>NC_136271.1:93482141-93876616 GCF_964187855.1 Myxine glutinosa
CGCACTTTGTGTTAGTGTTGAAAAACCTCTTTTCGCACTTGTGTTGGTGCAGGAAACCACTTTTGCACTTGTATTAGTGTGGAAAAACCACTTTTTGCACTTGTGATAGTGTTGAAAAACCACTTTTCGCACTTGTGTTAGTGTTGAAAAACCACTTTTCGCACTTGTGTTGGTGCAGGAAACCACTTTTGCACTTGTATTAGTGTGGAAAAAACACTTTTTGCACTTGTGTTAGTGTTGAAAAACCACTTTTCGCACTTGTGTTAGTGTTGAAAAACCACTTTTCGCACTTGTGTTGGTGCAGGAAACCACTTTTGCACTTGTATTAGTGTGGAAAAACCACTTTTCGCACTTGTGTTAGTGTTGAAAAACCACTTTTCGCACTTGTGTTCATGCAGGAAACCACTTTTGCACTTGTATTAGTGTGGAAAAACCACTTTTCGCACTTGTGTTAGTGTTGAAAAAACACTTTTCGCACTTGTGTTAGTGTTGAAAAACAACTTTTCGCACTTGTGTTAGTGTTGAAAAACCACTTTTCGCACTTGTGTTGGTGCAGGAAACCACTTTTGCACTTGTATTAGTGTGGAAAAAACACTTTTTGCACTTGTGAAAGTGTTGAAAAACCACTTTTCGCACTTGTGTTAGTGTTGAAAAACCACTTTTCGCACTTGTGTTGGTGCAGGAAACCACTTTTGCACTTGTATTAGTGTGGAAAAACCACTTTTCGCACTTGTTATAGTGTTGAAAAACCACTTTTCGCACTTGTGTTAGTGTTGAAAAACCACTTTTCGCACTTGTGTTGGTGCAGGGAACCACTTTTGCACTTGTATTAGTGTGGAAAACCACTTTTCGCACTTGTGTTAGTGTTGAAAAACCACTTTCCGCACTTGTGTTAGTGTTGAAAAAGCACTTTTCGCACTTGTGTTAGTGTTGAAAAACCACTTATCGCACTTGTGTTGGTGCAGGAAACTACTTTTGCACTTGTATTAGTGTGGAAAAACCACTTTTCGCACTTGTGTTAGTGTTGAAAAACCACTTTTCGCACTTGTGTTAGTGTTGAAAAACCACTTTTCGCACTTGTGTTAGTGTTGAAAAACCACTTTTCGCACTTGTGTTAGTGTTGAAAAACCACTTATCGCACTTGTGTTGGTGCAGGAAACCACTTTTGCACTTGTATTAGTGTGGAAAAAACACTTTTCGCACTTGTGTTAGTGTTGAAAAACAACTTTTCGCACTTGTGTTAGTGTTGAAAAACCACTTTTCGCACTTGTGTTAGTGTTGAAAAACCACTTTTCGCACTTGTGTTGGTGCAGGAAACCACTTTTGCACTTGTTTTAGTGTGGAAAAACCACTTTTCGCACTTGTGTTAGTGTTGAAAAACCACTTTTCGCACTTGTGTTAGTGTTGAAAAACCACTTTTCGCACTTGTGTTAGTGTTGAAAAACCACTTTTCGCACTTGTGTTGGTGCAGGAAACCACTTTTGCACTTGTATTAGTGTGGAAAAAACACTTTTTGCACTTGTGAAAGTGTTGAAAAACCACTTTTCGCACTTGTGTTAGTGTTGAAAAACCACTTTTCGCACTTGTGTTGGTGCAGGAAACCACTTTTGCACTTGTATTAGTGTGGAAAACCACTTTTCGCACTTGTTATAGTGTTGAAAAACCACTTTTCGCACTTGTGTTAGTGTTGAAAAACCACTTTTCGCACTTGTGTTGGTGCAGGGAACCACTTTTGCACTTGTATTAGTGTGGAAAAACCACTTTTCGCACTTGTGTTAGTGATGAAAAACCACTTTCCGCACTTGTGTTAGTGTTGAAAAAGCACTTTTCGCACTTGTGTTAGTGTTGAAAAACCACTTATCGCACTTGTGTTGGTGCAGGAAACTACTTTTGCACTTGTATTAGTGTGGAAAAACCACTTTTCGCACTTGTGTTAGTGTTGAAAAACCACTTTTCGCACTTGTGTTAGTGTTGAAAAACCACTTTTCGCACTTGTGTTAGTGTTGAAAAACCACTTTTCGCACTTGTGTTAGTGTTGAAAAACCACTTATCGCACTTGTGTTGGTGCAGGAAACCACTTTTGCACTTGTATTAGTGTGGAAAAAACACTTTTCGCACTTGTGTTAGTGTTGAAAAACAACTTTTCGCACTTGTGTTAGTGTTGAAAAACCACTTTTCGCACTTGTGTTAGTGTTGAAAAACCACTTTTCGCACTTGTGTTAGTGTTGAAAAACCACTTTTCGCACTTGTGTTGGTGCAGGAAACCACTTTTGCACTTGTATTAGTGTGGAAAAACCACTTTTCGCACTTGTGTTAGTGTTGAAAAACCACTTTTCGCACTTGTGTTAGTGTTGAAAAACCACTTTTCGCACTTGTGTTAGTGTTGAAAAACCACTTTTCGCACTTGTGTTGGTGCAGGAAACCACTTTTGCACTTGTATTAGTGTGGAAAAACCACTTTTTGCACTTGTGATAGTGTTGAAAAACCACTTTTCGCACTTGTGTTAGTGTTGAAAAACCACTTTTCGCACTTGTGTTGGTGCAGGAAACCACTTTTGCACATGTATTAGTGTGGAAAAAACACTTTTTGCACTTGTGATAGTGTTGAAAAACCACTTTTCGCACTTGTGTTAGTGTTGAAAAACCACTTGTCGCACTTGTGTTGGTGCAGGAAACCACTTTTGCACTTGTATTAGTGTGGAAAAACCACTTTTCGCACTTGTGTTAGTGTTGAAAAAACACTTTTCGCACTTGTGTTAGTGTTGAAAAACAACTTTTCGCACTTGTGTTAGTGTTGAAAAACCACTTTTCGCACTTGTGTTGGTGCAGGAAACCACTTTTGCACTTGTATTAGTGTGGAAAAAACACTTTTTGCACTTGTGAAAGTGTTGAAAAACCACTTTTCGCACTTGTGTTAGTGTTGAAAAACCACTTTTCGCACTTGTGTTGGTGCAGGAAACCACTTTTGCACTTGTATTAGTGTGGAAAAACCACTTTTCGCACTTGTGTTAGTGTTGAAAAACCACTTTTCGCACTTGTGTTAGTGTTGAAAAACCACTTTTCGCACTTGTGTTGGTGCAGGAAACCACTTTTGCACTTGTATTAGTGTGGAAAAACCACTTTTCGCACTTGTGTTAGTGTTGAAAAACCACTTTTCGCACTTGTGTTAGTGTTGAAAAACCACTTTTCGCACTTGTGTTAGTGTTGAAAAACCACTTATCGCACTTGTGTTGGTGCAGGAAACTACTTTTGCACTTGTATTAGTGTGGAAAAACCACTTTTCGCACTTGTGTTAGTGTTGAAAAACCACTTTTCGCACTTGTGTTAGTGTTGAAAAACCACTTTTCGCACTTGTGTTAGTGTTGAAAAACCACTTTTCGCACTTGTGTTAGTGTTGAAAAACCACTTATCGCACTTGTGTTGGTGCAGGAAACCACTTTTGCACTTGTATTAGTGTGGAAAAAACTCTTTTCGCACTTGTGTTAGGGTTGAAAAACAACTTTTCGCACTTGTGTTAGTGTTGAAAAACCACTTTTCGCACTTGTGTTAGTGTTGAAAAACCACTTTTCACACGTGTTGGTGCAGGAAACCACTTTTGCACTTGTATTAGTGTGGAAAAACCACTTTTCGCACTTGTGTTAGTGTTGGAAAACCACTTTTCGCACTTGTGTTGGTGCAGGAAACCACTTTTGCACTTGTATTAGTGTGGAAAAAACACTTTTCGCACTTGTGTTAGTGTTGAAAAACCACTTTTCGCACTTGTGTTAGTGTTGAAAAACCACTTTTCGCACTTGTGTTAGTGTTGAAAAACCACTTTTCGCACTTTGTGTTAGTGTTGAAAAACCACTTTTCGCACTTGTGTTGGTGCAGGAAACCACTTTTGCACTTGTATTAGTGTGGAAAAACCACTTTTTGCACTTGTGATAGTGTTGAAAAACCACTTTTCGCACTTGTGTTAGTGTTGAAAAACCACTTTTCGCACTTGTGTTGGTGCAGGAAACCACTTTTGCACATGTATTAGTGTGGAAAAAACACTTTTTGCACTTGTGATAGTGTTGAAAAACCACTTTTCGCACTTGTGTTAGTGTTGAAAAACCACTTGTCGCACTTGTGTTGGTGCAGGAAACCACTTTTGCACTTGTATTAGTGTGGAAAAACCACTTTTCGCACTTGTGTTAGTGTTGAAAAAACACTTTTCGCACTTGTGTTAGTGTTGAAAAACAACTTTTCGCACTTGTGTTAGTGTTGAAAAACCACTTTTCGCACTTGTGTTGGTGCAGGAAACCACTTTTGCACTTGTATTAGTGTGGAAAAAACACTTTTTGCACTTGTGAAAGTGTTGAAAAACCACTTTTCGCACTTGTGTTAGTGTTGAAAAACCACTTTTCGCACTTGTGTTGGTGCAGGAAACCACTTTTGCACTTGTATTAGTGTGGAAAAACCACTTTTCGCACTTGTGTTAGTGTTGAAAAACCACTTTTCGCACTTGTGTTAGTGTTGAAAAACCACTTTTCGCACTTGTGTTGGTGCAGGAAACCACTTTTGCACTTGTATTAGTGTGGAAAAACCACTTTTCGCACTTGTGTTAGTGTTGAAAAACCACTTTTCGCACTTGTGTTAGTGTTGAAAAACCACTTTTCGCACTTGTGTTAGTGTTGAAAAACCACTTATCGCACTTGTGTTGGTGCAGGAAACTACTTTTGCACTTGTATTAGTGTGGAAAAACCACTTTTTGCACTTGTGTTAGTGTTGAAAAACCACTTTTCGCACTTGTGTTAGTGTTGAAAAACCACTTTTCGCACTTGTGTTAGTGTTGAAAAACCACTTTTCGCACTTGTGTTAGTGTTGAAAAACCACTTATCGCACTTGTGTTGGTGCAGGAAACCACTTTTGCACTTGTATTAGTGTGGAAAAAACTCTTTTCGCACTTGTGTTAGGGTTGAAAAACAACTTTTCGCACTTGTGTTAGTGTTGAAAAACCACTTTTCGCACTTGTGTTAGTGTTGAAAAACCACTTTTCACACGTGTTGGTGCAGGAAACCACTTTGCACTTGTATTAGTGTGGAAAAACCACTTTTCGCACTTGTGTTAGTGTTGGAAAACCACTTTTCGCACTTGTGTTAGTGTTGAAAAACCACTTTTCGCACTTGTGTTGGTGCAGGAAACCACTTTTGCACTTGTATTAGTGTGGAAAAAACACTTTTCGCACTTGTGTTAGTGTTGAAAAACCACTTTTCGCACTTGTGTTAGTGTTGAAAAACCACTTTTCGCACTTGTGTTAGTGTTGAAAAACCACTTTTCGCACTTTGTGTTAGTGTTGAAAAACCTCTTTTCGCACTTGTGTTGGTGCAGGAAACCACTTTTGCACTTGTATTAGTGTGGAAAAACCACTTTTTGCACTTGTGATAGTGTTGAAAAACCACTTTTCGCACTTGTGTTAGTGTTGAAAAACCACTTTTCGCACTTGTGTTGGTGCAGGAAACCACTTTTGCACTTGTATTAGTGTGGAAAAAACACTTTTTGCACTTGTGTTAGTGTTGAAAAACCACTTTTCGCACTTGTGTTAGTGTTGAAAAACCACTTTTCGCACTTGTGTTGGTGCAGGAAACCACTTTTGCACTTGTATTAGTGTGGAAAAACCACTTTTCGCACTTGTGTTAGTGTTGAAAAACCACTTTTCGCACTTGTGTTCATGCAGGAAACCACTTTTGCACTTGTATTAGTGTGGAAAAACCACTTTTCGCACTTGTGTTAGTGTTGAAAAAACACTTTTCGCACTTGTGTTAGTGTTGAAAAACAACTTTTCGCACTTGTGTTAGTGTTGAAAAACCACTTTTCGCACTTGTGTTGGTGCAGGAAACCACTTTTGCACTTGTATTAGTGTGGAAAAAACACTTTTTGCACTTGTGAAAGTGTTGAAAAACCACTTTTCGCACTTGTGTTAGTGTTGAAAAACCACTTTTCGCACTTGTGTTGGTGCAGGAAACCACTTTTGCACTTGTATTAGTGTGGAAAAACCACTTTTCGCACTTGTTATAGTGTTGAAAAACCACTTTTCGCACTTGTGTTAGTGTTGAAAAACCACTTTTCGCACTTGTGTTGGTGCAGGGAACCACTTTTGCACTTGTATTAGTGTGGAAAACCACTTTTCGCACTTGTGTTAGTGTTGAAAAACCACTTTCCGCACTTGTGTTAGTGTTGAAAAAGCACTTTTCGCACTTGTGTTAGTGTTGAAAAACCACTTATCGCACTTGTGTTGGTGCAGGAAACTACTTTTGCACTTGTATTAGTGTGGAAAAACCACTTTTCGCACTTGTGTTAGTGTTGAAAAACCACTTTTCGCACTTGTGTTAGTGTTGAAAAACCACTTTTCGCACTTGTGTTAGTGTTGAAAAACCACTTTTCGCACTTGTGTTAGTGTTGAAAAACCACTTATCGCACTTGTGTTGGTGCAGGAAACCACTTTTGCACTTGTATTAGTGTGGAAAAAACACTTTTCGCACTTGTGTTAGTGTGGAAAAACAACTTTTCGCACTTGTGTTAGTGTTGAAAAACCACTTTTCGCACTTGTGTTAGTGTTGAAAAACCACTTTTCGCACTTGTGTTGGTGCAGGAAACCACTTTTCGCACTTGTGTTAGTGTTGAAAAACCACTTTTCGCACTTGTGTTAGTGTTGAAAAACCACTTTTCGCACTTGTGTTAGTGTTGAAAAACCACTTTTCGCACTTGTGTTGGTGCAGGAAACCACTTTTGCACTTGTATTAGTGTGGAAAAACCACTTTTCGCACTTGTGTTAGTGTTGAAAAACCACTTTTCGCACTTGTGTTAGTGTTGAAAAACCACTTTTCGCACTTGTGTTGGTGCAGGAAACCACTTTTGCACTTGTATTAGTGTGGAAAAAACACTTTTCGCACTTGTGTTAGTGTTGAAAAACCACTTTTCGCACTTGTGTTAGTGTTGAAAAACCACTTTTCGCACTTGTGTTAGTGTTGAAAAACCACTTTTCGCACTTGTGTTAGTGTTGAAAAACCACTTTTCGCACTTGTGTTGGTGCAGGAAACCACTTTTGCACTTGTATTAGTGTGGAAAACCACTTTTTGCACTTGTGATAGTGTTGAAAAACCACTTTTCGCACTTGTGTTAGTGTTGAAAAACCACTTTTCGCACTTGTGTTGGTGCAGGAAACCACTTTTGCACATGTATTAGTGTGGAAAAAACACTTTTTGCACTTGTGATAGTGTTGAAAAACCACTTTTCGCACTTGTGTTAGTGTTGAAAAACCACTTGTCGCACTTGTGTTGGTGCAGGAAACCACTTTTGCACTTGTATTAGTGTGGAAAAACCACTTTTCGCACTTGTGTTAGTGTTGAAAAAACACTTTTCGCACTTGTGTTAGTGTTGAAAAACAACTTTTCGCACTTGTGTTAGTGTTGAAAAACCACTTTTCGCACTTGTGTTGGTGCAGGAAACCACTTTTGCACTTGTATTAGTGTGGAAAAAACACTTTTTGCACTTGTGAAAGTGTTGAAAAACCACTTTTCGCACTTGTGTTAGTGTTGAAAAACCACTTTTCGCACTTGTGTTGGTGCAGGAAACCACTTTTGCACTTGTATTAGTGTGGAAAAACCACTTTTCGCACTTGTGTTAGTGTTGAAAAACCACTTTTCGCACTTGTGTTAGTGTTGAAAAACCACTTTTCGCACTTGTGTTGGTGCAGGAAACCACTTTTGCACTTGTATTATTGTGGAAAAACCACTTTTCGCACTTGTGTTAGTGTTGAAAAACCACTTTTCGCACTTGTGTTAGTGTTGAAAAACCACTTTTCGCACTTGTGTTAGTGTTGAAAAACCACTTATCGCACTTGTGTTGGTGCAGGAAACTACTTTTGCACTTGTATTAGTGTGGAAAAACCACTTTTCGCACTTGTGTTAGCGTTGAAAAACCACTTTTCGCACTTGTGTTAGTGTTGAAAATCCACTTTTCGCACTTGTGTTAGTGTTGAAAAACCACATTTTGCACTTGTGTTAGTGTTGAAAAACCACTTATCGCACTTGTGTTGGTGCAGGAAACCACTTTTACACTTGTATTAGTGTGGAAAAAACTCTTTTCGCACTTGTGTTAGGGTTGAAAAACCACTTTTCGCACTTGTGTTAGTGTTGAAAAACCACTTTTCACACGTGTTGGTGCAGGAAACCACTTTTGCACTTGTATTAGTGTGGAAAACCCACTTTTCGCACTTGTGTTGGTGTTGGAAAACCACTTTTCGCACTTGTGTTAGTGTTGAAAAACCACTTTTCGCACTTGTGTTGGTGCAGGAAACCACTTTTGCACTTGTATTAGTGTGGAAAAAACACTTTTCGCACTTGTGTTAGTGTTGAAAAACCACTTTTCGCACTTGTGTTAGTGTTGAAAAACCACTTTTCGCACTTGTGTTGGTGCAGGAAACCACTTTTGCACTTGTATTAGTGTGGAAAAACCACTTTTTGCACTTGTGATAGTGTTGAAAAACCACTTTTCGCACTTGTGTTAGTGTTGAAAAACCACTTTTCGCACTTGTGTTGGTGCAGGAAACCACTTTTGCACTTGTATTAGTGTGGCAAAAACACTTTTTGCACTTGTGATAGTGTTGAAAAACCACTTTTCGCACTTGTGTTAGTGTTGAAAAACCACTTTTCGCACTTGTGTTCGTGCAGGAAACCACTTTTGCACTTGTATTAGTGTGGAAAAACCACTTTTCGCACTTGTGTTAGTGTTGAAAAAACACTTTTCGCACTTGTGTTAGTGTTGAAAAACAACTTTTCGCACTTGTGTTAGTGTTGAAAAACCACTTTTCGCACTTGTGTTGGTGCAGGAAACCACTTTTGCACTTGTATTAGTGTGGAAAAAACACTTTTTGCACTTGTGAAAGTGTTGAAAAACCACTTTTCGCACTTGTGTTAGTGTTGAAAAACCACTTTTCGCACTTGTGTTGGTGCAGGAAACCACTTTTGCACTTGTATTAGTGTGGAAAAACCACTTTTCGCACTTGTTATAGTGTTGAAAAACCACTTTTCACACTTGTGTTAGTGTTGAAAAACCACTTTTCGCACTTGTGTTGGTGCAGGAAACCACTTTTGCACTTGTATTAGTGTGGAAAAAACACTTTTTGCACTTGTGATAGTGTTGAAAAACCACTTTTCGCACTTGTGTTAGTGTTGAAAAACCACTTTTTGCACTTGTGTTGGTGCAGGAAACCACTTTTGCACTTGTATTAGTGTGGAAAAACCACTTTTCGCACTTGTGTTAGCGTTGAAAAACCACTTTTCGCACTTGCGTTAGTGTTGAAAAACCACTTTTCGCACTTGTGTTAGTGTTCAAAAACCACTTTTCGCACTTGTGTTGGTGCAGGAAACCACTTTTGCACTTGTATTAGTGTGGAAAAACCACTTTTTGCACCTGTGATAGTGTTGAAAAACCACATTTCGCACTTGTGTTAGTGTTGAAAAACCACTTTTCGCACTTGTGTTGGTGCAGGAAACCACTTTTGCACTTGTATTAGTGTGGAAAAAACACTTTTTGCACTTGTGATATTGTTGAAAAACCACTTTTCGCACTTGTGTTAGTGTTGAAAAACCACTTTTCGTACTTTTGTTGGTGCAGGAAACCACTTTTGCACTTGTATTAGTGTGGAAAAAACCACTTTTCGCACTTTTGTTAGTGTTGAAAAAACAATTTTCGCACTTGTGTTAGTGTTGAAAAACCACTTTTCGCACTTGTGTTAGTGTTGAAAAACCACTTTTGCACTTGTATTAGTGTGGAAAAACCACTTTTCGCACTTGTGTTAGTGTTGAAAAACCACTTTTCGCACTTGTGTTAGTGTTGAAAAACCACTTTTCGCACTTGCGTTAGTGTTGAAAAACCACTTTTCGCACTTGTGTTGGTGCAGGAAACCACTTTTGCACTTGTATTAGTGTGGAAAAACCACTTTTCGCACTTGTGTTAGTGTTGAAAAACCACTTTTCGCACTTGTGTTAGTGTTGAAAAACCACTTTTCGCACTTGTGTTAGTGTTGAAAAACCACTTTTTGCACTTGTGTTGGTGCAGGAAACCACTTTTGCACTTGTATTAGTGTGGAAAAACCACTTTTCACACTTGTGTTAGTGTTGAAAAACCACTTTTCGCACTTGTGTTAGTGTTGAAAAACCACTTTTCGCACTTGTGTTGGTGCAGGAAACCACTTTTGCACTTGTATTAGTGTGGAAAAACCACTTTTCGCACTTGTATTAGTGTTGAAAAACCACTTTTCGCACTTGTGTTAGTGTTGAAAAACCACTTTTCGCACTTGTGTTAGTGTTGAAAAACCACTTTTCGCACTTGTGTTGGTGCAGGAAACCACTTTTGCACTTGTATTAGTGTGGAAAAACCACTTTTCGCACTTGTGTTAGTGTTGAAAAACCACTTTTCGCACTTGTGTTAGTGTTGAAAAACCACTTTTCGCACTTGTGTTGGTGCAGGAAACCACTTTTGCACTTGTATTAGTGTGGAAAAAACACTTTTCGCACTTGTGTTAGTGTTGAAAAACCACTTTTCGCACTTGTGTTAGTGTTGAAAAACCACTTTTCGCACTTGTGTTAGTGTTGAAAAACCACTTTTCGCACTTGTGTTAGTGTTGAAAAACCACTTATCGCACTTGTGTTGGTGCAGGAAACCACTTTTGCACTTGTATTAGTGTGGAAAAAACACTTTTCGCACTTGTGTTAGTGTTGAAAAACAACTTTTCGCACTTGTGTTAGTGTTGAAAACCCACTTTTCGCACTTGTGTTAGTGTTGAAAAACCACTTTTCGCACTTGTGTTGGTGCAGGAAACCACTTTTGCACTTGTATTAGTGTGGAAAAACCACTTTTCGCACTTGTGTTAGTGTTGAAAAACCACTTTTCGCACTTGTGTTAGTGTTGAAAAACCACTTTTCGCACTTGTGTTGGTGCAGGAAACCACTTTTGCACTTGTATTAGTGTGGAAAAAACACTTTTCGCACTTGTGTTAGTGTTGAAAAACCACTTTTTGCACTTGTGTTAGTGTTGAAAAACCACTTTTCGCACTTGTGTTAGTGTTGAAAAACCACTTTTCGCACTTGTGTTAGTGTTGAAAAACCACTTTTCGCACTTGTGTTGGTGCAGGAAACCACTTTTGCACTTGTATTAGTGTGGAAAAACCACTTTTTGCAGTTGTGATAGTGTTGAAAAACCACTTTTCGCACTTGTGTTAGTGTTGAAAAACCACTTTTCGCACTTGTGTTGGTGCAGGAAACCACTTTTGCACTTGTATTAGTGTGGAAAAAACACTTTTCGCACTTGTGTTAGTGTTGAAAAACCACTTTTCGCACTTGTGTTAGTGTTGAAATCCACTTTTCGCACTTGTGTTAGTGTTGAAAAACCACTTATCGCACTTGTGTTGGTGCAGGAAACCACTTTTGCACTTGTATTAGTGTGGAAAAACCACTTTTCGCACTTGTGTTAGTGTTGAAAAACCACTTTTCGCACTTGTGTTAGTGTTGAAAAACCACTTTTCACACTTGTGTTAGTGTTGAAAAACCACTTTTCGCACTTGTGTTGGTGCAGGAAACCACTTTTGCACTTGTATTAGTGTGGAAAAAACACTTTTGCACTTGTGATAGTGTTGAAAAACCACTTTTCGCACTTGTGTTAGTGTTGAAAAACCACTTTTCGCACTTGTGTTGGTGCAGGAAACCACTTTTGCACTTGTATTAGTGTGGGAAAACCACTTTTCGCACTTGTGTTAGTGTTGAAAAACCACTTTTCGCACTTGTGTTAGTGTTGAAAAAACAATTTTCGCACTTGTGTTGGTGCAGGAAACCACTTTTGCACTTGTATTAGTGTGGAAAAAACACTTTCCGCACTTGTGTTAGTGTTGAAAAACCACTTTTCGCAATTGTGTTGGTGCAGGAAACCACTTTTGCACTTGTATTAGTGTGGAAAAAACACTTTTTGCACTTGTGATAGTGTTGAAAAACCACTTTTCACACTTGTGTTAGTGTTGAAAAACCACTTTTCGCACTTGTGTTGGTGCAGGAAACCACTTTTGCACTTGTATTAGTGTGGAAAAAACACTTTTTGCACTTGTGATAGTGTTGAAAAACCACTTTTCGCACTTGTGTTAGTGTTGAAAAACCACTTTTTGCACTTGTGTTGGTGCAGGAAACCACTTTTGCACTTGTATTAGTGTGGAAAAACCACTTTTCGCACTTGTGTTAGCGTTGAAAAACCACTTTTCGCACTTGCGTTAGTGTTGAAAAACCACTTTTCGCACTTGTGTTAGTGTTCAAAAACCACTTTTCGCACTTGTGTTGGTGCAGGAAACCACTTTTGCACTTGTATTAGTGTGGAAAAACCACTTTTTGCACCTGTGATAGTGTTGAAAAACCACATTTCGCACTTGTGTTAGTGTTGAAAAACCACTTTTCGCACTTGTGTTGGTGCAGGAAACCACTTTTGCACTTGTATTAGTGTGGAAAAAACACTTTTTGCACTTGTGATATTGTTGAAAAACCACTTTTCGCACTTGTGTTAGTGTTGAAAAACCACTTTTCGTACTTTTGTTGGTGCAGGAAACCACTTTTGCACTTGTATTAGTGTGGAAAAAACCACTTTTCGCACTTTTGTTAGTGTTGAAAAAACAATTTTCGCACTTGTGTTAGTGTTGAAAAACCACTTTTCGCACTTGTGTTAGTGTTGAAAAACCACTTTTGCACTTGTATTAGTGTGGAAAAACCACTTTTCGCACTTGTGTTAGTGTTGAAAAACCACTTTTCGCACTTGTGTTAGTGTTGAAAAACCACTTTTCGCACTTGCGTTAGTGTTGAAAAACCACTTTTCGCACTTGTGTTGGTGCAGGAAACCACTTTTGCACTTGTATTAGTGTGGAAAAACCACTTTTCGCACTTGTGTTAGTGTTGAAAAACCACTTTTCGCACTTGTGTTAGTGTTGAAAAACCACTTTTCGCACTTGTGTTAGTGTTGAAAAACCACTTTTTGCACTTGTGTTGGTGCAGGAAACCACTTTTGCACTTGTATTAGTGTGGAAAAACCACTTTTCACACTTGTGTTAGTGTTGAAAAACCACTTTTCGCACTTGTGTTAGTGTTGAAAAACCACTTTTCGCACTTGTGTTGGTGCAGGAAACCACTTTTGCACTTGTATTAGTGTGGAAAAACCACTTTTCGCACTTGTATTAGTGTTGAAAAACCACTTTTCGCACTTGTGTTAGTGTTGAAAAACCACTTTTCGCACTTGTGTTAGTGTTGAAAAACCACTTTTCGCACTTGTGTTGGTGCAGGAAACCACTTTTGCACTTGTATTAGTGTGGAAAAACCACTTTTCGCACTTGTGTTAGTGTTGAAAAACCACTTTTCGCACTTGTGTTAGTGTTGAAAAACCACTTTTCGCACTTGTGTTGGTGCAGGAAACCACTTTTGCACTTGTATTAGTGTGGAAAAAACACTTTTCGCACTTGTGTTAGTGTTGAAAAACCACTTTTCGCACTTGTGTTAGTGTTGAAAAACCACTTTTCGCACTTGTGTTAGTGTTGAAAAACCACTTTTCGCACTTGTGTTAGTGTTGAAAAACCACTTTTCGCACTTGTGTTGGTGCAGGAAACCACTTTTGCACTTGTATTAGTGTGGAAAACCACTTTTTGCACTTGTGATAGTGTTGAAAAACCACTTTTCGCACTTGTGTTAGTGTTGAAAAACCACTTTTCGCACTTGTGTTGGTGCAGGAAACCACTTTTGCACATGTATTAGTGTGGAAAAAACACTTTTTGCACTTGTGATAGTGTTGAAAAACCACTTTTCGCACTTGTGTTAGTGTTGAAAAACCACTTGTCGCACTTGTGTTGGTGCAGGAAACCACTTTTGCACTTGTATTAGTGTGGAAAAACCACTTTTCGCACTTGTGTTAGTGTTGAAACACTTTTCGCACTTGTGTTAGTGTTGAAAAACAACTTTTCGCACTTGTGTTAGTGTTGAAAAACCACTTTTCGCACTTGTGTTGGTGCAGGAAACCACTTTTGCACTTGTATTAGTGTGGAAAAAACACTTTTTGCACTTGTGAAAGTGTTGAAAAACCACTTTTCGCACTTGTGTTAGTGTTGAAAAACCACTTTTCGCACTTGTGTTGGTGCAGGAAACCACTTTTGCACTTGTATTAGTGTGGAAAAACCACTTTTCGCACTTGTGTTAGTGTTGAAAAACCACTTTTCGCACTTGTGTTAGTGTTGAAAAACCACTTTTCGCACTTGTGTTGGTGCAGGAAACCACTTTTGCACTTGTATTAGTGTGGAAAAACCACTTTTCGCACTTGTGTTAGTGTTGAAAAACCACTTTTCGCACTTGTGTTAGTGTTGAAAAACCACTTTTCGCACTTGTGTTAGTGTTGAAAAACCACTTATCGCACTTGTGTTGGTGCAGGAAACTACTTTTGCACTTGTATTAGTGTGGAAAAACCACTTTTCGCACTTGTGTTAGTGTTGAAAAACCACTTTTCGCACTTGTGTTAGTGTTGAAAATCCACTTTTCGCACTTGTGTTAGTGTTGAAAAACCACATTTTGCACTTGTGTTAGTGTTGAAAAACCACTTATCGCACTTGTGTTGGTGCAGGAAACCACTTTTGCACTTGTATTAGTGTGGAAAAAACTCTTTTCGCACTTGTGTTAGGGTTGAAAAACCACTTTTCGCACTTGTGTTAGTGTTGAAAAACCACTTTTCACACGTGTTGGTGCAGGAAACCACTTTTGCACTTGTATTAGTGTGGAAAAACCACTTTTCGCACTTGTGTTAGTGTTGGAAAACCACTTTTCGCACTTGTGTTAGTGTTGAAAAACCACTTTTCGCACTTGTGTTGGTGCAGGAAACCACTTTTGCACTTGTATTAGTGTGGAAAAAACACTTTTCGCACTTGTGTTAGTGTTGAAAAACCACTTTTCGCACTTGTGTTAGTGTTGAAAAACCACTTTTCGCACTTGTGTTAGTGTTGAAAAACCACTTTTCGCACTTTGTGTTAGTGTTGAAAAACCACTTTTCACACTTGTGTTGGTGCAGGAAACCACTTTTGCACTTGTATTAGTATGGAAAAACCACTTTTTGCACTTGTGATAGTGTTGAAAAACCACTTTTCGCACTTGTGTTAGTGTTGAAAAACCACTTTTCGCACTTGTGTTCGTGCAGGAAACCACTTTTGCACTTGTATTAGTGTGGAAAAACCACTTTTCGCACTTGTGTTAGTGTTGAAAAAACACTTTTCGCACTTGTGTTAGTGTTGAAAAACAACTTTTCGCACTTGTGTTAGTGTTGAAAAACCACTTTTCGCACTTGTGTTGGTGCAGGAAACCACTTTTGCACTTGTATTAGTGTGGAAAAAACACTTTTTGCACTTGTGAAAGTGTTGAAAAACCACTTTTCGCACTTGTGTTAGTGTTGAAAAACCACTTTTCGCACTTGTGTTGGTGCAGGAAACCACTTTTGCACTTGTATTAGTGTGGAAAAACCACTTTTCGCACTTGTTATAGTGTTGAAAAACCACTTTTCGCACTTGTGTTAGTGTTGAAAAACCACTTTTCGCACTTGTGTTGGTGCAGGGAACCACTTTTGCACTTGTATTAGTGTGGAAAAACCACTTTTCGCACTTATGTTAGTGTTGAAAAACCACTTTCCGCACTTGTGTTAGTGTTGAAAAACCACTTTTCGCACTTGTGTTAGTGTTGAAAAACCACTTATCGCACTTGTGTTGGTGCAGGAAACTACTTTTGCACTTGTATTAGTGTGGAAAAACCACTTTTCGCACTTGTGTTAGTGTTGAAAAACCACTTTTCGCACTTGTGTTAGTGTTGAAAAACCACTTTTCGCACTTGTGTTAGTGTTGAAAAACCACTTTTCGCACTTGTGTTAATGTTGAAAAACCACTTATCGCACTTGTGTTGGTGCAGGAAACCACTTTTGCACTTGTATTAGTGTGGAAAAAACACTTTTCGCACTTGTGTTAGTGTTGAAAAACAACTTTTCGCACTTGTGTTAGTGTTGAAAAACCACTTTTCGCACTTGTGTTAGTGTTGAAAAACCACTTTTCGCACTTGTGTTGGTGCAGGAAACCACTTTTGCACTTGTATTAGTGTGGAAAAACCACTTTTCGCACTTGTGTTAGTGTTGAAAAACCACTTTTCGCACTTGTGTTAGTGTTGAAAAACCACTTTTCGCACTTGTGTTGGTGCAGGAAACCACTTTTGCACTTGTATTAGTGTGGAAAAAACACTTTTCGCACTTGTGTTAGTGTTGAAAAACCACTTTTCGCACTTGTGTTAGTGTTGAAAAACCACTTTTCGCACTTGTGTTAGTGTTGAAAAACCACTTTTCGCACTTGTGTCAGTGTTGAAAAACCACTTTTCGCACTTGTGTTGGTGCAGGAAACCACTTTTGCACTTGTATTAGTGTGGAAAAACCACTTTTTGCACTTGTGATAGTGTTGAAAAACCACTTTTCGCACTTGTGTTAGTGTTGAAAAACCACTTTTCGCACTTGTGTTGGTGCAGGAAACCACTTTTGCACATGTATTAGTGTGGAAAAAACACTTTTTGCACTTGTGATAGTGTTGAAAAACCACTTTTCGCACTTGTGTTAGTGTTGAAAAACCACTTTTCGCACTTGTGTTGGTGCAGGAAACCACTTTTGCACTTGTATTAGTGTGGAAAAACCACTTTTCGCACTTGTGTTAGTGTTGAAAAAACACTTTTCGCACTTGTGTTAGTGTTGAAAAACAACTTTTCGCACTTGTGTTAGTGTTGAAAAACCACTTTTCGCACTTGTGTTGGTGCAGGAAACCACTTTTGCACTTGTATTAGTGTGGAAAAAACGCTTTTTGCACTTGTGAAAGTGTTGAAAAACCACTTTTCGCACTTGTGTTAGTGTTGAAAAACCACTTTTCGCACTTGTGTTGGTGCAGGAAACCACTTTTGCACTTGTATTAGTGTGGAAAAACCACTTTTCGCACTTGTGTTAGTGTTGAAAAACCACTTTTCGCACTTGTGTTAGTGTTGAAAAACCACTTTTCGCACTTGTGTTGGTGCAGGAAACCACTTTTGCACTTGTATTAGTGTGGAAAAACCACTTTTCGCACTTGTGTTAGTGTTGAAAAACCACTTTTCGCACTTGTGTTAGTGTTGAAAAACCACTTTTCGCACTTGTGTTAGTGTTGAAAAACCACTTATCGCACTTGTGTTGGTGCAGGAAACTACTTTTGCACTTGTATTAGTGTGGAAAAACCACTTTTCGCACTTGTGTTAGCGTTGAAAAACCACTTTTCGCACTTGTGTTAGTGTTGAAAAACCACTTTTCGCACTTGTGTTAGTGTTGAAAAACCACTTTTCGCACTTGTGTTAGTGTTGAAAAACCACTTATCGCACTTGTGTTGGTGCAGGAAACCACTTTTGCACTTGTATTAGTGTGGAAAAAACTCTTTTCTCACTTGTGTTATTGTTGAAAAACAACTTTTCGCACTTGTGTTAGTGTTGAAAAACCACTTTTCGCACTTGTGTTAGTGTTGAAAAACCACTTTTCACACTTGTGTTGGTGCAGGAAACCACTTTTGCACTTGTATTAGTGTGGAAAAACCACTTTTCGCACTTGTGTTAGTGTTGAAAAACCACTTTTCGCACTTGTGTTAGTGTTGAGAAACCACTTTTCGCACTTGTGTTGGTGCAGGAAACCACTTTTGCACTTGTATTAGTGTGGAAAAAACACTTTTCGCACTTGTGTTAGTGTTGAAAAACCACTTTTCGCACTTGTGTTAGTGTTGAAAAACCACTTTTCGCACTTGTGTTAGTGTTGAAAAACCACTTTTCGCACTTGTGTTAGTGTTGAAAAACCACTTTTCGCACTTGTGTTGGTGCAGGAAACCACTTTTGCACTTGTATTAGTGTGGAAAAACCACTTTTCGCACTTGTGTTAGTGTTGAAAAACCACTTTTCGCACTTGTGTTAGTGTTGAAAAACCACTTTTCGCACTTGTGTTAGTGTTGAAAAACCACTTTTCGCACTTGTGTTAGTGTTGAAAATCCACTTTTCGCACTTGTGTTAGTGTTGAAAAACCACATTTCGCACTTGTGTTAGTGTTGAAAAACCACTTATCGCACTTGTGTTGGTGCAGGAAACCACTTTTGCACTTGTATTAGTGTGGAAAAAACTCTTTTCGCACTTGTGTTAGGGTTGAAAAACCACTTTTCGCACTTGTGTTAGTGTTGAAAAACCACTTTTCACACGTGTTGGTGCAGGAAACCACTTTTGCACTTGTATTAGTGTGGAAAAACCACTTTTCGCACTTGTGTTAGTGTTGGAAAACCACTTTTCGCACTTGTGTTAGTGTTGAAAAACCACTTTTCGCACTTGTGTTGGTGCAGGAAACCACTTTTGCACTTGTATTAGTGTGGAAAAAACACTTTTCGCACTTGTGTTAGTGTTGAAAAACCACTTTTCGCACTTGTGTTAGTGTTGAAAAACCACTTTTCGCACTTGTGTTAGTGTTGAAAAACCACTTTTCGCACTTTGTGTTAGTGTTGAAAAACCACTTTTCGCACTTGTGTTGGTGCAGGAAACCACTTTTGCACTTGTATTAGTGTGGAAAAACCACTTTTTGCACTTGTGATAGTGTTGAAAAACCACTTTTCGCACTTGTGTTAGTGTTGAAAAACCACTTTTCGCACTTGTATTGGTGCAGGAAACCACTTTTGCACTTGTATTAGTGTGGCAAAAACACTTTTTGCACTTGTGATAGTGTTGAAAAACCACTTTTCGCACTTGTGTTAGTGTTGAAAAACCACTTTTCGCACTTGTGTTCGTGCAGGAAACCACTTTTGCACTTGTATTAGTGTGGAAAAACCACTTTTCGCACTTGTGTTAGTGTTGAAAAAACACTTTTCGCACTTGTGTTAGTGTTGAAAAACAACTTTTCGCACTTGTGTTAGTGTTGAAAAACCACTTTTCGCACTTGTGTTGGTGCAGGAAACCACTTTTGCACTTGTATTAGTGTGGAAAAAACACTTTTTGCACTTGTGAAAGTGTTGAAAAACCACTTTTCGCACTTGTGTTAGTGTTGAAAAACCACTTTTCGCACTTGTGTTGGTGCAGGAAACCACTTTTGCACTTGTATTAGTGTGGAAAAACCACTTTTCGCACTTGTTATAGTGTTGAAAAACCACTTTTCGCACTTGTGTTAGTGTTGAAAAACCACTTTTCGCACTTGTGTTGGTGCAGGGAACCACTTTTGCACTTGTATTAGTGTGGAAAAACCACTTTTCGCACTTGTGTTAGTGTTGAAAAACCACTTTCCGCACTTGTGTTAGTGTTGAAAAACCACTTTTCGCACTTGTGTTAGTGTTGAAAAACCACTTATCGCACTTGTGTTGGTGCAGGAAACTACTTTTGCACTTGTATTAGTGTGGAAAAACCACTTTTCGCACTTGTGTTAGTGTTGAAAAAACCACTTTTCGCACTTGTGTTAGTGTGGAAAAACCACTTTTCGCACTTGTGTTAGTGTTGAAAAACCACTTTTCGCACTTGTGTTAGTGTTGAAAAACCACTAATCGCACTTGTGTTGGTGCAGGAAACCACTTTTGCACTTGTATTAGTGTGGAAAAAACACTTTTCGCACTTGTGTTAGTGTTGAAAAACAACTTTTCGCACTTGTGTTAGTGTTGAAAAACCACTTTTCGCACTTGTGTTAGTGTTGAAAAACCACTTTTCGCACTTGTGTTGGTGCAGGAATCCACTTTTGCACTTGTATTAGTGTGGAAAAACCACTTTTCGCACTTGTGTTAGTGTTGAAAAACCACTTTTCGCACTTGTGTTAGTGTTGAAAAACCACTTTTCGCACTTGTGTTGGTGCAGGAAACCACTTTTGCACTTGTATTAGTGTGGAAAAAACACTTTTCGCACTTGTGTTAGTGTTGAAAAACCACTTTTCGCACTTGTGTTAGTGTTGAAAAACCACTTTTCGCACTTGTGTTAGTGTTGAAAAACCACTTTTCGCACTTGTGTTAGTGTTGAAAAACCACTTTTCGCACTTGTGTTGGTGCAGGAAACCACTTTTGCACTTGTATTAGTGTGGAAAAACCACTTTTTGCACTTGTGATAGTGTTGAAAAACCACTTTTTGCACTTGTGTTAGTGTTGAAAAACCACTTTTCGCACTTGTGTTGGTGCAGGAAACCACTTTTGCACATGTATTAGTGTGGAAAAAACACTTTTTGCACTTGTGATAGTGTTGAAAAACCACTTTTCGCACTTGTGTTAGTGTTGAAAAACCACTTTTCGCACTTGTGTTGGTGCAGGAAACCACTTTTGCACTTGTATTAGTGTGGAAAAACCACTTTTCGCACTTGTGTTAGTGTTGAAAAAAACACTTTTCGCACTTGTGTTAGTGTTGAAAAACAACTTTTCGCACTTGTGTTAGTGTTGAAAAACCACTTTCGCACTTGTGTTGGTGCAGGAAACCACTTTTGCACTTGTATTAGTGTGGAAAAAACGCTTTTTGCACTTGTGAAAGTGTTGAAAAACCACTTTTCGCACTTGTGTTAGTGTTGAAAAACTACTTTTCGCACTTGTGTTGGTGCAGGAAACCACTTTTGCACTTGTATTAGTGTGGAAAAACCACTTTTCGCACTTTTGTTAGTGTTGAAAAACCACTTTTCGCACTTGTGTTAGTGTTGAAAAACCACTTTTCGCACTTGTGTTGGTGCAGGAAACCACTTTTGCACTTGTATTAGTGTGGAAAAACCACTTTTCGCACTTGTGTAGTGTTGAAAAACCACTTTTCGCACTTGTGTTAGTGTTGAAAAACCACTTTTCGCACTTGTGTTAGTGTTGAAAAACCACTTATCGCACTTGTGTTGATGCAGGAAACTACTTTTGCACTTGTATTAGTGTGGAAAAACCACTTTTCGCACTTGTGTTAGCGTTGAAAAACCACTTTTCGCACTTGTGTTAGTGTTGAAAAAACCACTTTTCGCACTTGTGTTAGTGTTGAAAAACCACTTATCGCACTTGTGTTAGTGTTGAAAAACCACTTATCGCATTTGTGTTGGTGCAGGAAACCACTTTTGCACTTGTATTAGTGTGGAAAAAACTCTTTTCTCACTTGTGTTATTGTTGAAAAACAACTTTTCGCACTTGTGTTAGTGTTGAAAAACCACTTTTCGCACTTGTGTTAGTGTTGAAAAACCACTTTTCACACTTGTGTTGGTGCAGGAAACCACTTTTGCACTTGTATTAGTGTGGAAAAACCACTTTTCGCACTTGTGTTAGTGTTGAAAAACCACTTTTCGCACTTGTGTTAGTGTTGAGAAACCACTTTTCGCACTTGTGTTGGTGCAGGAAACCACTTTTGCACTTGTATTAGTGTGGAAAAAACACTTTTCGCACTTGTGTTAGTGTTGAAAAACCACTTTTCGCACTTGTGTTAGTGTTGAAAAACCACTTTTCGCACTTGTGTTAGTGTTGAAAAACCACTTTTCGCACTTGTGTTAGTGTTGAAAAACCACTTTTCGCACTTGTGTTGGTGCAGGAAACCACTTTTGCACTTGTATTAGTGTGGAAAAACCACTTTTTGCACTTGTGATAGTGTTGAAAAACCACTTTTCGCACATGTGTTAGTGTTGAAAAACCACTTTTCGCACTTGTGTTGGTGCAGGAAACCACTTTTGCACTTGTATTAGTGTGGAAAAAACACTTTTTGCACTTGTGATAGTGTTGAAAAACCACTTTTCGCACTTGTGTTAGTGTTGAAAAACCACTTTTCGCACTTGTGTTCGTGCAGGAAACCACTTTTGCACTTGTATTAGTGTGGAAAAACCACTTTTCGCACTTGTGTTAGTGTTGAAAAAACACTTTTCGCACTTGTGTTAGTGTTGAAAAACAACTTTTCGCACTTGTGTTAGTGTTGAAAAACCACTTTTCGCACTTGTGTTGGTGCAGGAAACCACTTTTGCACTTGTGTTGGTGCAGGAAACCACTTTTGCACTTGTATTAGTGTGGAAAAACCACTTTTCGCACTTGTTATAGTGTTGAAAAACCACTTTTCGCACTTGTGTTAGTGTTGAAAAACCACTTTTCGCACTTGTGTTGGTGCAGGAAACCACTTTTGCACTTGTATTAGTGTGGAAAAAACACTTTTTGCACTTGTGATAGTGTTGAAAAACCACTTTTCGCACTTGTGTTAGTGTTGAAAAACCACTTTTCGCACTTGTGTTGGTGCAGGAAACCACTTTTGCACTTGTATTAGTGTGGAAAAACCACTTTTCGCACTTGTGTTAGTGTTGAAAAACCACTTTTCGCACTTGTGTTAGTGTTGAAAAACCACTTTTCGCACTTGTGTTAGTGTTGAAAAACCACTTTTCGCACTTGTGTTGGTGCAGGAAACCACTTTTGCACTTGTATTAGTGTGGAAAACCACTTTTCGCACTTGTTAGTGTTGAAAAACCACTTTTCGCACTTCTGTTAGTGTTGAAAAACCACTTTTCGCACTTGTGTTAGTGTTGAAAAACCACTTTTCGCACTTGTGTTAGTGTTGAAAAAACCACTTTTCGCACTTGTGTTAGTGTTGAAAAACCACATTTCGCACTTTTGTTGGTGCAGGAAACCACTTTTGCACTTGTATTAGTGTGGAAAAACCACTTTTTGCACGTGTGATAGTGTTGAAAAACCACATTTCGCACTTGTGTTAGTGTTGAAAAACCACTTTTCACACTTGTGTTGGTGCAGGAAACCACTTTTGCACTTGTATTAGTGTGGAAAAACCACTTTTTGCACCTGTGATAGTGTTGAAAAACCACATTTCGCACTTGTGTTAGTGTTGAAAAAACCACTTTTCGCACTTGTGTTGGTGCAGGAAACCACTTTTGCACTTGTATTAGTGTGGAAAAAACACTTTTTGCACTTGTGATAGTGTTGAAAAACCACTTTTCGCACTTGTGTTAGTGTTGAAAAACCACTTTTCGTACTTGTGTTGGTGCAGGAAAAAACTTTTGCACTTGTATTAGTGTGGAAAAACCACTTTTCGCACTTTTGTTAGTGTTGAAAAAACACTTTTTGCACTTGTGTTAGTGTTGAAAAACCACTTTTCGCACTTGTGTTAGTGTTGAAAAACCACTTTTGCACTTGTATTAGTGTGGAAAAACCACTTTTCGCACTTGTGTTAGTGTTGAAAAAACCACTTTCGCACTTGTGTTAGTGTTGAAAAACCACTTTTCGCACTTGTGTTAGTGTTGAAAAACCACTTTTCGCACTTGTGTTAGTGTTGAAAAACCACTTTTCGCACTTGTGTTGGTGCAGGAAACCACTTTTGCACTTGTATTAGTGTGGAAAAACCACTTTTCGCACTTGTGTTAGTGTTGAAAAACCACTTTTCGCACTTGTGTTAGTGTTGAAAAACCACTTTTCGCACTTGTGTTGGTGCAGGAAACCACTTTTGCACTTGTATTAGTGTGGAAAAACACTTTTCGCACTTGTGTTAGTGTTGAAAAAACCACTTTTCGCACTTGTGTTAGTGTTGAAAAACCACTTTTCGCACTTGTGTTAGTGTTGAAAACCCACTTTTCGCACTTGTGTTAGTGTTGAAAAACCACTTTTCGCACTTGTGTTGGTGCAGGAAACCACTTTTGCACTTGTATTAGTGTGGAAAACCACTTTTTGCACTTGTGATAGTGTTGAAAAACCACTTTTCGCACTTGTGTTAGTGTTGAAAAACCACTTTTCGCACTTGTGTTGGTGCAGGAAACCACTTTTGCACATGTATTAGTGTGGAAAAAACACCTTTTTGCACTTGTGATAGTGTTGAAAAACCACTTTTCGCACTTGTGTTAGTGTTGAAAAACCACTTTTCGCACTTGTGTTGGTGCAGGAAACCACTTTTGCACTTGTATTAGTGTGGAAAAACCACTTTTCGCACTTGTGTTAGTGTTGAAAAAACACTTTTCGCACTTGTGTTAGTGTTGAAAAACAACTTTTCGCACTTGTGTTAGTGTTGAAAAACCACTTTTCGCACTTGTGTTGGTGCAGGAAACCACTTTTGCACTTGTATTAGTGTGGAAAAAACGCTTTTTGCACTTGTGAAAGTGTTGAAAAACCACTTTTCGCACTTGTGTTAGTGTTGAAAAACCACTTTTCGCACTTGTGTTGGTGCAGGAAACCACTTTTGCACTTGTATTAGTGTGGAAAAACCACTTTTCGCACTTGTGTTAGTGTTGAAAAACCACTTTTCGCACTTGTGTTAGTGTTGAAAAAACCACTTTTCGCACTTGTGTTGGTGCAGGAAACCACTTTTGCACTTGTATTAGTGTGGAAAAACCACTTTTCGCACTTGTGTTAGTGTTGAAAAACACTTTTCGCACTTGTGTTAGTGTTGAAAAACCACTTTTCGCACTTGTGTTTGTGTTGAAAAACCACTTATCGCACTTGTGTTGGTGCAGGAAACTACTTTTGCACTTGTATTAGTGTGGAAAAACCACTTTTCGCACTTGTGTTAGCGTTGAAAAACCACTTTTCGCACTTGTGTTAGTGTTGAAAAACCACTTTTCGCACTTGTGTTAGTGTTGAAAAACCACTTTTCGCACTTGTGTTAGTGTTGAAAAACCACTTATCGCACTTGTGTTGGTGCAGGAAACCACTTTTGCACTTGTATTAGTGTGGAAAAAACTCTTTTCTCACTTGTGTTATTGTTGAAAAACAACTTTTCGCACTTGTGTTAGTGTTGAAAAACCACTTTTCGCACTTGTGTTAGTGTTGAAAAACCACTTTTCACACTTGTGTTGGTGCAGGAAACCACTTTTGCACTTGTATTAGTGTGGAAAAACCACTTTTCGCACTTGTGTTAGTGTTGAAAACCACTTTTCGCACTTGTGTTAGTGTTGAGAAACCACTTTTCGCACTTGTGTTGGTGCAGGAAACCACTTTTGCACTTGTATTAGTGTGGAAAAAACACTTTTCGCACTTGTGTTAGTGTTGAAAAACCACTTTTCGCACTTGTGTTAGTGTTGAAAAACCACTTTTCGCACTTGTGTTAGTGTTGAAAAACCACTTTTCGCACTTGTGTTAGTGTTGAAAAACCACTTTTCGCACTTGTGTTGGTGCAGGAAACCACTTTTGCACTTGTATTAGTGTGGAAAAACCACTTTTTGCACTTGTGATAGTGTTGAAAAACCACTTTTCGCACATGCGTTAGTGTTGAAAAACCACTTTTCGCACTTGTGTTAGTGCAGGAAACCACTTTTGCACTTGTATTAGTGTGGAAAAAACACTTTTTGCACTTGTGATAGTGTTGAAAAACCACTTTTCGCACTTGTGTTAGTGTTGAAAAACCACTTTTCGCACTTGTGTTCGTGCAGGAAACCACTTTTGCACTTGTATTAGTGTGGAAAAACCACTTTTTCGCACTTGTGTTAGTGTTGAAAAAACACTTTTCGCACTTGTGTTAGTGTTGAAAAACAACTTTTCGCACTTGTGTTAGTGTTGAAAAACCACTTTTCGCACTTGTGTTGGTGCAGGAAACCACTTTTGCACTTGTATTAGTGTGGAAAAAACACTTTTTGCACTTGTGAAAGTGTTGAAAAACCACTTTTCGCACTTGTGTTAGTGTTGAAAAACCACTTTTCGCACTTGTGTTGGTGCAGGAAACCACTTTTGCACTTGTATTAGTGTGGAAAAACCACTTTTCGCACTTGTTATAGTGTTGAAAAACCACTTTTCGCACTTGTGTTAGTGTTGAAAAACCACTTTTCGCACTTGTGTTGGTGCAGGAAACCACTTTTGCACTTGTATTAGTGTGGAAAAAACACTTTTTGCACTTGTGATAGTGTTGAAAAACCACTTTTCGCACTTGTGTTAGTGTTGAAAAACCACTTTTCGCACTTGTGTTGGTGCAGGAAACCACTTTTGCACTTGTATTAGTGTGGAAAAACCACTTTTCGCACTTGTGTTAGTGTTGAAAAACCACTTTTCGCACTTGTGTTAGTGTTGAAAAACCACTTTTCGCACTTGTGTTAGTGTTGAAAAACTACTTTTCGCACTTGTGTTGGTGCAGGAAACCACTTTTGCACTTGTATTAGTGTGGAAAACCACTTTTCGCACTTGTTAGTGTTGAAAAACCACTTTTCGCACTTGTGTTAGTGTTGAAAAACCACTTTTCGCACTTGTGTTAGTGTTGAAAAACCACTTTTCGCACTTGTGTTAGTGTTGAAAAACCACTTTTCGCACTTGTGTTAGTGTTGAAAAATCACATTTCGCACTTTTGTTGGTGCAGGAAACCACTTTTGCACTTGTATTAGTGTGGAAAAAACCACTTTTTGCACGTGTGATAGTGTTGAAAAACCACATTTCGCACTTGTGTTAGTGTTGAAAACCACTTTTCACACTTGTGTTGGTGCAGGAAAACCACTTTTGCACTTGTATTAGTGTGGAAAAACCACTTTTTGCACCTGTGATAGTGTTGAAAAACAACATTTCGCACTTGTGTTAGTGTTGAAAAACCACTTTTCGCACTTGTGTTGGTGCAGGAAACCACTTTTGCACTTGTATTAGTGTGGAAAAAACACTTTTTGCACTTGTGATAGTGTTGAAAAACCACTTTTCGCACTTGTGTTAGTGTTGAAAAACCACTTTTCGTACTTGTGTTGGTGCAGGAAAAAACTTTTGCACTTGTATTAGTGTGGAAAAACCACTTTTCGCACTTTTGTTAGTGTTGAAAAAACACTTTTTGCACTTGTGTTAGTGTTGAAAAACCACTTTTCGCACTTGTGTTAGTGTTGAAAAACCACTTTTGCACTTGTATTAGTGTGGAAAAACCACTTTTCGCACTTGTGTTAGTGTTGAAAAACCACTTTTCGCACTTGTGTTAGTGTTGAAAAACCACTTTTCGCACTTGTGTTAGTGTTGAAAAACCACTTTTCGCACTTGTGTTAGTGTTGAAAAACCACTTTTCGCACTTGTGTTGGTGCAGGAAACCACTTTTGCACTTGTATTAGTGTGGAAAAACCACTTTTCGCACTTGTGTTAGTGTTGAAAAACCACTTTTCGCACTTGTGTTAGTGTTGAAAAACCACTTTTCGCACTTGTGTTAGTGTTGAAAAACCACTTTTTGCACTTGTGTTGGTGCAGGAAACCACTTTTGCACTTGTATTAGTGTGGAAAAACCACTTTTCGCACTTGTGTTAGTGTTGAAAAACCACTTTTCGCACTTGTGTTAGTGTTGAAAAAACACTTTTCGCACTTGTGTTGGTGCAGGAAACCACTTTTGCACTTGTATAGTGTGGAAAAACCACTTTTCGCACTTGTGTTAGTGTTCAAAAACCACTTTTCGCACTTGTGTTAGTGTTCAAAAACCACTTTTCGCACTTGTGTTAGTGTTGAAAAACCACTTATCGCACTTGTGTTGGTGCAGGAAACTACTTTTGCACTTGTATTAGTGTGAATAACCACTTTTCGCACTTGTGTTAGTGTTGAAAAACCACTTTTCGCACTTGTGTTAGTGTTGAAAAACCACTTTTCGCACTTGTGTTAGTGTTGAAAAACCACTTTTCGCACTTGTGTTAGTGTTGAAAAACCACTTATCGCACTTGTGTTGATGCAGGAAACCACTTTTGCACTTGTATTAGTGTGGAAAAAACACTTTTCGCACTTGTGTTAGTGTTGAAAAACAACTTTTTGCATTTGCGTTAGTGTTGAAAAACCACTTTTCTTACTTGTGTTAGTGTTGAAAAACCACTTTTCGCACTTGTGTTGGTGCAGGAAACCACTTTTGCACTTGTATTAGTGTGGAAAAACCACTTTTCGCACTTGTGTTAGTGTTGAAAAAACCACTTTTCGCACTTGTGTTAGTGTTGAAAAACCACTTTTCGCACTTGTGTTGGTGCAGGAAACCACTTTTGCACTTGTATTAGTGTGGAAAAAACACTTTTCGCACTTGTGTTAGTGTTGAAAAACCACTTTTCGCACTTGTGTTAGTGTTGAAAAACCACTTTTCGCACTTGTGTTAGTGTTGAAAAACCACTTTTCGCACTTGTGTTAGTGTTGAAAAACCACTTTTCGCACTTGTGTTGGTGCAGGAAACCACTTTTGCACTTGTATTAGTGTGGAAAAACCACTTTTTGCACTTGTGATAGTGTTGAAAAACCACTTTTCGCACTTGTGTTAGTGTTGAAAAACCACTTTTCGCACTTGTGTTGGTGCAGGAAACCACTTTTGCACTTGTATTAGTGTGGAAAAAACACTTTTTGCACTTGTGATAGTGTTGAAAAACCACTTTTCGCACTTGTGTTAGTGTTGAAAAACCACTTTTCGCACTTGTGTTGGTGCAGGGAAACCACTTTTGCACTTGTATTAGTGTGGAAAAACCACTTTTCGCACTTGTGTTAGTGTTGAAAAAACACTTTTCGCACTTGTGTTGGTGCAGGAAACCACTTTTTGCACTTGTATTAGTGTGGAAAAAAACACTTTTGCACTTGTGAAAGTGTTGAAAAACCACTTTTCGCAATTGTGTTCGTGTTGAAAAACCACTTTTCGCACTTGTGTTGGTGCAGGAAACCACTTTTGGACTTGTATTAGTGTGGAAAAACCACTTTTCGCACTTGTTATATTGTTGAAAAACCACTTTTCGCACTTGTGTTAGTGTTGAAAAACCACTTTTCGCACTTGTGTTGGTGCAGGAAACCACTTTTGCACTTGTATTAGTGTGGAAAAAACACTTTTTGCACTTGTGATAGTGTTGAAAAACTACTTTTCGCACTTGTGTTAGTGTTGAAAAACCACTTTTCGCACTTGTGTTGGTGCAGGAAACCACTTTTGCACTTGTATTAGTGTGGAAAAACCACTTTTCGCACTTGTGTTAGTGTTGAAAAACCACTTTTGCACTTGTATTAGTGTGGAAAAAACACTTTCCGCACTTGTGTTAGTGTGGAAAAAACACTTTTCGCACTTGTGTTAGTGTTGAAAAACAACTTTTCGCACTTGTGTTAGTGTTGAAAAACCACTTTTTGCACTTGTGTTAGTGTTGAAAAACCACTTTTCGCACTTGTGTTGGTGCAGGAAACCACTTTTGCACTTGTATTAGTGTGGAAAAACCACTTTTCGCACTTGTGTTAGTGTTGAAAAACCACTTTTCGCACTTGTGTTAGTGTTGAAAAACCACTTTTCGCACTTGTGTTGGTGCAGGAAACCACTTTTGCACTTGTATTAGTGTGGAAAAAACACTTTTCGCACTTGTGTTAGTGTTGAAAAACCACTTTTCGCACTTGTGTTAGTGTTGAAAAACCACTTTTCGCACTTGTGTTAGTGTGGGAAAACCACTTTTCGCACTTGTGTTAGTGTTGAAAAACCACTTTTCGCAATTGTGTTGGTGCAGGAAACCACTTTTGCACTTGTATAAGTGTGGAAAAAACACTTTTCGCACTTGTGATAGTGTTGAAAAACCACTTTTCGCACTTGTGTTAGTGTTTGAAAAACCACTTTTCGCACTTGTGTTGGTGCAGGAAACCACTTTTGCACTTGTATTAGTGTGGAAAAAACACTTTTTGCACTTGTGATAGTGTTGAAAAACCACTTTTCGCACTTGTGTTAGTGTTGAAAAACCACTTTTTGCACTTGTGTTGGTGCAGGAAACCACTTTTGCACTTGTATTAGTGTGGAAAAAACCACTTTTCGCACTTGTGTTAGCGTTGAAAAACCACTTTTCGCACTTGCGTTAGTGTTGAAAAACCACTTTTCGCACTTGTGTTAGTGTTGAAAAACCACTTTTCGCACTTGTGTTGGTGCAGGAAACCACTTTTGCACTTGTATTAGTGTGGAAAAACCACTTTTTGCACCTGTGATAGTGTTGAAAAACCACATTTCGCACTTGTGTTAGTGTTGAAAAACCACTTTTCGCACTTGTGTTGGTGCAGGAAACCACTTTTGCACTTGTATTAGTGTGGAAAAAACCACTTTTCGCCCTTTTGTTAGTGTTGAAAAAACAATTTTCGCACTTGTGTTAGTGTTGAAAAACCACTTTTCGCACTTGTGTTAGTGTTGAAAAACCACTTTTGCACTTGTATTAGTGTGGAAAAACCACTTTTCGCACTTGTGTTAGTGTTGAAAAACCACTTTTCGCACTTGTGTTAGTGTTGAAAAACCACTTTTTGCACTTGTGTTAGTGTTGAAAAACCACTTTTCGCACTTGTGTTGGTGCAGGAAACCACTTTTGCACTTGTATTAGTGTGGAAAAACCACTTTTCGCACTTGTGTTAGTGTTGAAAAACCACTTTTCGCACTTGTGTTAGTGTTGAAAAACCACTTTTCGCACTTGTGTTAGTGTTGAAAAACCTCTTTTTGCACTTGTGTTGGTGCAGGAAACCACTTTTGCACTTGTATTAGTGTGGAAAAACCACTTTTCGCACTTGTGTTAGTGTTGAAAAACCACTTTTCGCACTTGTGTTGGTGCAGGAAACCACTTTTGCACTTGTATTAGTGTGGAAAAACCACTTTTCGCACTTGTGTTTCTGTTGAAAAACCACTTTTCGCACTTGTGTTAGTGTTGAAAAACCACTTTTCGCACTTGTGTTAGTGTTGAAAAACCACTTATCGCACTTGTGTTGGTGCAGGAAACTACTTTTGCACTTGTATTAGTGTGGAAAAACCACTTTTCGCACTTGTGTTAGTGTTGAAAAACCACTTTTCGCACTTGTGTTAGTGTTGAAAAACCACTTTTCGCACTTGTGTTAGTGTTGAAAAACCACTTTTCGCACTTGTGTTAGTGTTGAAAAACCACTTATCGCACTTGTGTTGGTGCAGGAAACCACTTTTGCACTTGTATTAGTGTGGAAAAAACACTTTTCGCACTTGTGTTAGTGTTGAAAAACAACTTTTTGCACTTGTGTTAGTATTGAAAAACCACTTTTCGCACTTGTGTTAGTGTTGAAAAACCACTTTTCGCACTTGTGTTGGTGCAGGAAACCACTTTTGCACTTGTATTAGTGTGGAAAAACCACTTTTCGCACTTGTGTTAGTGTTGAAAAACCACTTTTCGCACTTGTGTTAGTGTTGAAAAACCACTTTTCGCACTTGTGTTAGTGTTGAAAAACCACTTTTCGCACTTGTGTTGGTGTTGAAAAAACACTTTTCGCACTTGTGTGAGTGTTGAAAAACCACTTTTCGCACTTGTGTTAGTGTTGAAAAACCACTTTTCGCACTTGTGTTAGTGTTGAAAAACCACTTTTCGCACTTGTGTTGGTGCAGGAAACCACTTTTGCACTTGTATTAGTTTGGAAAAAACACTTTTTGCACTTGTGATAGTGTTGAAAAACCATTTTTCACACTTGTGTTAGTGTTGAAAAACCACTTTTCGCACTTGTGTTGGTGCAGGAAACCACTTTTGCACTTGTATTAGTGTGGAAAAACCACTTTTCGCACTTGTGATAGTGTTGAAAAACCACTTTTCGCACTTGTGATAGTGTTGAAAAACCACTTTTCGCACTTGTGTTCGTGCAGGAAACCACTTTTGCACTTGTGTTCGTGCAGGAAACCACTTTTCGCACTTGTGTTAGTGTTGAAAAAACACTTTTCGCACTTGTGTTAGTGTTGAAAAACAACTTTTCGCACTTGTGTTAGTGTTGAAAAACAACTTTTCGCACTTGTGTTGGTGCAGGAAACCACTTTTGCACTTGTATTAGTGTGGAAAAAACACTTTTTGCACTTGTGAAAGTGTTGAAAAACCACTTTTCGCACTTGTGTTAGTGTTGAAAAACCACTTTTCACACTTGTGTTGGTGCAGGAAACCACTTTTGCACTTGTATTAGTGTGGAAAAAACCACTTTTCGCACTTGTTATAGTGTTGAAAAACCACTTTTCGCACTTGTGTTAGTGTTGAAAAACCACTTTTCGCACTTGTGTTGGTGCAGGAAACCACTTTTGCACTTGTATTAGTGTGGAAAAAACACTTATCACACAAGTGTTGAAAAAACACTTTTTGCACTTGTGATAGTGTTGAAAAACCACTTTTCGCACTTGTGTTAGTGTTGAAAAACCACTTTTCGCACTTGTGTTGGTGCAGGAAACCACTTTTGCACTTGTATTAGTGTGGAAAAAACGCTTTTCGCACTTGTGTTAGTGTTGAAAAACCACTTTTCGCACTTGTGTTAGTGTTGAAAAAACACTTTTCGCACTTGTGTTAGTGTTGAAAAAACACTTTTCGCACTTGTGTGAGTGTTGAAAAACCACTTTTCGCACTTGTGTTAGTGTTGAAAAACCACTTTTCGCACTTGTGTTAGTGTTGAAAAACCACTTTTCGCACTTGTGTTGGTGCAGGAAACCACTTTTGCACTTGTATTAGTGTGGAAAAAACACTTTTTGCACTTGTGATAGTGTTGAAAAGCCACTTTTCGCACTTGTGTTGGTGCAGGAAACCACTTTTGCACTTGTATTAGTGTGGAAAAAACAACTTTTCGCACTTGTGTTCGTGTTGAAAAACCACATTTCGCACTTGTGTTGGTGCAGGAAACCACTTTTGCACTTGTATTAGTGTGGAAAAACCACTTTTCGCACTTGTGTTAGTGTTGAAAAACCACATTTCGCACTTGCGTTAGTGTTGAAAAACCACTTTTCGCACTTGTGTTGGTGCAGGAAACCACTTTTGCACTTGTATTAGTGTGGAAAAAACACTTTTCGCACTTGTGTTAATGTTGAAAAACCACTTTTCGCACTTGTGTTAGTGTTGAAATCCACTTTTCGCACTTGTGTTAGTGTTGAAAAACCACTTCTCGCACTTGTGTTGGTGCAGGAAACCACTTTTGCACTTGTATTAGTGTGGAAAAACCACTTTTCGCACTTGTGTTAGTGTTGAAAAACCACTTTTCAATTGTGTTAGTGTTGAAAAACCACTTTTCGCACTTGTGTTAGTGTTGAAAAACCACTTTTCGCACTTGTGTTGGTGCAGGAAACCACTTTTGCACTTGTATTAGTGTGGAAAAAACACTTTTTGCACTTGTGATAGTGTTGAAAAACCACTTTTCGCACTTGTCTTAGTGTTGAAAAACCACTTTTCGCACATGTGTTGGTGCACGAAACCACTTTTGCACTTGTATTAGTGTGGGAAAACCACTTTTCGCACTTGTGTTAGTGTTGAAAACCCACTTTTCGCACTTGTGTTAGTGTTGAAAAACACTTTTCGAACTTGTGTTGGTGCAGGAAACCACTTTTGCACTTGTATTAGTGTGGAAAAAACACTTTTCGCACTTGTGTTAGTGTTGAAAAACCACTTTTCGCACTTGTGTTAGTGTTGAAAAACCACTTTTCGCACTTGTGTTAGTGTTGAAAAACCACTTTTCGCACTTGTGTTAGTGTTGAAAAACCACTTATCGCACTTGTGTTGGTGCAGGAAACCACTTTTGCACTTGTATTAGTGTGGAAAAAACACTTTTCGCACTTGTGTTAGTGTTGAAAAACAACTTTTTGCACTTGTGTTAGTATTGAAAAACCACTTTTCGCACTTGTGTTAGTGTTGAAAAACCACTTTTCGCACTTGTGTTGGTGCAGGAAACCACTTTTGCACTTGTATTAGTGTGGAAAAACCACTTTTCGCACTTGTGTTAGTGTTGAAAAACCACTTTTCGCACTTGTGTTAGTGTTGAAAAACCACTTTTCGCACTTGTGTTAGTGTTGAAAAACCACTTTTCGCACTTGTGTTGGTGTTGAAAAAACACTTTTCGCACTTGTGTGAGTGTTGAAAAACCACTTTTCGCACTTGTGTTAGTGTTGAAAAACCACTTTTCGCACTTGTGTTAGTGTTGAAAAACCACTTTTCGCACTTGTGTTGGTGCAGGAAACCACTTTTGCACTTGTATTAGTTTGGAAAAAACACTTTTTGCACTTGTGATAGTGTTGAAAAACCATTTTTCACACTTGTGTTAGTGTTGAAAAACCACTTTTCGCACTTGTGTTGGTGCAGGAAACCACTTTTGCACTTGTATTAGTGTGGAAAAACCACTTTTCGCACTTGTGATAGTGTTGAAAAACCACTTTTCGCACTTGTGATAGTGTTGAAAAACCACTTTTCGCACTTGTGTTCGTGCAGGAAACCACTTTTGCACTTGTGTTCGTGCAGGAAACCACTTTTCGCACTTGTGTTAGTGTTGAAAAAACACTTTTCGCACTTGTGTTAGTGTTGAAAAACAACTTTTCGCACTTGTGTTAGTGTTGAAAAACAACTTTTCGCACTTGTGTTGGTGCAGGAAACCACTTTTGCACTTGTATTAGTGTGGAAAAAACACTTTTTGCACTTGTGAAAGTGTTGAAAAACCACTTTTCGCACTTGTGTTAGTGTTGAAAAACCACTTTTCACACTTGTGTTGGTGCAGGAAACCACTTTTGCACTTGTATTAGTGTGGAAAAACCACTTTTCGCACTTGTTATAGTGTTGAAAAACCACTTTTCGCACTTGTGTTAGTGTTGAAAAACCACTTTTCGCACTTGTGTTGGTGCAGGAAACCACTTTTGCACTTGTATTAGTGTGGAAAAAACACTTATCACACAAGTGTTGAAAAAACACTTTTTGCACTTGTGATAGTGTTGAAAAACCACTTTTCGCACTTGTGTTAGTGTTGAAAAACCACTTTTCGCACTTGTGTTGGTGCAGGAAACCACTTTTGCACTTGTATTAGTGTGGAAAAAACGCTTTTCGCACTTGTGTTAGTGTTGAAAAACCACTTTTCGCACTTGTGTTAGTGTTGAAAAAACACTTTTCGCACTTGTGTTAGTGTTGAAAAAACACTTTTCGCACTTGTGTGAGTGTTGAAAAACCACTTTTCGCACTTGTGTTAGTGTTGAAAAACCACTTTTCGCACTTGTGTTAGTGTTGAAAAACCACTTTTCGCACTTGTGTTGGTGCAGGAAACCACTTTTGCACTTGTATTAGTGTGGAAAAAACACTTTTTGCACTTGTGATAGTGTTGAAAAGCCACTTTTCGCACTTGTGTTGGTGCAGGAAACCACTTTTGCACTTGTATTAGTGTGGAAAAACAACTTTTCGCACTTGTGTTCGTGTTGAAAAACCACATTTCGCACTTGTGTTGGTGCAGGAAACCACTTTTGCACTTGTATTAGTGTGGAAAAACCACTTTTCGCACTTGTGTTAGTGTTGAAAAACCACATTTCGCACTTGCGTTAGTGTTGAAAAACCACTTTTCGCACTTGTGTTGGTGCAGGAAACCACTTTTGCACTTGTATTAGTGTGGAAAAAACACTTTTCGCACTTGTGTTAATGTTGAAAAACCACTTTTCGCACTTGTGTTAGTGTTGAAATCCACTTTTCGCACTTGTGTTAGTGTTGAAAAACCACTTATCGCACTTGTGTTGGTGCAGGAAACCACTTTTGCACTTGTATTAGTGTGGAAAAACCACTTTTCGCACTTGTGTTAGTGTTGAAAAACCACTTTTCAATTGTGTTAGTGTTGAAAAACCACTTTTCGCACTTGTGTTAGTGTTGAAAAACCACTTTTCGCACTTGTGTTGGTGCAGGAAACCACTTTTGCACTTGTATTAGTGTGGAAAAAACACTTTTTGCACTTGTGATAGTGTTGAAAAACCACTTTTCGCACTTGTCTTAGTGTTGAAAAACCACTTTTCGCACATGTGTTGGTGCACGAAACCACTTTTGCACTTGTATTAGTGTGGGAAAACCACTTTTCGCACTTGTGTTAGTGTTGAAAACCCACTTTTCGCACTTGTGTTAGTGTTGAAAAACACTTTTCGAACTTGTGTTGGTGCAGGAAACCACTTTTGCACTTGTATTAGTGTGGAAAAAACACTTTTCGCACTTGTGTTAGTGTTGAAAAACCACTTTTCGCACTTGTGTTGGTGCAGGAAACCACTTTTGCACTTGTATTAGTGTGGAAAAAACACTTTTTGCACTTGTGATAGTGTTGAAAAACCACTTTTCACACTTGTGTTATTGTTGAAAAACCACTTTTCGCACTTGTGTTGGTGCAGGAAACCACTTTTGCACTTGTATTAGTGTGGAAAAAACACTTTTTGCACTTGTGATAGTGTTGAAAAACCACTTTTCGCACTTGTGTTAGTGTTGAAAAACCACTTTTCGCACTTGTGTTGGTGCAGGAAACCACTTTTGCACTTGTATTAGTGTGGAAAAACCACTTTTCGCACTTGTGTTAGTGTTGAAAAATCACTTTTCGCACTTGTGTTAGTGTTGAAAAACCACTTTTCGCACTTGTGTTAGTGTTGAAAAACCACTTTTCGCACTTGTGTTGGTGCAGGAAACCACTTTTGCACTTGTATTAGTGTGGAAAAACACTTTTTGCACTTGTGATAGTGTTGAAAATCCACTTTTCGCACTTGTGTTGGTGCAGGAAACCACTTTTGCACTTGTATTAGTGTGGAAAAACCACTTTTCGCACTTGTGTTCATGTTGAAAAACCACATTTCGCACTTGTGTTGGTGCAGGAAACCACTTTTGCACTTGTATTAGTGTGGAAAAACCACTTTTCGCACTTGTGTTGGTGTTGAAAAACCACATTTCGCACTTGTGTTAGTGTTGAAAAACCACTTTTCGCACTTGTGTTGGTGCAGGAAACCACTTTTGCACTTGTATTAGTGTGGAAAAAACTTTTCGCACTTGTGTTAGTGTTCAAAAACCACTTTTCGCACTTGTGTTAGTGTTGAAATACACTTTTCGCACTTGTGTTAGTGTTGAAAAACCACTTATCGCACTTGTGTTGGTGCAGGAAACCACTTTTGCACTTGTATTAGTGTGGAAAAACCACTTTTCGCACTTGTGTTAGTGTTGAAAAACCACTTTTCGCACTTGTGTTAGTGTTGAAAAACCACTTTTCGCACTTGTGTTAGTGTTGAAAAAACACTTTTCGCACTTGTGTTGGTGCAGGAAACCACTTTTGCACTTGTATTAGTGTGGAAAAAACACTTTTTACACTTGTGATAGTGTTGAAAAACCACTTTTCGCACTTGTGTTAGTGTTGAAAAACCACTTTTCGCACTTGTGTTGGTGCAGGAAACCACTTTTGCACTTGCATTAGTGTGGGAAAACCACTTTTCGCACTTGTGTTAGTGTTGAAAAACCACTTTTCGCACTTGTGTTAGTGTTGAAAAAACACTTTTCGCACTTGTGTTGGTGCAGGAAACCACTTTTGCACTTGCATTCGTGTGGAAAAAACACTTTTTGCACTTGTGATAATGTTGAAAAACTACTTTTCGCACTTGTGTTAGTGTTGAAAAACCACTTTTCGCACTTGTGTTGGTGCAGGAAACCACTTTTGCACTTGTATTAGTGTGGAAAAAACACTTTTTGCACTTGTGATAGTGTTGAAAAACCACTTTTCGCACTTGTGTTAGTGTTGAAAAACCACTTTTCGCACTTGTGTTGGTGCAGGAAACCACTTTTGCACTTGTATTAGTGTGGAAAACCACTTTTCGCACTTGTGCTAGTGTTGAAAAACCACTTTTCACACTTGTGTTAGTGTTGAAAAACCACTTTTCGCACTTGTGTTGGTGCAGGAAACCACTTTTGCACTTGTATTAGTGTAGGAAAAACACTTTTTGCACTTGTGTTAGTGTTGAAAAACCACTTTTCGCACTTGTGTTAGTGTTGAAAAACCACTTTTCACACTTGTGTTGGTGCGGGAAACCACTTTTGCACTTGTATTAGTGTGGCAAAAACACTTTTTGCACTTGTGATAGTGTTGAAAAACCACTTTTCGCACTTGTGTTAGTGTTGAAAAACTACTTTTCGCACTTGTGTTAGTGTTGAAACACCACTTTTCGCACTTGTGTTGGTGCAGGAAACCACTTTTGCACTTGTATTCGAGTGAAAAACCACTTTTCGCACTTGTGTTAGTGTTGAAAAACCACTTTTCGCACTTGTGTTAGTGTTGAAAAACCACTTTTTGCACTTGTGTTGGTGCAGGAAACCACTTTTGCACTTGTATTAGTGTTGAAAAACCACTTTTTGCACTTGTGTTAGTGTTGAAAAACCACTTTTCGCACTTGTGTTGGTGCAGGAAACCACTTTTGCACTTGTATTAGTGTGGAAAAACCACTTTTCGCACTTGTGTTAGTGTTGAAAAACCACATTTCGCACTTGTGTTAGTGTTGAAAAACCACTTTTCGCACTTGTGTTGGTGCAGGAAACCACTTTTGCACTTGTATTAGTGTGGAAAAAACACTTTTCGCACTTGTGTTAGTGTTCAAAAACCACTTTTCGCACTTGTGTTAGTGTTGAAATACACTTTTCGCACTTGTGTTAGTGTTGAAAAACCACTTATCGCACTTGTGTTGGTGCAGGAAACCACTTTTGCACTTGTATTAGTGTGGAAAAACCACTTTTCGCACTTGTGTTAGTGTTGAAAAACCACTTTTCGCACTTGTGTTAGTGTTGAAAAACCACTTTTCGCACTTGTGTTAGTGTTGAAAAAACACTTTTCGCACTTGTGTTGGTGCAGGAAACCACTTTTGCACTTGTATTAGTGTGGAAAAAACACTTTTTGCACTTGTGATAGTGTTGAAAAACCACTTTTCGCACTTGTGTTAGTGTTGAAAAACCACTTTTCGCACTTGTGTTGGTGCAGGAAACCACTTTTGCACTTGTATTAGTGTGGGAAAACCACTTTTCGCACTTGTGTTAGTGTTGAAAAACCACTTTTCGCACTTGTGTTAGTGTTGAAAAAACACTTTTCGCACTTGTGTTGGTGCAGGAAACCACTTTTGCACTTGCATTAGTGTGGAAAAAACACTTTTTGCACTTGTGATAATGTTGAAAAACTACTTTTCGCACTTGTGTTAGTGTTGAAAAACCACTTTTCGCACTTGTGTTGGTGCAGGAAACCACTTTTGCACTTGTATTAGTGTGGAAAAAACACTTTTTGCACTTGTGATAGTGTTGAAAAACCACTTTTCGCACTTGTGTTAGTGTTGAAAAACCACTTTTCGCACTTGTGTTGGTGCAGGAAACCACTTTTGCACTTGTATTAGTGTGGAAAACCACTTTTCGCACTTGTGCTAGTGTTGAAAAACCACTTTTCACACTTGTGTTAGTGTTGAAAAACCACTTTTCGCACTTGTGTTGGTGCAGGAAACCACTTTTGCACTTGTATTAGTGTGGGAAAAACACTTTTTGCACTTGTGTTAGTGTTGAAAAACCACTTTTCGCACTTGTGTTAGTGTTGAAAAACCACTTTTCACACTTGTGTTGGTGCAGGAAACCACTTTTGCACTTGTATTAGTGTGGAAAAAACACTTTTTGCACTTGTGATAGTGTTGAAAAACCACTTTTCGCACTTGTGTTAGTGTTGAAAAACTACTTTTCGCACTTGTGTTAGTGTTGAAACACCACTTTTCGCACTTGTGTTGGTGCAGGAAACCACTTTTGCACTTGTATTCGTGTGAAAAACCACTTTTCGCACTTGTGTTAGTGTTGAAAAACCACTTTTCGCACTTGTGTTAGTGTTGAAAAACCACTTTTTGCACTTGTGTTGGTGCAGGAAACCACTTTTGCACTTGTATTAGTGTTGAAAAACCACTTTTTGCACTTGTGTTAGTGTTGAAAAACCACTTTTCGCACTTGTGTTGGTGCAGGAAACCACTTTTGCACTTGTATTAGTGTGGAAAAACCACTTTTCGCACTTGTGTTAGTGTTGAAAAACCACATTTCGCACTTGTGTTAGTGTTGAAAAACCACTTTTCGCACTTGTGTTGGTGCAGGAAACCACTTTTGCACTTGTATTAGTGTGGAAAAAACACTTTTCGCACTTGTGTTAGTGTTCAAAAACCACTTTTCGCACTTGTGTTAGTGTTGAAATACACTTTTCGCACTTGTGTTAGTGTTGAAAAACCACTTATCGCACTTGTGTTGGTGCAGGAAACCACTTTTGCACTTGTATTAGTGTGGAAAAACCACTTTTCGCACTTGTGTTAGTGTTGAAAAACCACTTTTCGCACTTGTGTTAGTGTTGAAAAACCACTTTTCGCACTTGTGTTAGTGTTGAAAAACCACTTTTCGCACTTGTGTTGGTGCAGGAAACCACTTTTGCACTTGTATTAGTTTGGAAAAAACACTTTTTGCACTTGTGTTAGTGTTGAAAAACCACTTTTCACACTTGTGTTAGTGTTGAAAAACCACTTTTCGCACTTGTGTTGGTGCAGGAAACCACTTTTGCACTTGTATTAGTGTGGAAAAACCACTTTTCGCACTTGTTATAGTGTTGAAAAACCACTTTTCGCACTTGTGCTAGTGTTGAAAAACCACTTTTCACACTTGTGTTAGTGTTGAAAAACCACTTTTCGCACTTGTGTTGGTGCAGGAAACCACTTTTGCACTTGTATTAGTGTGGGAAAAACACTTTTTGCACTTGTGTTAGTGTTGAAAAACCACTTTTCGCACTTGTGTTAGTGTTGAAAAACCACTTTTCACACTTGTGTTGGTGCAGGAAACCACTTTTGCACTTGTATTAGTGTGGAAAAACCACTTTTCGCACTTGTTATAGTGTTGAAAAACCACTTTTCGCACTTGTGTTAGTGTTGAAAAACCACTTTTCGCACTTGTGTTGGTGCAGGAAACCACTTTTGCACTTGTATTAGTGTGGAAAAAACACTTATCACACTAGTGTTGAAAAAACACTTTTTGCACTTGTGATAGTGTTGAAAAACCACTTTTCGCACTTGTGTTAGTGTTGAAAAACCACTTTTCGCACTTGTGTTGGTGCAGGAAACCACTTTTGCACTTGTATTAGTGTGGAAAAAACACTTTTCGCACTTGTGTTAGTGTTGAAAAACCACTTTTCGCACTTGTGTTAGTGTTGAAAAAACACTTTTTGCACTTGTGTTAGTGTTGAAAAAACACTTTTCGCACTTGTGTGAGTGTTGAAAAACCACTTTTCGCACTTGTGTTAGTGTTGAAAAACCACTTTTCGCACTTGTGTTAGTGTTGAAAAACCACTTTTCGCACTTGTGTTGGTGCAGGAAACCACTTTTGCACTTGTATTAGTGTGGAAAAACAACTTTTCGCACTTGTGTTCGTGTTGAAAAACCACATTTCGCACTTGTGTTGGTGCAGGAAACCACTTTTGCACTTGTATTAGTGTGGAAAAACCACTTATTCGCACTTGTGTTAGTGTTGAAAAACCACATTTCGCACTTGTGTTAGTGTTGAAAAACCACTTTTCGCACTTGTGTTGGTGCAGGAAACCACTTTTGCACTTGTATTAGTGTGGAAAAAACACTTTTCGCACTTGTGTTAATGTTGAAAAACCACTTTTCGCACTTGTGTTAGTGTTGAAATCCACTTTTCGCACTTGTGTTAGTGTTGAAAAACCACATTTCGCACTTGTGTTAGTGTTGAAAAACCACTTTTCGCACTTGTGTTGGTGCAGGAAACCACTTTTGCACTTGTATTAGTGTGGAAAAAACACTTTTCGCACTTGTGTTAATGTTGAAAAACCACTTTTCGCACTTGTGTTAGTGTTGAAATCCACTTTTCGCACTTGTGTTAGTTTTGAAAAACCACTTATCCCACTTGTGTTGGTGCAGGAAACCACTTTTGCACTTGTATTAGTGTGGAAAAACAACTTTTCGCACTTGTGTTAGTGTTGAAAAACCACTTTTCACACTTGTGTTGGTGCAGGAAACCACTTTTGCACTTGTATTAGTGTGGAAAAAACACTTTTTGCACTTGTGATAGTGTTGAAAAACCACTTTTCGCACTTGTGTTAGTGTTGAAAAACTACTTTTCGCACTTGTGTTAGTGTTGAAACACCACTTTTCGCACTTGTGTTGGTGCAGGAAACCACTTTTGCACTTGTATTCGAGTGAAAAACCACTTTTCGCACTTGTGTTAGTGTTGAAAAACCACTTTTCGCACTTGTGTTAGTGTTGAAAAACCACTTTTTGCACTTGTGTTGGTGCAGGAAACCACTTTTGCACTTGTATTAGTGTTGAAAAACCACTTTTTGCACTTGTGTTAGTGTTGAAAAACCACTTTTCGCACTTGTGTTGGTGCAGGAAACCACTTTTGCACTTGTATTAGTGTGGAAAAACCACTTTTCGCACTTGTGTTAGTGTTGAAAAACCACATTTCGCACTTGTGTTAGTGTTGAAAAACCACTTTTCGCACTTGTGTTGGTGCAGGAAACCACTTTTGCACTTGTATTAGTGTGGAAAAAACACTTTTCGCACTTGTGTTAGTGTTCAAAAACCACTTTTCGCACTTGTGTTAGTGTTGAAATACACTTTTCGCACTTGTGTTAGTGTTGAAAAACCACTTATCGCACTTGTGTTGGTGCAGGAAACCACTTTTGCACTTGTATTAGTGTGGAAAAACCACTTTTCGCACTTGTGTTAGTGTTGAAAAACCACTTTTCGCACTTGTGTTAGTGTTGAAAAACCACTTTTCGCACTTGTGTTAGTGTTGAAAAACCACTTTTCGCACTTGTGTTGGTGCAGGAAACCACTTTTGCACTTGTATTAGTGTGGAAAAAACACTTTTTGCACTTGTGATAGTGTTGAAAAACCACTTTTCGCACTTGTGTTAGTGTTGAAAAACCACTTTTCGCACTTGTGTTGGTGCAGGAAACCACTTTTGCACTTGTATTAGTGTGGGAAAACCACTTTTCGCACTTGTGTTAGTGTTGAAAAACCACTTTTCGCACTTGTGTTAGTGTTGAAAAAACACTTTTCGCACTTGTGTTGGTGCAGGAAACCACTTTTGCACTTGCATTAGTGTGGAAAAAACACTTTTTGCACTTGTGATAATGTTGAAAAACTACTTTTCGCACTTGTGTTAGTGTTGAAAAACCACTTTTCGCACTGTGTTGGTGCAGGAAACCACTTTTGCACTTGTATTAGTGTGGAAAAAACACTTTTTGCACTTGTGATAGTGTTGAAAAACCACTTTTCGCACTTGTGTTAGTGTTGAAAAACCACTTTTCGCACTTGTGTTGGTGCAGGAAACCACTTTTGCACTTGTATTAGTGTGGAAAACCACTTTTCGCACTTGTGCTAGTGTTGAAAAACCACTTTTCACACTTGTGTTAGTGTTGAAAAACCACTTTTCGCACTTGTGTTGGTGCAGGAAACCACTTTTGCACTTGTATTAGTGTGGGAAAAACACTTTTTGCACTTGTGTTAGTGTTGAAAAACCACTTTTCGCACTTGTGTTAGTGTTGAAAAACCACTTTTCACACTTGTGTTAGTGTTGAAACACCACTTTTCGCACTTGTGTTGGTGCAGGAAACCACTTTTGCACTTGTATTAGTGTGGAAAAAACACTTTTTGCACTTGTGATAGTGTTGAAAAACCACTTTTCGCACTTGTGTTAGTGTTGAAAAACTACTTTTCGCACTTGTGTTAGTGTTGAAACACCACTTTTCGCACTTGTGTTGGTGCAGGAAACCACTTTTGCACTTGTATTCGTGTGAAAAACCACTTTTCGCACTTGTGTTAGTGTTGAAAAACCACTTTTCGCACTTGTGTTAGTGTTGAAAAACCACTTTTTGCACTTGTGTTGGTGCAGGAAACCACTTTTGCACTTGTATTAGTGTTGAAAAACCACTTTTTGCACTTGTGTTAGTGTTGAAAAACCACTTTTCGCACTTGTGTTGGTGCAGGAAACCACTTTTGCACTTGTATTAGTGTGGAAAAACCACTTTTCGCACTTGTGTTAGTGTTGAAAAACCACATTTCGCACTTGTGTTAGTGTTGAAAAACCACTTTTCGCACTTGTGTTGGTGCAGGAAACCACTTTTGCACTTGTATTAGTGTGGAAAAAACACTTTTCGCACTTGTGTTAGTGTTCAAAAACCACTTTTCGCACTTGTGTTAGTGTTGAAATACACTTTTCGCACTTGTGTTAGTGTTGAAAAACCACTTATCGCACTTGTGTTGGTGCAGGAAACCACTTTTGCACTTGTATTAGTGTGGAAAAACCACTTTTCGCACTTGTGTTAGTGTTGAAAAACCACTTTTCGTACTTGTGTTAGTGTTGAAAAACCACTTTTCGCACTTGTGTTAGTGTTGAAAAACCACTTTTCGCACTTGTGTTGGTGCAGGAAACCACTTTTGCACTTGTATTAGTTTGGAAAAAACACTTTTTGCACTTGTGTTAGTGTTGAAAAACCACTTTTCGCACTTGTGTTAGTGTTGAAAAACCACTTTTCGCACTTGTGTTGGTGCAGGAAACCACTTTTGCACTTGTATTAGTGTGGAAAACCACTTTTCGCACTTGTGCTAGTGTTGAAAAACCACTTTTCACACTTGTGTTAGTGTTGAAAAACCACTTTTCGCACTTGTGTTGGTGCAGGAAACCACTTTTGCACTTGTATTAGTGTGGGAAAAACACTTTTTGCACTTGTGTTAGTGTTGAAAAACCACTTTTCACACTTGTGTTAGTGTTGAAAAACCACTTTTCACACTTGTGTTAGTGTTGAAACACCACTTTTCGCACTTGTGTTGGTGCAGGAAACCACTTTTGCACTTGTATTAGTGTGGAAAAAACACTTTTTGCACTTGTGATAGTGTTGAAAAACCACTTTTCGCACTTGTGTTAGTGTTGAAAAACTACTTTTCGCACTTGTGTTAGTGTTGAAACACCACTTTTCGCACTTGTGTTGGTGCAGGAAACCACTTTTGCACTTGTATTCGTGTGAAAAACCACTTTTCGCACTTGTGTTAGTGTTGAAAAACCACTTTTCGCACTTGTGTTAGTGTTGAAAAACTACTTTTTGCACTTGTGTTGGTGCAGGAAACCACTTTTGCACTTGTATTAGTGTTGAAAAACCACTTTTTGCACTTGTGTTAGTGTTGAAAAACCACTTTTCGCACTTGTGTTGGTGCAGGAAACCACTTTTGCACTTGTATTAGTGTGGAAAAACCACTTTTCGCACTTGTGTTAGTGTTGAAAAACCACATTTCGCACTTGTGTTAGTGTTGAAAAACCACTTTTCGCACTTGTGTTGGTGCAGGAAACCACTTTTGCACTTGTATTAGTGTGGAAAAAACACTTTTCGCACTTGTGTTAGTGTTCAAAAACCACTTTTCGCACTTGTGTTAGTGTTGAAATACACTTTTCGCACTTGTGTTAGTGTTGAAAAACCACTTATCGCACTTGTGTTGGTGCAGGAAACCACTTTTGCACTTGTATTAGTGTGGAAAAACCACTTTTCGCACTTGTGTTAGTGTTGAAAAACCACTTTTCGTACTTGTGTTAGTGTTGAAAAACCACTTTTCGCACTTGTGTTAGTGTTGAAAAACCACTTTTCGCACTTGTGTTGGTGCAGGAAACCACTTTTGCACTTGTATTAGTTTGGAAAAAACACTTTTTGCACTTGTGTTAGTGTTGAAAAACCACTTTTCGCACTTGTGTTAGTGTTGAAAAACCACTTTTCGCACTTGTGTTAGTGTTGAAAAACCACTTTTCGCACTTGTGTTGGTGTTGAAAAAACACTTTTCGCACTTGTGTGAGTGTTGAAAAACCACTTTTCGCACTTGTGTTAGTGTTGAAAAACCACTTTTCGCACTTGTGTTAGTGTTGAAAAACCACTTTTCGCACTTGTGTTGGTGCAGGAAACCACTTTTGCACTTGTATTAGTTTGGAAAAAACACTTTTTGCACTTGTGATAGTGTTGAAAAACCATTTTTCACACTTGTGTTAGTGTTGAAAAACCACTTTTCGCACTTGTGTTGGTGCAGGAAACCACTTTTGCACTTGTATTAGTGTGGAAAAACCACTTTTCGCACTTGTGATAGTGTTGAAAAACCACTTTTCGCACTTGTGATAGTGTTGAAAAACCACTTTTCGCACTTGTGTTCGTGCAGGAAACCACTTTTGCACTTGTGTTCGTGCAGGAAACCACTTTTCGCACTTGTGTTAGTGTTGAAAAAACACTTTTCGCACTTGTGTTAGTGTTGAAAAACAACTTTTCGCACTTGTGTTAGTGTTGAAAAACAACTTTTCGCACTTGTGTTGGTGCAGGAAACCACTTTTGCACTTGTATTAGTGTGGAAAAAACACTTTTTGCACTTGTGAAAGTGTTGAAAAACCACTTTTCGCACTTGTGTTAGTGTTGAAAAACCACTTTTCACACTTGTGTTGGTGCAGGAAACCACTTTTGCACTTGTATTAGTGTGGAAAAACCACTTTTCGCACTTGTTATAGTGTTGAAAAACCACTTTTCGCACTTGTGTTAGTGTTGAAAAACCACTTTTCGCACTTGTGTTGGTGCAGGAAACCACTTTTCGCACTTGTGTTGGTGCAGGAAACCACTTTTGCACTTGTATTAGTGTGGAAAAAACACTTATCACACTAGTGTTGAAAAAACACTTTTTGCACTTGTGATAGTGTTGAAAAACCACTTTTCGCACTTGTGTTAGTGTTGAAAAACCACTTTTCGCACTTGTGTTGGTGCAGGAAACCACTTTTGCACTTGTATTAGTGTGGAAAAAACACTTTTCGCACTTGTGTTAGTGTTGAAAAACCACTTTTCGCACTTGTGTTAGTGTGGAAAAAACACTTTTCGCACTTGTGTTAGTGTTGAAAAACCACTTTTCGCACTTGTGTTAGTGTTGAAAAAACACTTTTCGCACTTGTGTTAGTGTTGAAAAAACACTTTTCGCACTTGTGTGAGTGTTGAAAAACCACTTTTCGCACTTGTGTTAGTGTTGAAAAACCACTTTTCGCACTTGTGTTAGTGTTGAAAAACCACTTTTCGCACTTGTGTTGGTGCAGGAAACCACTTTTGCACTTGTATTAGTGTGGAAAAAACACTTTTTACACTTGTGATAGTGTTGAAAAGCCACTTTTCGCACTTGTGTTGGTGCAGGAAACCACTTTTGCACTTGTATTAGTGTGGAAAAACAACTTTTCGCACTTGTGTTCGTGTTGAAAAACCACATTTCGCACTTGTATTGGTGCAGGAAACCACTTTTGCACTTGTATTAGTGTGGAAAAACCACTTTTCGCACTTGTGTTAGTGTTGAAAAACCACATTTCGCACTTGTGTTAGTGTTGAAAAACCACTTTTCGCACTTGTGTTGGTGCAGGAAACCACTTTTGCACTTGTATTAGTGTGGAAAAAACACTTTTCGCACTTGTGTTAATGTTGAAAAACCACTTTTCGCACTTGTGTTAGTGTTGAAATCCACTTTTCGCACTTGTGTTAGTGTTGAAAAACCACTTATCGCACTTGTGTTGGTGCAGGAAACCACTTTTGCACTTGTATTAGTGTGGAAAAACCACTTTTCGCACTTGTGTTAGTGTTGAAAAACCACTTTTCAATTGTGTTAGTGTTGAAAAACCACTTTTCGCACTTGTGTTAGTGTTGAAAAACCACTTTTCGCACTTGTGTTGGTGCAGGAAACCACTTTTGCACTTGTATTAGTGTGGAAAAAACACTTTTTGCACTTGTGATAGTGTTGAAAAACCACTTTTCGCACTTGTCTTAGTGTTGAAAAACCACTTTTCGCACATGTGTTGGTGCACGAAACCACTTTTGCACTTGTATTAGTGTGGGAAAACCACTTTTCGCACTTGTGTTAGTGTGGAAAAAACACTTTTCGCACTTGTGTTAGTGTTGAAAAACCACTTTTCGCACTTGTGTTGGTGCAGGAAACCACTTTTGCACTTGTATTAGTGTGGAAAAAACACTTTTTGCACTTGTGATAGTGTTGAAAAACCACTTTTCACACTTGTGTTATTGTTGAAAAACCACTTTTCGCACTTGTGTTGGTGCAGGAAACCACTTTTGCACTTGTATTAGTGTGGAAAAAACACTTTTTGCACTTGTGATAGTGTTGAAAAACCACTTTTCGCACTTGTGTTAGTGTTGAAAAACCACTTTTCGCACTTGTGTTGGTGCAGGAAACCACTTTTGCACTTGTATTAGTGTGGAAAAACCACTTTTCGCACTTGTGTTAGTGTTGAAAAATCACTTTTCGCACTTGTGTTAGTGTTGAAAAACCACTTTTCGCACTTGTGTTAGTGTTGAAAAACCACTTTTCGCACTTGTGTTGGTGCAGGAAACCACTTTTGCACTTGTATTAGTGTGGAAAAACACTTTTTGCACTTGTGATAGTGTTGAAAAACCACTTTTCGCACTTGTGTTGGTGCAGGAAACCACTTTTGCACTTGTATTAGTGTGGAAAAACCACTTTTCGCACTTGTGTTCATGTTGAAAAACCACATTTCGCACTTGTGTTGGTGCAGGAAACCACTTTTGCACTTGTATTAGTGTGGAAAAACCACTTTTCGCACTTGTGTTAGTGTTGAAAAACCACATTTCGCACTTGTGTTAGTGTTGAAAAACCACTTTTCGCACTTGTGTTGGTGCAGGAAACCACTTTTGCACTTGTATTAGTGTGGAAAAAACACTTTTCGCACTTGTGTTAGTGTTCAAAAACCACTTTTCGCACTTGTGTTAGTGTTGAAATACACTTTTCGCACTTGTGTTAGTGTTGAAAAACCACTTATCGCACTTGTGTTGGTGCAGGAAACCACTTTTGCACTTGTATTAGTGTGGAAAAACCACTTTTCGCACTTGTGTTAGTGTTGAAAAACCACTTTTCGCACTTGTGTTAGTGTTGAAAAACCACTTTTCGCACTTGTGTTAGTGTTGAAAAACCACTTTTCGCACTTGTGTTGGTGCAGGAAACCACTTTTGCACTTGTATTAGTGTGGAAAAAACACTTTTTACACTTGTGATAGTGTTGAAAAACCACTTTTCGCACTTGTGTTAGTGTTGAAAAACCACTTTTCGCACTTGTGTTGGTGCAGGAAACCACTTTTGCACTTGCATTAGTGTGGGAAAACCACTTTTCGCACTTGTGTTAGTGTTGAAAAACCACTTTTCGCACTTGTGTTAGTGTTGAAAAAACACTTTTCGCACTTGTGTTGGTGCAGGAAACCACTTTTGCACTTGCATTAGTGTGGAAAAAACACTTTTTGCACTTGTGATAATGTTGAAAAACTACTTTTCGCACTTGTGTTAGTGTTGAAAAACCACTTTTCGCACTTGTGTTGGTGCAGGAAACCACTTTTGCACTTGTATTAGTGTGGAAAAAACACTTTTTGCACTTGTGATAGTGTTGAAAAACCACTTTTCGCACTTGTGTTAGTGTTGAAAAACCACTTTTCGCACTTGTGTTGGTGCAGGAAACCACTTTTGCACTTGTATTAGTGTGGAAAACCACTTTTCGCACTTGTGCTAGTGTTGAAAAACCACTTTTCACACTTGTGTTAGTGTTGAAAAACCACTTTTCGCACTTGTGTTGGTGCAGGAAACCACTTTTGCACTTGTATTAGTGTGGGAAAAACACTTTTTGCACTTGTGTTAGTGTTGAAAAACCACTTTTCGCACTTGTGTTAGTGCTGAAAAACCACTTTTCACACTTGTGTTGGTGCAGGAAACCACTTTTGCACTTGTATTAGTGTGGAAAAAACACTTTTTGCACTTGTGATAGTGTTGAAAAACCACTTTTCGCACTTGTGTTAGTGTTGAAAAACTACTTTTCGCACTTGTGTTAGTGTTGAAACACCACTTTTCGCACTTGTGTTGGTGCAGGAAACCACTTTTGCACTTGTATTCGAGTGAAAAACCACTTTTCGCACTTGTGTTAGTGTTGAAAAACCACTTTTCGCACTTGTGTTAGTGTTGAAAAACCACTTTTTGCACTTGTGTTGGTGCAGGAAACCACTTTTGCACTTGTATTAGTGTTGAAAAACCACTTTTTGCACTTGTGTTAGTGTTGAAAAACCACTTTTCGCACTTGTGTTGGTGCAGGAAACCACTTTTGCACTTGTATTAGTGTGGAAAAAACACTTTTCGCACTTGTGTTAGTGTTCAAAAACCACTTTTCGCACTTGTGTTAGTGTTGAAATACACTTTTCGCACTTGTGTTAGTGTTGAAAAACCACTTATCGCACTTGTGTTGGTGCAGGAAACCACTTTTGCACTTGTATTAGTGTGGAAAAACCACTTTTCGCACTTGTGTTAGTGTTGAAAAACCACTTTTCGCACTTGTGTTAGTGTTGAAAAACCACTTTTCGCACTTGTGTTAGTGTTGAAAAACCACTTTTCGCACTTGTGTTGGTGCAGGAAACCACTTTTGCACTTGTATTAGTGTGGAAAAAACACTTTTTGCACTTGTGATAGTGTTGAAAAACCACTTTTCGCACTTGTGTTAGTGTTGAAAAACCACTTTTCGCACTTGTGTTGGTGCAGGAAACCACTTTTGCACTTGTATTAGTGTGGGAAAACCACTTTTCGCACTTGTGTTAGTGTTGAAAAACCACTTTTCGCACTTGTGTTAGTGTTGAAAAAACACTTTTCGCACTTGTGTTGGTGCAGGAAACCACTTTTGCACTTGTATTAGTGTGGAAAAACCACTTTTCGCACTTGTGTTAGTGTTGAAAAACCACTTTTCGCACTTGTGTTAGTGTTGAAAAACCACTTTTCGCACTTGTGTTAGTGTTGAAAAACCACTTTTCGCACTTGTGTTGGTGCAGGAAACCACTTTTGCACTTGTATTAGTGTGGAAAAAACACTTTTTACACTTGTGATAGTGTTGAAAAACCACTTTTCGCACTTGTGTTAGTGTTGAAAAACCACTTTTCGCACTTGTGTTGGTGCAGGAAACCACTTTTGCACTTGCATTAGTGTGGGAAAACCACTTTTCGCACTTGTGTTAGTGTTGAAAAACCACTTTTCGCACTTGTGTTAGTGTTGAAAAAACACTTTTCGCACTTGTGTTGGTGCAGGAAACCACTTTTGCACTTGCATTAGTGTGGAAAAAACACTTTTTGCACTTGTGATAATGTTGAAAAACTACTTTTCGCACTTGTGTTAGTGTTGAAAAACCACTTTTCGCACTTGTGTTGGTGCAGGAAACCACTTTTGCACTTGTATTAGTGTGGAAAAAACACTTTTTGCACTTGTGATAGTGTTGAAAAACCACTTTTCGCACTTGTGTTAGTGTTGAAAAACCACTTTTCGCACTTGTGTTGGTGCAGGAAACCACTTTTGCACTTGTATTAGTGTGGAAAACCACTTTTCGCACTTGTGCTAGTGTTGAAAAACCACTTTTCACACTTGTGTTAGTGTTGAAAAACCACTTTTCGCACTTGTGTTGGTGCAGGAAACCACTTTTGCACTTGTATTAGTGTGGGAAAAACACTTTTTGCACTTGTGTTAGTGTTGAAAAACCACTTTTCGCACTTGTGTTAGTGCTGAAAAACCACTTTTCACACTTGTGTTGGTGCAGGAAACCACTTTTGCACTTGTATTAGTGTGGAAAAAACACTTTTTGCACTTGTGATAGTGTTGAAAAACCACTTTTCGCACTTGTGTTAGTGTTGAAAAACTACTTTTCGCACTTGTGTTAGTGTTGAAACACCACTTTTCGCACTTGTGTTGGTGCAGGAAACCACTTTTGCACTTGTATTCGAGTGAAAAACCACTTTTCGCACTTGTGTTAGTGTTGAAAAACCACTTTTCGCACTTGTGTTAGTGTTGAAAAACCACTTTTTGCACTTGTGTTGGTGCAGGAAACCACTTTTGCACTTGTATTAGTGTTGAAAAACCACTTTTTGCACTTGTGTTAGTGTTGAAAAACCACTTTTCGCACTTGTGTTGGTGCAGGAAACCACTTTTGCACTTGTATTAGTGTGGAAAAAACACTTTTCGCACTTGTGTTAGTGTTCAAAAACCACTTTTCGCACTTGTGTTAGTGTTGAAATACACTTTTCGCACTTGTGTTAGTGTTGAAAAACCACTTATCGCACTTGTGTTGGTGCAGGAAACCACTTTTGCACTTGTATTAGTGTGGAAAAACCACTTTTCGCACTTGTGTTAGTGTTGAAAAACCACTTTTCGCACTTGTGTTAGTGTTGAAAAACCACTTTTCGCACTTGTGTTAGTGTTGAAAAACCACTTTTCGCACTTGTGTTGGTGCAGGAAACCACTTTTGCACTTGTATTAGTGTGGAAAAAACACTTTTTGCACTTGTGATAGTGTTGAAAAACCACTTTTCGCACTTGTGTTAGTGTTGAAAAACCACTTTTCGCACTTGTGTTGGCGCAGGAAACCACTTTTGCACTTGTATTAGTGTGGGAAAACCACTTTTCGCACTTGTGTTAGTGTTGAAAAACCACTTTTCGCACTTGTGTTAGTGTTGAAAAAACACTTTTCGCACTTGTGTTGGTGCAGGAAACCACTTTTGCACTTGCATTAGTGTGGAAAAAACACTTTTTGCACTTGTGATAATGTTGAAAAACTACTTTTCGCACTTGTGTTAGTGTTGAAAAACCACTTTTTGCACTTGTGTTGGTGCAGGAAACCACTTTTGCACTTGTATTAGTGTGGAAAAACACTTTTTGCACTTGTGATAGTGTTGAAAAACCACTTTTCGCACTTGTGTTAGTGTTGAAAAACCACTTTTCGCACTTGTGTTGGTGCAGGAAACCACTTTTGCACTTGTATTAGTGTGGAAAACCACTTTTCGCACTTGTGCTAGTGTTGAAAAACCACTTTTCACACTTGTGTTAGTGTTGAAAAACCACTTTTCGCACATGTGTTGGTGCAGGAAACCACTTTTGCACTTGTATTAGTGTGGGAAAAACACTTTTTGCACTTGTGTTAGTGTTGAAAAACCACTTTTCGCACTTGTGTTAGTGTTGAAAAACCACTTTTCACACTTGTGTTGGTGCAGGAAACCACTTTTGCACTTGTATTAGTGTGGAAAAAACACTTTTTGCACTTGTGATAGTGTTGAAAAACCACTTTTCGCACTTGTGTTAGTGTTGAAAAACTACTTTTCGCACTTGTGTTAGTGTTGAAACACCACTTTTCGCCCTTGTGTTGGTGCAGGAAACCACTTTTGCACTTGTATTCGTGTGAAAAACCACTTTTCGCACTTGTGTTAGTGTTGAAAAACCACTTTTCGCACTTGTGTTAGTGTTGAAAAACCACTTTTTGCACTTGTGTTGGTGCAGGAAACCACTTTTGCACTTGTATTAGTGTTGAAAAACCACTTTTTGCACTTGTGTTAGTGTTGAAAAACCACTTTTCGCACTTGTGTTGGTGCAGGAAACCACTTTTGTACTTGTATTAGTGTGGAAAAACCACTTTTCGCACTTGTGTTAGTGTTGAAAAACCACATTTCGCACTTGTGTTAGTGTTGAAAAACCACTTTTCGCACTTGTGTTGGTGCAGGAAACCACTTTTGCACTTGTATTAGTGTGGAAAAAACACTTTTCGCACTTGTGTTAGTGTTCAAAAACCACTTTTCGCACTTGTGTTAGTGTTGAAATACACTTTTCGCACTTGTGTTAGTGTTGAAAAACCACTTATCGCACTTGTGTTGGTGCAGGAAACCACTTTTGCACTTGTATTAGTGTGGAAAAACCACTTTTCGCACTTGTGTTAGTGTTGAAAAACCACTTTTCGCACTTGTGTTAGTGTTGAAAAACCACTTTTCGCACTTGTGTTAGTGTTGAAAAACCACTTTTCACACTTGTGTTGGTGCAGGAAACCACTTTTGCACTTGTATTAGTTTGGAAAAAACACTTTTTGCACTTGTGTTAGTGTTGAAAAACCACTTTTCGCACTTGTGTTAGTGTTGAAAAACCACTTTTCGCACTTGTGTTAGTGTTGAAAAACCACTTTTCGCACTTGTGTTGGTGTTGAAAAAACACTTTTCGCACTTGTGTGAGTGTTGAAAAACCACTTTTCGCACTTGTGTTAGTGTTGAAAAACCACTTTTCGCACTTGTGTTAGTGTTGAAAAACCACTTTTCGCACTTGTGTTGGTGCAGGAAACCACTTTTGCACTTGTATTAGTTTGGAAAAAACACTTTTTGCACTTGTGATAGTGTTGAAAAACCATTTTTCACACTTGTGTTAGTGTTGAAAAACCACTTTTCGCACTTGTGTTGGTGCAGGAAACCACTTTTGCACTTGTATTAGTGTGGAAAAAACAACTTTTCGCACTTGTGATAGTGTTGAAAAACCACTTTTCGCACTTGTGATAGTGTTGAAAAACCACTTTTCGCACTTGTGTTCGTGCAGGAAACCACTTTTGCACTTGTGTTCGTGCAGGAAACCACTTGTCGCACTTGTGTTAGTGTTGAAAAAACACTTTTCGCACTTGTGTTAGTGTTGAAAAACCACTTTTCGCACTTGTGTTAGTGTTGAAAAACCACTTTTCACACTTGTGTTGGTGCAGGAAACCACTTTTGCACTTGTATTAGTGTGGAAAAACCACTTTTCGCACTTGTTATAGTGTTGAAAAACCACTTTTCGCACTTGTGTTAGTGTTGAAAAACCACTTTTCGCACTTGTGTTGGTGCAGGAAACCACTTTTGCACTTGTATTAGTGTGGAAAAAACACTTATCACACTAGTGTTGAAAAAACACTTTTTGCACTTGTGATAGTGTTGAAAAACCACTTTTCGCACTTGTGTTAGTGTTGAAAAACCACTTTTCGCACTTGTGTTGGTGCAGGAAACCACTTTTGCACTTGTATTAGTGTGGAAAAAACACTTTTCGCACTTGTGTTAGTGTTGAAAAACCACTTTTCGCACTTGTGTTAGTGTTGAAAAAACACTTTTCGCACTTGTGTTAGTGTTGAAAAAACACTTTTCGCACTTGTGTGAGTGTTGAAAAACCACTTTTCGCACTTGTGTTAGTGTTGAAAAACCACTTTTCGCACTTGTGTTAGTGTTGAAAAACCACTTTTCGCACTTGTGTTGGTGCAGGAAACCACTTTTGCACTTGTATTAGTGTGGAAAAAACACTTTTTGCACTTGTGATAGTGTTGAAAAGCCACTTTTCGCACTTGTGTTGGTGCAGGAAACCACTTTTGCACTTGTATTAGTGTGGAAAAACAACTTTTCGCACTTGTGTTCGTGTTGAAAAACCACATTTCGCACTTGTGTTGGTGCAGGAAACCACTTTTGCACTTGTATTAGTGTGGAAAAACCACTTTTCGCACTTGTGTTAGTGTTGAAAAACCACATTTCGCACTTGTGTTAGTGTTGAAAAACCACTTTTCGCACTTGTGTTGGTGCAGGAAACCACTTTTGCACCTGTATTAGTGTGGAAAAAACACTTTTCGCACTTGTGTTAATGTTGAAAAACCACTTTTCGCACTTGTGTTAGTGTTGAAATCCACTTTTCGCACTTGTGTTAGTGTTGAAAAACCACTTATCGCACTTGTGTTGGTGCAGGAAACCACTTTTGCACTTGTATTAGTGTGGAAAAACCACTTTTCGCACTTGTGTTAGTGTTGAAAAACCACTTTTCAATTGTGTTAGTGTTGAAAAACCACTTTTCGCACTTGTGTTAGTGTTGAAAAACCACTTTTCGCACTTGTGTTGGTGCAGGAAACCACTTTTGCACTTGTATTAGTGTGGAAAAAACACTTTTTGCACTTGTGATAGTGTTGAAAAACCACTTTTCGCACTTGTCTTAGTGTTGAAAAACCACTTTTCGCACATGTGTTGGTGCACGAAACCACTTTTGCACTTGTATTAGTGTGGGAAAACCACTTTTGGCACTTGTGTTAGTGTTGAAAACCCACTTTTCGCACTTGTGTTAGTGTTGAAAAACACTTTTCGAACTTGTGTTGGTGCAGGAAACCACTTTTGCACTTGTATTAGTGTGGAAAAAACACTTTTCGCACTTGTGTTAGTGTTGAAAAACCACTTTTCGCACTTGTGTTGGTGCAGGAAACCACTTTTGCACTTGTATTAGTGTGGAAAAAACACTTTTTGCACTTGTGATAGTGTTGAAAAACCACTTTTCACACTTGTGTTATTGTTGAAAAACCACTTTTCGCACTTGTGTTGGTGCAGGAAACCACTTTTGCACTTGTATTAGTGTGGAAAAAACACTTTTTGCACTTGTGATAGTGTTGAAAAACCACTTTTCGCACTTGTGTTAGTGTTGAAAAACCACTTTTCGCACTTGTGTTGGTGCAGGAAACCACTTTTGCACTTGTATTAGTGTGGAAAAACCACTTTTCGCACTTGTGTTAGTGTTGAAAAATCACTTTTCGCACTTGTGTTAGTGTTGAAAAACCACTTTTCGCACTTGTGTTAGTGTTGAAAAACCACTTTTCGCACTTGTGTTGGTGCAGGAAACCACTTTTGCACTTGTATTAGTGTGGAAAAACACTTTTTGCACTTGTGATAGTGTTGAAAAACCACTTTTCGCACTTGTGTTGGTGCAGGAAACCACTTTTGCACTTGTATTAGTGTGGAAAAACCACTTTTCGCACTTGTGTTCATGTTGAAAAACCACATTTCGCACTTGTGTTGGTGCAGGAAACCACTTTTGCACTTGTATTAGTGTGGAAAAACCACTTTTCGCACTTGTGTTAGTGTTGAAAAACCACATTTCGCACTTGTGTTAGTGTTGAAAAACCACTTTTCGCACTTGTGTTGGTGCAGGAAACCACTTTTGCACTTGTATTAGTGTGGAAAAAACACTTTTCGCACTTGTGTTAGTGTTCAAAAACCACTTTTCGCACTTGTGTTAGTGTTGAAATACACTTTTCGCACTTGTGTTAGTGTTGAAAAACCACTTATCGCACTTGTGTTGGTGCAGGAAACCACTTTTGCACTTGTATTAGTGTGGAAAAACCACTTTTCGCACTTGTGTTAGTGTTGAAAAACCACTTTTCGCACTTGTGTTAGTGTTGAAAAACCACTTTTCGCACTTGTGTTAGTGTTGAAAAACCACTTTTCGCACTTGTGTTGGTGCAGGAAACCACTTTTGCACTTGTATTAGTGTGGAAAAAACACTTTTTACACTTGTGATAGTGTTGAAAAACCACTTTTCGCACTTGTGTTAGTGTTGAAAAACCACTTTTCGCACTTGTGTTGGTGCAGGAAACCACTTTTGCACTTGCATTAGTGTGGGAAAACCACTTTTCGCACTTGTGTTAGTGTTGAAAAACCACTTTTCGCACTTGTGTTAGTGTTGAAAAAACACTTTTCGCACTTGTGTTGGTGCAGGAAACCACTTTTGCACTTGCATTAGTGTGGAAAAAACACTTTTTGCACTTGTGATAATGTTGAAAAACTACTTTTCGCACTTGTGTTAGTGTTGAAAAACCACTTTTCGCACTTGTGTTGGTGCAGGAAACCACTTTTGCACTTGTATTAGTGTGGAAAAAACACTTTTTGCACTTGTGATAGTGTTGAAAAACCACTTTTCGCACTTGTGTTAGTGTTGAAAAACCACTTTTCGCACTTGTGTTGGTGCAGGAAACCACTTTTGCACTTGTATTAGTGTGGAAAACCACTTTTCGCACTTGTGCTAGTGTTGAAAAACCACTTTTCACACTTGTGTTAGTGTTGAAAAACCACTTTTCGCACTTGTGTTGGTGCAGGAAACCACTTTTGCACTTGTATTAGTGTGGGAAAAACACTTTTTGCACTTGTGTTAGTGTTGAAAAACCACTTTTCGCACTTGTGTTAGTGCTGAAAAACCACTTTTCACACTTGTGTTGGTGCAGGAAACCACTTTTGCACTTGTATTAGTGTGGAAAAAACACTTTTTGCACTTGTGATAGTGTTGAAAAACCACTTTTCGCACTTGTGTTAGTGTTGAAAAACTACTTTTCGCACTTGTGTTAGTGTTGAAACACCACTTTTCGCACTTGTGTTGGTGCAGGAAACCACTTTTGCACTTGTATTCGAGTGAAAAACCACTTTTCGCACTTGTGTTAGTGTTGAAAAACCACTTTTCGCACTTGTGTTAGTGTTGAAAAACCACTTTTTGCACTTGTGTTGGTGCAGGAAACCACTTTTGCACTTGTATTAGTGTTGAAAAACCACTTTTTGCACTTGTGTTAGTGTTGAAAAACCACTTTTCGCACTTGTGTTGGTGCAGGAAACCACTTTTGCACTTGTATTAGTGTGGAAAAACCACTTTTCGCACTTGTGTTAGTGTTGAAAAACCACATTTCGCACTTGTGTTAGTGTTGAAAAACCACTTTTCGCACTTGTGTTGGTGCAGGAAACCACTTTTGCACTTGTATTAGTGTGGAAAAAACACTTTTCGCACTTGTGTTAGTGTTCAAAAACCACTTTTCGCACTTGTGTTAGTGTTGAAATACACTTTTCGCACTTGTGTTAGTGTTGAAAAACCACTTATCGCACTTGTGTTGGTGCAGGAAACCACTTTTGCACTTGTATTAGTGTGGAAAAACCACTTTTCGCACTTGTGTTAGTGTTGAAAAACCACTTTTCGCACTTGTGTTAGTGTTGAAAAACCACTTTTCGCACTTGTGTTAGTGTTGAAAAACCACTTTTCGCACTTGTGTTGGTGCAGGAAACCACTTTTGCACTTGTATTAGTGTGGAAAAAACACTTTTTGCACTTGTGATAGTGTTGAAAAACCACTTTTCGCACTTGTGTTAGTGTTGAAAAACCACTTTTCGCACTTGTGTTGGTGCAGGAAACCACTTTTGCACTTGTATTAGTGTGGGAAAACCACTTTTCGCACTTGTGTTAGTGTTGAAAAACCACTTTTCGCACTTGTGTTAGTGTTGAAAAAACACTTTTCGCACTTGTGTTGGTGCAGGAAACCACTTTTGCACTTGCATTAGTGTGGAAAAAACACTTTTTGCACTTGTGATAATGTTGAAAAACTACTTTTCGCACTTGTGTTAGTGTTGAAAAACCACTTTTCGCACTTGTGTTGGTGCAGGAAACCACTTTTGCACTTGTATTAGTGTGGAAAAAACACTTTTTGCACTTGTGATAGTGTTGAAAAACCACTTTTCGCACTTGTGTTAGTGTTGAAAAACCACTTTTCGCACTTGTGTTGGTGCAGGAAACCACTTTTGCACTTGTATTATTGTGGAAAACCACTTTTCGCACTTGTGCTAGTGTTGAAAAACCACATTTCACACTTGTGTTAGTGTTGAAAAACCACTTTTCGCACTTGTGTTGGTGCAGGAAACCACTTTTGCACTTGTATTAGTGTGGGAAAAACACTTTTTGCACTTGTGTTAGTGTTGAAAAACCACTTTTCGCACTTGTGTTAGTGTTGAAAAACCACTTTTCACACTTGTGTTGGTGCAGGAAACCACTTTTGCACTTGTATTAGTGTGGAAAAAACACTTTTTGCACTTGTGATAGTGTTGAAAAACCACTTTTCGCACTTGTGTTAGTGTTGAAAAACTACTTTTCGCACTTGTGTTAGTGTTGAAACACCACTTTTCGCACTTGTGTTGGTGCAGGAAACCACTTTTGCACTTGTATTCGTGTGAAAAACCACTTTTCGCACTTGTGTTAGTGTTGAAAAACCACTTTTTGCACTTGTGTTGGTGCAGGAAACCACTTTTGCACTTGTATTAGTGTTGAAAAACCACTTTTTGCACTTGTGTTAGTGTTGAAAAACCACTTTTCGCACTTGTGTTGGTGCAGGAAACCACTTTTGCACTTGTATTAGTGTGGAAAAACCACTTTTCGCACTTGTGTTAGTGTTGAAAAACCACATTTCGCACTTGTGTTAGTGTTGAAAAACCACTTTTCGCACTTGTGTTGGTGCAGGAAACCACTTTTGCACTTGTATTAGTGTGGTAAAAACACTTTTCGCACTTGTGTTAGTGTTCAAAAACCACTTTTCGCACTTGTGTTAGTGTTGAAATACACTTTTCGCACTTGTGTTAGTGTTGAAAAACCACTTATCGCACTTGTGTTGGTGCAGGAAACCACTTTTGCACTTGTATTAGTGTGGAAAAACCACTTTTCGCACTTGTGTTAGTGTTGAAAAACCACTTTTCGCACTTGTGTTAGTGTTGAAAAACCACTTTTCGCACTTGTGTTAGTGTTGAAAAACCACTTTTCGCACTTGTGTTGGTGCAGGAAACCACTTTTGCACTTGTATTAGTGTGGAAAAAACACTTTTTGCACTTGTGATAGTGTTGAAAAACCACTTTTCGCACTTGTGTTAGTGTTGAAAAACCACTTTTCGCACTTGTGTTGGTGCAGGAAACCACTTTTGCACTTGTATTAGTGTGGGAAAACCACTTTTCGCACTTGTGTTAGTGTTGAAAAACCACTTTTCGCACTTGTGTTAGTGTTGAAAAAACACTTTTCGCACTTGTGTTGGTGCAGGAAACCACTTTTGCACTTGCATTAGTGTGGAAAAAACACTTTTTGCACTTGTGATAATGTTGAAAAACTACTTTTCGCACTTGTGTTAGTGTTGAAAAACCACTTTTTGCACTTGTGTTGGTGCAGGAAACCACTTTTGCACTTGTATTAGTGTGGAAAAAACACTTTTTGCACTTGTGATAGTGTTGAAAAACCACTTTTCGCACTTGTGTTAGTGTTGAAAAACCACTTTTCGCACTTGCTTTGGTGCAGGAAACCACTTTTGCACTTGTATTAGTGTGGAAAACCACTTTTCGCACTTGTGCTAGTGTTGAAAAATCACTTTTCGCACTTGTGTTAGTGTTGAAAAACCACTTTTCGCACTTGTGTTGGTGCAGGAAACCACTTTTGCACTTGTATTAGTGTGGAAAAAACACTTTTCGCACTTGTGTTAGTGTTGAAAAACCACTTTTCGCACTTGTGTTGGTGCAGGAAACCACTTTTGCACTTGTATTAGTGTAGGAAAAAACACTTTTTGCACTTGTGATAGTGTTGAAAAACCACTTTTCGCACTTGTGTTAGTGTTGAAAAACCACTTTTCGCACTTGTGTTAGTGTTGAAACACCACTTTTCGCACTTGTGTTGGTGCAGGAAACCACTTTTGCACTTGTATTAGTGTGGAAAACCACTTTTCGCACTTGTGATAGTGTTGAAAAACCACATTTCGCACTTGTGTTAGTGTTGAAAAACCACTTTTCGCACTTGTGTTGGTGCAGGAAACCACGTCTGCACTTGTATTAGTGTGGAAAAAACACTTTTTGCACTTGTGATAGTGTTGAAAAACCACTTTTCGCACTTATGTTAGTGTTGAAAAACCACTTTTCGCACTTGTGTTGGTGCAGGAAACCACTTTTGCACTTGTATTAGTGTGGAAAAACCACTTTTCGCACTTGTGTTAGTGTTGAAAAAACACTTTTCGCACTTGTGTTAGTGTTGAAAAACCACTTTTCGCACTTGTGTTGGTGCAGGAAACCACTTTTGCACTTGTATTAGTGTGGAAAAAACACTTTTTGCACTTGTGATAGTGTTGAAAAACTACTTTTCGCACTTATGTTAGTGTTGAAAAACCACTTTTCGCACTTGTGTTGGTGCAGGAAACCACTTTTGCACTTGTATTAGTGTGGAAAAAACACTTTTTGCACTTGTGATAGTGTTGAAAAACCACTTTTCGCACTTGTGTTAGTGTTGAAAAACCACTTTTCGCACTTGTGTTAGTGTTGAAAAACCTCTTTTCGCACTTGTGTTGGTGCAGGAAACCACTTTTGCACTTGTATTAGTGTGGAAAAACCACTTTTCGCAATTGTGCTAGTGTTGAAAAACCACTTTTCGCACTTGTGTTAGTGTTGAAAAACCACTTTTCGCACTTGTGTTGGTGCAGGAAACCACTTCTGCACTTGTATTAGTGTGGAAAAAATACTTTTCGCACTTGTGTTAGTGTTGAAAAACCACTTTTCGCACTTGTGTTAGTGTTGAAAAACCACTTTTCGCACTTGTGTTGGTGCAGGAAACCACTTTTGCACTTGTATTAGTGTGGAAAAAACACTTTTTGCACTTGTGATAGTGTTGAAAAACCACTTTTCGCACTTGTGTTAGTGTTGAAAAACCACTTTTCGCACTTGTGTTGGTGCAGGAAACCACTTTTGCACTTGTATTAATGTGGAAAAACCACTTTTCGCACTTGTGTTATTGTTGAAACACCACTTTTCACACTTGTGTTGGTGCAGGAAACCACTTTTGCACTTGTATTAGTGTGGAAAAGCCACTTTTCGCACTTGTGTTAGTGTTGAAAAACCACTTTTCGCACTTGTGTTAGTGTTGAAAAACCACTTTTCGCACTTGTGTTGGTGCGGGAAACCACTTTTGCACTTGTATTAGGGTGGAAAAAACACTTTTTGCACTTGTGTTAGTGTTGAAAAACCACTTTTCGCACTTGTGTTGGTGCAGGAAACCACTTTTGCACATGTATTAGTGTGGAAAAACCACTTTTCGCACTTGTGTTAGTGTTGAAAAACCACTTTTCGCACTTGTGTTAGTGTTGAAAAACCACTTTTCGCACTTGTGTTGGTGCAGGAAACCGCTTTTGCACTTGTATTAGGGTGGAAAAAACACTTTTTGCACTTGTGATAGTGTTGAAAAACCACTTTTCGCACTTGTGTTAGTGTTGAAAAACCACTTTTCGCACTTGTGTTGGTGCAGGAAACCACTTTTGCACTTGTATTAGTGTGGAAAAACCACTTTTCTCACTTGTGTTAGTGTTGAAAAACCACTTTTCGCACTTGTGTTAGTGTTGAAAAACCACTTTTCGCACTTGTGTTAGTGTTGAAAAACCACTTTTCGCACTTGTGTTGGTGTTGAAAAACCACTTTTCGCACTTGTGTTAGTGTTGAAAAACCACTTTTCGCACCTGTGTTAGTGTGGAAAAACCACTTTTCGCACTTGTGTTAGTGTTGAAAAACCACTTTTCGCACTTGTGTTAGTGTTGAAAAACCACTTTTCGCACTTGTGTTAGTGTTGAAAAACTACTTTTCGCACTTGTGTTAGTGTTGAAACACCACTTTTCGCACTTGTGTTGGTGCAGGAAACCACTTTTGCACTTGTATTCGTGTGAAAAACCACTTTTCGCACTTGTGTTAGTGTTGAAAAACCACTTTTCGCACTTGTGTTAGTGTTGAAAAACCACTTTTTGCACTTGTGTTGGTGCAGGAAACCACTTTTGCACTTGTATTAGTGTTGAAAAACCACTTTTTGCACTTGTGTTAGTGTTGAAAAACCACTTTTCGCACTTGTGTTGGTGCAGGAAACCACTTTTGCACTTGTATTAGTGTGGGAAAACCACTTTTCGCACTTGTGTTAGTGTTGAAAAACCACTTTTCGCACTTGTGTTAGTGTTGAAAAAACACTTTTCGCACTTGTGTTGGTGCAGGAAACCACTTTTGCACTTGCATTAGTGTGGAAAAAACACTTTTTGCACTTGTGATAATGTTGAAAAACTACTTTTCGCACTTGTGTTAGTGTTGAAAAACCACTTTTCGCACTTGTGTTGGTGCAGGAAACCACTTTTGCACTTGTATTAGTGTGGAAAAAACACTTTTTGCACTTGTGATAGTGTTGAAAAACCACTTTTCGCACTTGTGTTAGTGTTGAAAAACCACTTTTCGCACTTGTGTTGGTGCAGGAAACCACTTTTGCACTTGTATTAGTGTGGAAAACCACTTTTCGCACTTGTGCTAGTGTTGAAAAACGACTTTTCACACTTGTGTTAGTGTTGAAAAACCACTTTTCGCACTTGTGTTGGTGCAGGAAACCACTTTTGCACTTGTATTAGTGTGGGAAAAACACTTTTTGCACTTGTGTTAGTGTTGAAAAACCACTTTTCGCACTTGTGTTAGTGTTGAAAAACCACTTTTCACACTTGTGTTGGTGCAGGAAACCACTTTTGCACTTGTATTAGTGTTGAAAAACCACTTTTCGCACTTGTGTTAGTGTTGAAAAACCACTTTTCGCACTTGTGTTAGTGTTGAAAAACTACTTTTCGCACTTGTGTTAGTGTTGAAACACCACTTTTCGCACTTGTGTTGGTGCAGGAAACCACTTTTGCACTTGTATTCGTGTGAAAAACCACTTTTCGCACTTGTGTTAGTGTTGAAAAACCACTTTTCGCACTTGTGTTAGTGTTGAAAAACCACTTTTTGCACTTGTGTTGGTGCAGGAAACCACTTTTGCACTTGTATTAGTGTTGAAAAACCACTTTTTGCACTTGTGTTAGTGTTGAAAAACCACTTTTCGCACTTGTGTTGGTGCAGGAAACCACTTTTGCACTTGTATTAGTGTGGAAAAACCACTTTTCGCACTTGTGTTAGTGTTGAAAAACCACATTTCGCACTTGTGTTAGTGTTGAAAAACCACTTTTCGCACTTGTGTTGGTGCAGGAAACCACTTTTGCACTTGTATTAGTGTGGAAAAACCACTTTTCGCACTTGTGTTAGTGTTGAAAAACCACATTTCGCACTTGTGTTAGTGTTGAAAAACCACTTTTCGCACTTGTGTTGGTGCAGGAAACCACTTTTGCACTTGTATTAATGTGGAAAAACCACTTTTCGCACTTGTGTTATTGTTGAAACACCACTTTTCACACTTGTGTTGGTGCAGGAAACCACTTTTGCACTTGTATTAGTGTGGAAAAGCCACTTTTCGCACTTGTGTTAGTGTTGAAAAACCACTTTTCGCACTTGTGTTAGTGTTGAAAAACCACTTTTCGCACTTGTGTTGGTGCGGGAAACCACTTTTGCACTTGTATTAGGGTGGAAAAAACACTTTTTGCACTTGTGTTAGTGTTGAAAAACCACTTTTCGCACTTGTGTTGGTGCAGGAAACCACTTTTGCACATGTATTAGTGTGGAAAAACCACTTTTCGCACTTGTGTTAGTGTTGAAAAACCACTTTTCGCACTTGTGTTAGTGTTGAAAAACCACTTTTCGCACTTGTGTTGGTGCAGGAAACCGCTTTTGCACTTGTATTAGGGTGGAAAAAACACTTTTTGCACTTGTGATAGTGTTGAAAAACCACTTTTCGCACTTGTGTTAGTGTTGAAAAACCACTTTTCGCACTTGTGTTGGTGCAGGAAACCACTTTTGCACTTGTATTAGTGTGGAAAAACCACTTTTCTCACTTGTGTTAGTGTTGAAAAACCACTTTTCGCACTTGTGTTAGTGTTGAAAAACCACTTTTCGCACTTGTGTTAGTGTTGAAAAACCACTTTTCGCACTTGTGTTGGTGTTGAAAAACCACTTTTCGCACTTGTGTTAGTGTTGAAAAACCACTTTTCGCACCTGTGTTAGTGTGGAAAAACCACTTTTCGCACTTGTGTTAGTGTTGAAAAACCACTTTTCGCACTTGTGTTAGTGTTGAAAAACCACTTTTCGCACTTGTGTTAGTGTTGAAAAACTACTTTTCGCACTTGTGTTAGTGTTGAAACACCACTTTTCGCACTTGTGTTGGTGCAGGAAACCACTTTTGCACTTGTATTCGTGTGAAAAACCACTTTTCGCACTTGTGTTAGTGTTGAAAAACCACTTTTCGCACTTGTGTTAGTGTTGAAAAACCACTTTTTGCACTTGTGTTGGTGCAGGAAACCACTTTTGCACTTGTATTAGTGTTGAAAAACCACTTTTTGCACTTGTGTTAGTGTTGAAAAACCACTTTTCGCACTTGTGTTGGTGCAGGAAACCACTTTTGCACTTGTATTAGTGTGGGAAAACCACTTTTCGCACTTGTGTTAGTGTTGAAAAACCACTTTTCGCACTTGTGTTAGTGTTGAAAAAACACTTTTCGCACTTGTGTTGGTGCAGGAAACCACTTTTGCACTTGCATTAGTGTGGAAAAAACACTTTTTGCACTTGTGATAATGTTGAAAAACTACTTTTCGCACTTGTGTTAGTGTTGAAAAACCACTTTTCGCACTTGTGTTGGTGCAGGAAACCACTTTTGCACTTGTATTAGTGTGGAAAAAACACTTTTTGCACTTGTGATAGTGTTGAAAAACCACTTTTCGCACTTGTGTTAGTGTTGAAAAACCACTTTTCGCACTTGTGTTGGTGCAGGAAACCACTTTTGCACTTGTATTAGTGTGGAAAACCACTTTTCGCACTTGTGCTAGTGTTGAAAAACGACTTTTCACACTTGTGTTAGTGTTGAAAAACCACTTTTCGCACTTGTGTTGGTGCAGGAAACCACTTTTGCACTTGTATTAGTGTGGGAAAAACACTTTTTGCACTTGTGTTAGTGTTGAAAAACCACTTTTCGCACTTGTGTTAGTGTTGAAAAACCACTTTTCACACTTGTGTTGGTGCAGGAAACCACTTTTGCACTTGTATTAGTGTTGAAAAACCACTTTTCGCACTTGTGTTAGTGTTGAAAAACCACTTTTCGCACTTGTGTTAGTGTTGAAAAACTACTTTTCGCACTTGTGTTAGTGTTGAAACACCACTTTTCGCACTTGTGTTGGTGCAGGAAACCACTTTTGCACTTGTATTCGTGTGAAAAACCACTTTTCGCACTTGTGTTAGTGTTGAAAAACCACTTTTCGCACTTGTGTTAGTGTTGAAAAACCACTTTTTGCACTTGTGTTGGTGCAGGAAACCACTTTTGCACTTGTATTAGTGTTGAAAAACCACTTTTTGCACTTGTGTTAGTGTTGAAAAACCACTTTTCGCACTTGTGTTGGTGCAGGAAACCACTTTTGCACTTGTATTAGTGTGGAAAAACCACTTTTCGCACTTGTGTTAGTGTTGAAAAACCACATTTCGCACTTGTGTTAGTGTTGAAAAACCACTTTTCGCACTTGTGTTGGTGCAGGAAACCACTTTTGCACTTGTATTAGTGTGGAAAAAACACTTTTCGCACTTGTGTTAGTGTCCAAAAACCACTTTTCGCACTTGTGTTAGTGTTGAAATACACTTTTCGCACTTGTGTTGGTGCAGGAAACCACTTTTGCACTTGTATTAGTGTGGAAAAAACACTTTTTGCACTTGTGATAGTGTTGAAAAACCACTTTTCGCACTTGTGTTAGTGTTGAAAAACCACTTTTCGCACTTGTGTTGGTGCAGGAAACCACTTTTGCACTTGTATTAGTGTGGAAAACCACTTTTCGCACTTGTGCTAGTGTTGAAAAACCACTTTTCACACTTGTGTTAGTGTTGAAAAACCACTTTTCGCACTTGTGTTGGTGCAGGAAACCACTTTTGCACTTGTATTAGTGTGGGAAAAACACTTTTTGCACTTGTGTTAGTGTTGAAAAACCACTTTTCGCACTTGTGTTAGTGTTGAAAAACCACTTTTCACACTTGTGTTGGTGCAGGAAACCACTTTTGCACTTGTATTAGTGTGGAAAAAACACTTTTTGCACTTGTGATAGTGTTGAAAAACCACTTTTCGCACTTGTGTTAGTGTTGAAAAACTACTTTTCGCACTTGTGTTAGTGTTGAAACACCACTTTTCGCACTTGTGTTGGTGCAGGAAACCACTTTTGCACTTGTATTCGTGTGAAAAACCACTTTTCGCACTTGTGTTAGTGTTGAAAAACCACTTTTCGCACTTGTGTTAGTGTTGAAAAACCACTTTTTGCACTTGTGTTGGTGCAGGAAACCACTTTTGCACTTGTATTAGTGTTGAAAAACCACTTTTTGCACTTGTGTTAGTGTTGAAAAACCACTTTTCGCACTTGTGTTGGTGCAGGAAACCACTTTTGCACTTGTATTAGTGTGGAAAAAACACTTTTCGCACTTGTGTTAGTGTTCAAAAACCACTTTTCGCACTTGTGTTAGTGTTGAAATACACTTTTCGCACTTGTGTTAGTGTTGAAAAACCACTTATCGCACTTGTGTTGGTGCAGGAAACCACTTTTGCACTTGTATTAGTGTGGAAAAACCACTTTTCGCACTTGTGTTAGTGTTGAAAAACCACTTTTCGCACTTGTGTTAGTGTTGAAAAACCACTTTTCGCACTTGTGTTAGTGTTGAAAAACCACTTTTCGCACTTGTGTTGGTGCAGGAAACCACTTTTGCACTTGTATTAGTGTGGAAAAAACACTTTTTGCACTTGTGATAGTGTTGAAAAACCACTTTTCGCACTTGTGTTAGTGTTGAAAAACCACTTTTCGCACTTGTGTTGGTGCAGGAAACCACTTTTGCACTTGTATTAGTGTGGGAAAACCACTTTTCGCACTTGTGTTAGTGTTGAAAAACCACTTTTCGCACTTGTGTTAGTGTTGAAAAAACACTTTTCGCACTTGTGTTGGTGCAGGAAACCACTTTTGCACTTGCATTAGTGTGGAAAAAACACTTTTTGCACTTGTGATAATGTTGAAAAACTACTTTTCGCACTTGTGTTAGTGTTGAAAAACCACTTTTCGCACTTGTGTTGGTGCAGGAAACCACTTTTGCACTTGTATTAGTGTGGAAAAAACACTTTTTGCACTTGTGATAGTGTTGAAAAACCACTTTTCGCACTTGTGTTAGTGTTGAAAAACAACTTTTCGCACTTGTGTTGGTGCAGGAAACCACTTTTGCACTTGTATTAGTGTGGAAAACCACTTTTCGCACTTGTGCTAGTGTTGAAAAATCACTTTTCGCACTTGTGTTAGTGTTGAAAAACCACTTTTCGCACTTGTGTTGGTGCAGGAAACCACTTTTGCACTTGTATTAGTGTGGAAAAAACACTTTTTGCACTTGTGTTAGTGTTGAAAAACCACTTTTCGCACTTGTGTTGGTGCAGGAAACCACTTTTGCACTTGTATTAGTGTAGGAAAAAACACTTTTTGCACTTGTGATAGTGTTGAAAAACCACTTTTCGCACTTGTGTTAGTGTTGAAAAACCACTTTTCGCACTTGTGTTAGTGTTGAAACACCACTTTTCGCACTTGTGTTGGTGCAGGAAACCACTTTTGCACTTGTATTAGTGTGGAAAAACCACTTTTCGCACTTGTGATAGTGTTGAAAAACCACATTTCGCACTTGTGTTAGTGTTGAAAAACCACTTTTCGCACTTGTGTTGGTGCAGGAAACCACGTCTGCACTTGTATTAGTGTGGAAAAAACACTTTTTGCACTTGTGATAGTGTTGAAAAACCACTTTTCGCACTTGTGTTAGTGTTGAAAAACCACTTTTCGCACTTGTGTTGGTGCAGGAAACCACTTTTGCACTTGTATTAGTGTGGAAAAACCACTTTTCGCACTTGTGTTAGTGTTGAAAAAACACTTTTCGCACTTGTGTTAGTGTTGAAAAACCACTTTTCGCACTTGTGTTGGTGCAGGAAACCACTTTTGCACTTGTATTAGTGTGGAAAAAACACTTTTTGCACTTGTGATAGTGTTGAAAAACTACTTTTCGCACTTATGTTAGTGTTGAAAAACCACTTTTCGCACTTGTGTTGGTGCAGGAAACCACTTTTGCACTTGTATTAGTGTGGAAAAAACACTTTTTGCACTTGTGATAGTGTTGAAAAACCACTTTTCGCACTTGTGTTAGTGTTGAAAAACCACTTTTCGCACTTGTGTTAGTGTTGAAAAACCACTTTTCGCACTTGTGTTGGTGCAGGAAACCACTTTTGCACTTGTATTAGTGTGGAAAAACCACTTTTCGCAATTGTGCTAGTGTTGAAAAACCACTTTTCGCACTTGTGTTAGTGTTGAAAAACCACTTTTCGCACTTGTGTTGGTGCAGGAAACCACTTCTGCACTTGTATTAGTGTGGAAAAAATACTTTTCGCACTTGTGTTAGTGTTGAAAAACCACTTTTCGCACTTGTGTTAGTGTTGAAAAACCACTTTTCGCACTTGTGTTGGTGCAGGAAACCACTTTTGCACTTGTATTAGTGTGGAAAAAACACTTTTTGCACTTGTGATAGTGTTGAAAAACCACTTTTCGCACTTGTGTTAGTGTTGAAAAACCACTTTTCGCACTTGTGTTGGTGCAGGAAACCACTTTTGCACTTGTATTAATGTGGAAAAACCACTTTTCGCACTTGTGTTAGTGTTGAAACACCACTTTTCACACTTGTGTTGGTGCAGGAAACCACTTTTGCACTTGTATTAGTGTGGAAAAGCCACTTTTCGCACTTGTGTTAGTGTTGAAAAACCACTTTTCGCACTTGTGTTAGTGTTGAAAAACCACTTTTCGCACTTGTGTTGGTGCGGGAAACCACTTTTGCACTTGTATTAGGGTGGAAAAAACACTTTTTGCACTTGTGTTAGTGTTGAAAAACCACTTTTCGCACTTGTGTTGGTGCAGGAAACCACTTTTGCACTTGTATTAGTGTGGAAAAACCACTTTTCGCACTTGTGTTAGTGTTGAAAAACCACTTTTCGCACTTGTGTTAGTGTTGAAAAACCACTTTTCGCACTTGTGTTGGTGCAGGAAACCGCTTTTGCACTTGTATTAGGGTGGAAAAAACACTTTTTGCACTTGTGATAGTGTTGAAAAACCACTTTTCGCACTTGTGTTAGTGTTGAAAAACCACTTTTCGCACTTGTGTTGGTGCAGGAAACCACTTTTGCACTTGTATTAGTGTGGAAAAACCACTTTTCTCACTTGTGTTAGTGTTGAAAAACCACTTTTCGCACTTGTGTTAGTGTTGAAAAACCACTTTTCGCACTTGTGTTACTGTTGAAAAACCACTTTTCGCACTTGTGTTGGTGTTGAAAAACCACTTTTCGCACTTGTGTTAGTGTTGAAAAACCACTTTTCGCACCTGTGTTAGTGTGGAAAAACCACTTTTCGCACTTGTGTTAGTGTTGAAAAACCACTTTTCGCACTTGTGTTAGTGTTGAAAAACCACTTTTCGCACTTGTGTTAGTGTTGAAAAACCAGAATGGTGAACCAGCAAGTGGAGGAAAATGAAAATAAGGAAAAAAGAGGTATAATGAGGAAGATAAACCACCGATGAGCGGCATACAAGGCTATAAGAACATGGCAGATGAAACACAGGCCTGGAAACCAAGGGTTTCAAGAAGAACCCACGAATCACTTACCATGTGCGCTCTCTTTCTCTCTCGCTTCTCAACAAGGAAGTGAAACACGGGGAAAACTTCACAAACACGTACAAGGACACAAATGGAGTGAAAGGGGGATGGGAAAGACACCAACACAACAGTACTCACAGCTCAATAAACACAGCCGCCATGATTTGCCACACCCACGCACGACTCACCAACGTCCAGCAGGGGCTCATGAGAGGGGGGGAGAGAGAGAGAGAGGGGGGAGGGAGGGGGAGAGAGAGAGGGGGGGAGAGAGAGAGAGAGGAGAGAGGGAGGGGGAGAGAGAGAGAGAGAGAGAGAGGGGGGGAGGGAGGGGGAGAGAGAGAGGGGGGGGAGAGAGAGAGAGAGAGAGAGGGGAAGGGAGAGAAAGAGGGAGAAAGGGGGAGAGATAGTCAGGGCCCTTAGGGATATTTTGGTTCAAATTCTTCCAAAAGCATCAAATTTGGCGCAGATGTTGCCCATGCCATACTCTTTCGATTTTTGATGGGCGCCAAGGGCGGTATGATCCGGGGACCATACCGGTCCATCCCACCATGTCACCTGACCTATGACGTCATAATTAGGATATGCATCCAATCACATGGCGTTGTTCGAAAGTGGTCAAAGTTCAAAATGAATCGATCGAAAAATGAAGGCAGGGATCCATTTTTAAGGTTTTCATAAAATCCAATATGGCCGCCAGGTCACATGACCTATGACGTCATATTTATGACATGTATACTATCATGTATACATGAACCCGGATCATGATCGCACAAAAATTCAACACAAGGATATGGCATACAGTTCATAAAACATCAAAATCCGTACCTTTGTAATTAGACTGATGAACTGCATATGCCTGAAAATTAGGAAATAGACATGTAAATATTTCCTCTAATTGTCAAAAAGAAGGTCAGAGTTCGATTACCCAACCCAGAAACATAAAATGGTGAACCTCGCGTAAATCTTGACAAAAAACTCAAAAACCGACATGTTTGACTCAAAAATGACCTTTAAGATGACCTTGAGGGTTGACCTTGACCTCGAATCATCAAAATAACATCATAATTGGATTCCTCGACCTCGCAAACCCCTGAAAACTGGTATCATACATGATTCCAACCCTTTTGGTTATTTAACTGATTTTCCTCTAATCCGGGTGGCGGCCATTTAGTATTTCGCCAATATGGGGCCCCCGGGGGGGGGTGGGGCGCCCGTCTTGGCGCCCGTCAAAAATCGAAAGAGTATGGCATGGGCAACATCTGGGCCAAATTTGGTGCTTTTGGACGAATTTGAACCAAACGGCCCCAAAATATCCCTAAGGGCCCTGACTAAGAGGGAGACTGAGAGATACAACACTTCCATCATTAAGACCAAAAAAAAATTCCATGCATATGGACAGCTGTTACCATCTTTCTGGAAAGCTATTGATCATACTGTAGCGGCTACCGCTGGATTTTCACAATCGCCTTGCACCTATCAAGGACGCGGAGCGATCACCATGCCGGGCTCGTCCAGGACGCCCGGGCAGGCCCGCGCTCAACTTGCCAGGCCTCGGTCGGGACGCTGGGCCACGCCCCCTCTCGCTTTTCCTGGGCAAACGCTCCGGGATAATATGTATATATATTGCTGCCCGATAAACGGGCTTTTCAGAGTGCCTGAGTGTTTGGTTTGATTAAAGCAACTCGGATGAATTCCAGCTTTTTGTCGCGTCCATTCTTCCGATCGACATGGGAGCCCCAGCTCCTTCATTGGTGACCTACCAACATGGACACGGCAGTCGCCCTTAAACTGCCTACCTTCTGGGAGGCTCACACGGCGGTTTGGTTCGCACAGGCGGATTCCCTGTTCGCCCTGCGAGGCATCACGGCCGACGACACCCGCTTCCACCATGTGGTAGCAGCGCTCGGTTCGGCCACCGCGGCCCGCGCCCTGAGCCTCCTCGAGAGCCCGCCAGCCGCTGACAAATACGGCGCGATTAAGAAGCTTCTCCTCGACGCTTTCGCCCTCCCATCGGCGGAACGCGCACGGCGCCTGCTCGACCTGCCCGAGCTCGGCGACACGCGCCCTTCCGAGCGAATGGACTACATGCTTTCACTGCTCGGCGAGCACTCTCCGGCATTCCTCTTCCGGGAGCTGTTCCTCCGTCAGCTGCCTAACCCGGTACGCCTCGCCCTGGCAAGCACGACGATCACAGATCCCCGGGCCCTTGCCAGAGAAGCCGACAAGATCTCCGCCGCAGGACAGCGCATCGCAGCGGCGACATGGGACCCACCGCCGTCCGACGCAACACCCATGGCGCCCGAGCACCCGGCACAGTCGACGACCGAACTGCCGACGCAATTGGCGGCCGCTACACCGAGCCGACCACCTCCAGCACGACGACCGGGGCCTCCACCTGACCAAGCGTGGTGTTACTATCATGCCAGGTTCGGACAGAAGGCCCGGACATGCCGACCCCCGTGCACCTTCGGCGGGCCGGGAAACGGCCGGGCCGGCGTTCATTACCAGCCATGACCGCCGGCCACATGGGCAACTTACTGTTCATCACGGATAAAGCGTCCGGACGGCGCTTCCTGTGCGACACCGGCGCCCAACTGAGCGTCATACCCGCCTCTGACCAGGACAGGCAATCCGCGGTTTGCGGCCCCTCCTTGGTTGCGGCCAACGGATCGACCATCCGCACCTTCGGCCTGCGCAACGTCACCCTCTGCTTCGGCGGCCAACGCTTTGCTTGGACGTTTGTAACCGCAAACGTGCCCATGGCTCTGCTAGGCGCCGACTTCCTCTGCGCACACGGACTGCTGGTGGACGTCCAACGGCGTCGTTTAATCAACGCCGAAACCTTCAGCTCCCTGGAATGCACATTGAGCAGCTCCGCGCCGACCGAGCTGGCATGCGCCGTCCCGGCGGCGAACGAGTTTGCTCGCCTGCTCACGGAGTTCCCGGCCCTCACGCAGCCGACGTTTTCGGCCGTCGCAGTACGGCATGGGATCGAGCACCACATACCAACCACGGGCCCGCCGGTCTACGCCAGGGCCCGCCGCCTCGACCCAGCCAAGCTCGCCGTGGCAAAGGCCGAATTCGACGCTTTGGAGCACCTCGGCATCGTGCGGTGCTCCGATAGCGCGTGGGCCTCGCCACTGCACATCGTGCCAAAGCCGGGGGGTGGATGGCGCCCGTGTGGCGACTACCGCCATCTCAATGACGCTACCACCCCCGACAGGTACCCGATCCCGCATATCCAAGACTTCTCCGCCCGTCTGGCGGGACGGGTCATTTTTTCGAAAATTGATCTCATACGGGGATATCACCAGGTACCTGTCAGGGCGGCCGACGTCCCTAAAACGGCAGTCATCACGCCGTTCGGCTTATTCGAATTCTTGCGGATGCCGTTTGGTCTCAAGAACGCGGCTCAGGCGTTCCAGCGCTTGATGGATGGCGTGCTGCGTGATCTGCCATTCCTTTTCGTTTACCTGGACGACATCCTCGTCGCCAGCACGTCCCGGGCCGAGCACCTCCTCCACCTCCGAACACTGTTCGGGCGTCTCAGCGAGCACGGCCTCATCATCAACCCGGCCAAATGCCACTTCGGCACGACGGCCGTTGATTTTTTGGGCCACCACATCACCAAGAACGGGGCCGTGCTGCTGCCAACCAAGGTCGAGGTCATCACCACGTTCCCGCGTCCCGGCACCATAAAGGCCCTGCAGGAATTCCTGGGAATGGTGAATTTTTATCACCGCTTCGTGCCACGCGCTGCTCAACTCATGCGGCCCCTCTACGAAGCCCTCCGGGGCAAGCCGGCCAAGCACGACATCGCCTGGTCCGCAGCCATGGATGCGGCCTTCCAAAGCTCAAAGCGGGCCCTCGCCGACGCAACACTGCTCGCTCACCCAGTGCTCAACGCTCCCATCGCCCTCACCACGGATGCCTCCGACTACGCGGTGGGCGCCGTACATGAGCAATGGGTGAACGGGGTTTGGCAGCCACTCGCTTTTTTCAGCCGGCAGCTCCGGCCGAACGAGCTCAAATACAGCACGTTTGACCGGGAGCTCCTCGGTCTACACCTGGCCGTCCGCCATTTCCGCCACCTCCTGGAGGGCCGACCTTTCACGGCGTTCGTCGACCACAAGCCGTTGGTTTACGCCATGGCCAAGGTCACGGAGCCGTGGTCGGCCCGCCAACAGCGCCACCTCTCCGCCGTGTCGGAGTTTACCACGGACATCCGGCACGTCGCCGGCAAAAACAATGCCGTGGCCGACTGTCTTTCCCGGGCCAGCGCGAACGCGGTCCACCTGGGCGTGGACTTTGCGCTTATGGCGGCGGACCAAACCACCGACACCACGGTGCAAGCCCTCCGGGCGGCGGACACAGGCCTCCGCCTGGCCGACATCCCCTTCGCGGACACTGTCCTGCTCTGCGACGTCTCCCAAGGCCAGCCTCGCCCCATCGTGCCCATCACCTGGCAACGCCGCATCTTCGCCTCCCTCCACGGCCTTTCCCACCCGGGCCGGAAAGCTTCCCAGAAGCTGGTGTCGGCGCGATTCGTCTGGCACGGCCTTCATCGGGACGTCCGCGATTGGACCAGCACCTGCACAGCCTGCCAACGGGCCAAGGTCCACCGACACACCCAGGCCCCGCTGGCACCTTTCACCGTGCCCGAACGACGTTTCGACCACGTCAACGTGGATCTGGTGGGCCCCCTACCCCCATCACGGGGGTTCACACACCTGCTCACCATGGTGGACAGGACCACCAGGTGGCCGGAGGCCGTTCCCCTCGTCTCCACCACCACCGCCGACGTGGCGCAGGCTTTCATCGCCACCTGGGTCGCCCGCTTCGGCGCAGCGGCGGACATCTCGTCAGACCGCGGACCACAGTTCACCTCCGAGCTGTGGGGCGTGGTCGCCCGCAACCTGGGGGTCAAGCTCCACCGTACTACGGCCTACCACCCCCAAGCAAACGGGTTGTGCGAGCGATTCCACCGCTCCATGAAGGCCGCGCTCATGGCCGGCCTTCAAGACGGCGGTTGGGCCGACCGGCTGCCGTGGGTCCTTTTGGGCCTCCGCACGGCCCCCAAGGAGGACCTCCAGGCATCCACCGCCGAGCTTGTCTATGGCCAGGCGCTACGCGTCCCGGGCGAATTCGTGCCCGACGCTACCAGTCCCTGGTCCGCAGCTCACCAGCGCTCGGACCTCCAGGAGGCCGCCCGACGGTTTGCCCCCGTGCCAACATCCCACCACGGTGACCCCCAGTCCTACGTCCCCCCAGCACTTCGCACAGCGGAGTATGTTTTTGTGCGTCACGACGCACATCGGGGGCCACTCCGGCCGCCGTACGACGGGCCCTTCCGGGTGCTGCGACGGGACGACAAGTCGTTCGTCATCGACATCGGCGGCAGGTCGGACCGGATTGCGGTGGACCGCCTCAAGCCGGCGCACGTGGACGTCGACCACCCACCACAGGTGGCCCTTCCGCCGCGGCGAGGCCACCCCCCGTCCACGGTGCCCCCCACTCGACCGCCCACCACCACACCGGACCCCCTCCCACGACCCGCCAGGGGTCGCTTCGGCCGGGTCATCAGGACCCCCCTCAAATTGACCCTGCCGGTGCAAGTCGATTCTGGGGGGACGTGTGTAGCGGCTACCGCTGGGTTTTCACAATCGCCTTGCACCTATCAAGGACGCGGAGCGATCACCATGCCGGGCTCGTCCAGGACGCCCGGGCAGGCCCGCGCTCAACTTGCCAGGCCTCGGTCGGGACGCCCGGGCATGCCCGGGCATGCCCGGGCAGGCTCGCCCTCAACTTGCCAGGCCGCAGCCAGGACGCTGGGCCACGCCCCCTCTCGCTTTTCCTGGGCAAACGCTCCGGGATAATATGTATATATATTGCTGCCCGATAAACGGGCTTTTCAGAGTGCCTGAGTGTTTGGTTTGATTAAAGCAACTCGGATGAATTCCAGCTTTTTGTCGCGTCCATTCTTCCGATCGACGTGGGAGCCCCAGCTCCTTCAATACCACATTTAAAATTCCAATTGTGCCCAAAGTGCTGGCAACATATGGTGGAGATATGTAAGTGATTAGTGATATCATACTGAGAAAACATATGTTGAACAAAAGATTCATTGAAGTTGTTTTACAAGGAATACAAACCATGGAAAAAGTAAAGATGTACACAGTGGATGTTATTATTTCAGGCTTAAAATAAGTTTCGCCTTATTAAAATTTCTGACTGATTGCATTGAAAATGTCAATGAAGATTATATACAGTCACGTGAAAAAGTAACTACACCCCATGTAAAGTTTTGACTTTTTCAACATATTTCACCATACAGCTATTTGATCTTCATTTCAACAATATTGATAGATAAAGATGATATAATATAACAAATATCATGAAACATTTACATTTTGTAGTCCATTGTATGATTTAAATAAACAAAAATGCAAATTTCGCATGTGGAAAAAGTAAGTACACCCTTGGCTCTAATCGGTGGTATTGCCCCCTTTGGCAGAAACAACCTCAAGTAGGCGTTTCTTAAAACTGTCTACCTGTCTCTGACATCGACTGGGAGAAATTTTTGCCCTCTCCTCCATGCAGAATTCTTTCAGCTGTGCGATGTTTGAGGGGTTAATTGCATGCACAGCTCGTTTCAAATCCCCCCACAACATCTCGATGGGATTCAGATCCGGGCTTTGACTTGGCCATTCCAGAACCCTCCATTTCTTTCTTTTCAGCCATTCCTTGGTGGATTTACTGGTATGTTTAGGGTCATTGTCATGTTGCAAGGTCCACCCTCGGTTGAGCTTCAACTTTCCGACAGATGGCCTCACATTCTCCTCAAGCACCCTCTGGTGCAATGAAGAATTCATAGTGGATTATATGATGGTGAGCTGCCCAGGCCCTGATGCAGCAAAGCTGCCCCAAACCATAATATTTACACCACCATGCTTTACAGTTGGTATCAGGTTCTTGTGGTCAAATGCTGTCTTTGGTTTTCGCCAAACATGTCTTCTGGTACTGTGGCCAATTAGCTCTACATTTGACTCATCTGTCCAGAGCATATTGTTCCAGAAGTGCTGGTCTTTGCCTCGGTGTTCATTGGCAAAGTTTAGTCTTGCCCTGATGTTCTTTCTGGACAGCAAAGGTTTCCTCCTGGCACACCTCGCATGTAAATCTAATTTGTGCAGCCTCTTTCTAATGGTAGACTCGTGCACTTTGACATCAACAGTGGCAAGAGCTACCTGTAGGTCCCGTGATGACATTCTGGGGTTCTTAGAGACTTCTTTCAGCATCTTGCGGTCTGCTCTCGGGCTGAACTTGCTTGGGCGGCCTGGCCTGAACAAGTTGGCAGTTGTTTGGAATCTTCTCCACTTATAGATGATCTTCTGGACAGTCGAATGATTGATTTCAAATTGTTTGGAGATCTTTTTAAATCCCTTCCCAGACTCCTAGGCATCTATAACCTTCTTTCTGAAGGCCTCAGATAGCTCTTTTGATCTAGGCATGGTGATGCCACATACTTCAACAACAAAGAGCAAACCAAACTAAATGTCTGAGGTTTAAATAAGACAGGTTCCTCCAAAGATCCTCTCTGACGATGTTCTAATCATTTGCACATGAGCTGGTGCACGTGATTCTAATTTTAGGTATTTGAAGTAGTGATAAATGTAGGGGTGTGCTTACTTTTTCCACATGCGAAATTTACATTTATGTTTATTTAAATTATACAATGAACTACAAAATGTAAATGTTTCATGATATTTGTTATATTATATCACCTTTATCTATCAATATTGTTGCAATGAAGATCAAATAGCTGTATGTTGAAATATGTTGAAAAAGTCAAAACTTTACATGGGGTGTACTTACTTTTTCACGTGACTGTATATATTGTTGCGGAACCCAACATCGGCCTAGGTTCCCCTTATCGAGGGGGGATGAATCCCCTCGTCTATGACTGGCCGACGTGGTCCCTGACGCTGCACAGCTCCCTCCGGAGAGGTAGGTGTGCAACCCAGTTCGCGACCGCGGACAGATGGTAATTGCCGAGCGGTTTAGCAACCGCGGCACGAACTATTAACAAGCACTGACCCGATCCTTACGTTGGCCAAATCGTGCCACAGGTATTCAATTGGGAAAAGACAAGGACGAAACGGATGTAAAGGAAAGAAGAACAAAGGTAGGAAATACAAATATGATTTATTACTAATATGTACACAATTAAAGAAACCAAGGAGAAGGAAGGATAATAAAATAAATACAGAAGGATGGAAGAACCAGAAGGACACAATGCAAATATTTGCTTAACTACTGCAGTCTTACTTAAACCCAGGGACGAGACAAAAGACAGACTACAAGCACACTCACACGGGGGATGATGACAGGAATGGCAGGAGGTGGATGGCTGGAGGGAGAGGAAGGTTCCGCTGGAACCGGAGCATGGTCGGGCCGGGAATGAGCAGCTGCCGCCCTTTCTCGATCGGCGTGTTCAGCAGCCGCCGTTCCTTCGTGGCCATGCTCGAAACTGCCGTCAAAGCCCCGAAGCTGTGGTCGTTCAAAGCTGCGATGGTTCCAAAGCTGCGTGGTGGATTCAAAGCTGCGTGGTGGAGTCAAAGCTCATCTCTCTTGTGGGGGGCGTTGCGTGACGGGCTCGCTCTCTGACGCATCTCTCTCCGCAATCCTTCCCCACACACTTTTATAAGGCCCGTCGCGATCAAGCCGCGCCACGCCCGTGATGGTGTCTCACCAGCCCTGATTGGCTGGTGGGGGCTCGCTGGGCTCCACCTTCTCATGACGAGGGGAGGGCAATGCCCTTCTTCCCCGAGACGGAGCACATGGCCAATGGCGGCAAATGCTGAAAACCGCCCAATGCAGTTGGCAATGGAGGCTTTGGGAATGGGGGCTTTGGGAATGGAAGGGAGCTACCTTATGTCATCTGGTGCAATGCAGTGTCAACTAGTGGGAACAGAGCCTTAAACTAATACACATAATAAGGAGATAACTACTGAACAGGGGGATCTATGATTTGCTACGTGATTGTATATGGCTTAACTACGGAGGTCGACCTTTGACCTTTACACACAACAACGGAGGGTGATATTTACAACAATTCATTACACTTACAACAATACAAAACCACAACAATTCTCAAATCCACAACAATATATATATAATTACATAGATGACGATCAACACCGGTTCAATGACGTCAATCACACCAGCTTTCAAATATACAATTAACAGCCAATTATAACCTTTTGAAATGGTCTCAAGGCAATAATAGAAGATAAAATTCTGTAAAATGTGTCAAAATTGATATTTCATTTTTGTGAGATCTTCAATGAAATGAGCAAATTGTGCAGATCGTAAACCATGAGCTTGATAATGTATTCATGGTGAAAGTTCGAGGTATTTACATTCAAAACTCGAACAACACTCGGTCGTGAGCATACCTCCACTAGGTGAACAGCTTACGTTTTTTATCCCACTCATATGTCGGATCTGGATGCGGGACTTCACAAAAATCGAATCAATCGAATCAAATCGAACCAATCACCCAACCAATCAGCTAAATAAACAGACAGACAAACAGCCAGATAAACAGACAGAGAAATAGACAGACAGACATATAAATACAGACAGACAAACAGACAAATACACAGACAGACAAACAGACAGACAAATACACAGACAGACAAACAGAGAGACAAACAACAACATAAACAGACAGAGAAATAGACAAACAGACAGATAAACAGACAGACAGACAAACAGACAGACAAATACACAGACAGACAAACCGATAGACAAACAGCCAGGTAAACAGACAGAGAAAAAGACAAACAGACAGATAAACAGACAGAGAAATAGACAGACAGACATATAAATACACAGACAGACAAACAGACAGACATACAAACAGACATACAAACAGACAGACAAACAGACAGACAAATGGACAGACAAAGAGCAGGGGTGGATCCAGGGGGTGCAGGGGTTGTGCACCCCCCCCCCCTTCGATCCAGGATGAGGGTGCAGGCGGTGCGAATCTGCTGAACTGTTGGACCAGAAACTTCCAAGAATGCACGAAATGCCGTTTCTGACGATCATCTTGAAAAAATTTCCTGGGGGAGTCCCCCCAGACCCCCCGTAATCCCCCTTCCCCAGCGCTGTCGTTTCATGTCCCCCCCCCCCCCCCCCCCGTCTTGAAATTCCTGGATCCGCCCCTGAAAAGACAGACAAACAGCCACAGACAAACAGACAGAGGAATAGACAGACATACATACAAATACACAGACAAACAAACAAACAAACAGGGGTGAAACACATAACCTCTGTCCATCTTCAATGGTAATGATTAAAGTGTGAAGCTCATGTGGAAGATATTGAAAAACATACTCATAGTACACTCCACATGATACATCTCTTGAGATGCCATGTCTTACCGCCCCAAGACTTGCTCACTATTTTTATTTTGGACATCATGGTTTACCACGCCGAACACTTGATCACTATTTTTTCAGACATCATGGTTTACCGCCCTAACACTTGATCACTATTTTTAAGATGTCATGGTTTACCACTCCAACACTTACTTACTATTTTTAAGACCTCAGGCTTACCACACCAAGATTTACTCACTATTGTTAAGACGTCTTGGTTTACCACCAGAAGACCTGCTCACTATTTTTAAGACATCATGGTTTACCGCCCTAACACTTGATCACTATTTTTAAGATGTCATGGTTTACCACTCCAACACTTACTTACTATTTTTAAGACCTCAGGCTTACCACACCAAGACTTACTCACTATTGTTAAGATGTCATGGTTTACCACTCCAACACTTGATCACTATTTTTAAGTTGTCATGGTTTTCCACAACAAGACTTGATCACTATTTTTAAAGATGTTTTGGTTTACCACCAGCAGACCTGCTCACTATTTTTAAGACGTCATGGTTTACCACTCCAACACTTGATCGCTATTTTTAAGTTGTCATGGTTTTCCACAACAACACTTGATCACTATTTTTAAAGATGTTTTGGTTTACCACCACAAGACCTGCTCACTATTTTAAGACGTCATGGTTTACCACCACGAGACCTGCTCCCTATTTTTAAGACGTCATGGTTTACCACTCCAACACTTGATCACTATTTTTAAGTTGTCATGGTTTTCCACCACAAGACTTGATCACTATTTTTTAAGATGTCATGGTTTACCACCACAAGACCTGCTCACTATTTTTCAGACGTCATGTTTTACCACTCCAACACTTAATCACTATTTTTAAGTTGTCATGGTTTTCCACCACAAGACTTGATCACTATTTTTTAAGATGTCATGGTTTACCATCACAAGACCTGCTCACTATTTTTAAGATGTCATGGTTTACCACTCCAACACTTGATCACTATTGTTAAGATGTCATGTTTTACCACTCCAACACTTGATCACTATTTTTAAGATGTCATGGTTTCCCATCACAAGACCTGCTCACTATTTTTAAGATGTCATGGTTTAACACTCCAACACTTGATCAATATTTTAAAGATGTCATGGTTTACCACTCCAACACTTGATCACTATTTTTAAGACCTCAGGTTTACCACACCAAGACTTACTCACTATTTTTAAGATGTCATGGTTTCCCACCACGAGACCTGCTCACTATTTTTAAGACGTCATGGTTTACCACAACAAGACTTGATCACTATTTTTAAGTTGTCATGGTTTTCCACAACAAGACTTGATCACTATTTTTTAAGATGTCATGGTTTACCACCACGAGACCTGCTCACTATTTTAAGATGTCATGGTTTACCACCACGAGACCTGCTCACTATTTTAAGATGTCATGGTTTACCACCACGAGACCTGCTCACTATTTTAAGATGTCATGGTTTACCACCACGAGACCTGCTCACTATTTTAAGATGTCATGGTTTACCACCACGAGACCTGCTCACTATTTTAAGATGTCATGGTTTACCACCACGAGACCTGCTCACTATTTTTAAGACGTCATGGTTTACCACTCCAACACTTGATCACTATTTTTAAGTTGTCATGGTTTTCCACCACAAGACTTGATCACTATTTTTTAAGACGTCATGGTTTACCACTCCAACACTTGATCACTATTTTTAAGTTGTCATGGTTTACCACCACAAGACCTGCTCACTATTTTTAAGACGTCATGGTTTACCACTCCAACACTTGATCACTATTTTTAAGTTGTCATGGTTTACCACCACAAGACCTGCTCACTATTTTTAAGTTATCATGGTTTACCACCACAAGACTTGATCACTATTTTTTAAGACGTCATGGTTTACCACCATGAGACCTGCTCACTATTTTTAAGACTTCATGGTTTACCAATCCAACACTTGATCACTATTTTAAAGACGTCATGGTTTACCACTCCAAAACTTGATCACTATTTTAAAGACGTCATGGTTTACCACTCCAACACTTGATCACTATTTTAAAGACGTCATGGTTTACCACTCCAACACTTGATCACTATTTTTAAGACGTCATGGTTTACCACTCCAACACTTGATCACTATTTTTAAGTTGTCATGGTTTCCCACCACAAGACCTGCTCACTATTTTTAAGATGTCATGGTTTACCACTCCAACACTTGATCACTATTTTTAAGTTGTCATGGTTTTCCACCACAAGACTTGATCACTATTTTTTAAGATGTCATGGTTTACCACCACAAGACCTGCTCATTATTTTTCAGACGTCATGGTTTACCACTCCAACACTTGATCACTATTTTTAAGATGTCATGGTTTACCATCACAAGACCTGCTCACTATTTTTAAGACGTCATGATTTACCACCACAAGACCTGCTCACTATTTTAAAGACGTCATGGTTTACCACTCCAACACTTGATCACTATTTTTAAGACGTCATGGTTTACCACTCCAACACTTGATCACTATTTTTAAGATGTCATGGTTTACCACCACAAGACCTGCTCACTATTTTTAAGACGTCATGGTTTTCCACTCCAACACTTGATCACTATTTTTAAGATGTCATGGTTTACCATCACAAGACCTGCTCACTATTTTTAAGTCATCATGGTTTACCACTCCAACACTTGATCACTATTTTTAAGATGTCATGGTTTACCATCACAAGACCTGCTCACTATTTTTTAAGACGTCATGGTTTACCACTCCAACACTTGATCACTATTTTTAAGATGTCATGGGTTACCATCACAAGACCTGCTCACTATTTTTAAGATGTCATGGTTTACCACTCCAACACTTGATCACTATTTTTAAGATGTCATGGTTTACCACACCAAGTCTTACTCATTATTTTTAAGATGTCATGGTTTACCACCATGAGACCTGCTCACTATTTTTAAGATGTCATGGTTTACCACTCCAACACTTGCTTACTATTTTTAAGACCTCAGGTTTACCACACCAAGACTTACTCATTATTTTTAAGATGTCATGGTTTACCACCATGAGACCTGCTCACTATTTTTAAGATGACATCGTTACCACCACAAGACTTGATCGCTATTTTTAAGATGACATCGTTACCACCACAAGACTTAAGCACTATTTTTGAGACGTCATGGTTTACCACTCCAACATTTGATCACTATTTTTAAGACGTCATGGTTACCACCACAAGACTTGATCACTATTTTTAAGATGTCATGCTTACCACCACAACACTTGATCACTATTTTTAAGATGTCATCGTTACCACCACAAGATTTGATCACTATTTTTAAGATGTCATCGTTACCACCACAAGACTTGATCACTCTTTTTTGAGATGTCATCGTTACCACCACAAGACTTGATCACTATTTTTAAGATGTTATCGTTACCACCACAAGACTTGATCACTCTTTTTTGAGATGTCATCGTTACCACCACAAGACTTGATCACTATTTTAAAGATGTTATCGTTACCACCACAAGACTTGATCACTCTTTTTAAGATGTCATCGTTACCACCACAAGACTTGATCACTCTTTTTAAGACGTCATGGTTTACCACTCCAACACTTGATCACTATTTTTAAGATGTCATCGTTACCACCACAAGACTTGATCACTCTTTTTAAGATGTCATGGTTTACCACTCCAACACTTGATCACTCTTTTTAAGACGTCATCGTTACCACCACAAGACTTGATCACTATTTTTAAGATGTTATCGTTACCACCACAAGACTTGATCACTCTTTTTAAGATGTCATCGTTACCACCACAAGACTTGATCACTCTTTTTAAGACATCATGGTTTACCACTCCAACACTTGATCACTATTTTTAAGATGTTATCGTTACCACCACAAGACTTGATCACTATTTTTAATACGTCATGGTTTACCACTCCAACACTTGATCACTATTTTTAAGATGACATCGTTACCACCACAAGACTTGATCACTCTTTTTAAGATGACATCGTTACCACCACAAGACTTGATCACTATTTTTAAGATGTCATTGTTACCACCACAAGACTTGATCACTCTTTTTAAGATGTCATCGTTACCACCACAAGACTTGATCACTCTTTTTAAGATGTCATCGTTACCACCACAAGACTTGATCACTATTTTTAAGACGTCATGGTTACCACTACAAGACTTGATCACTATTTTTAAGACGTCATGGTTACCACCACAAGACTTGATCACTATTTTTAAGATGTCATCGTTACCACCACAAGACTTGATCACTCTTTTTAAGATGTTATCGTCACCACCACAAGACTTGATCACTATTTTTAAGATGTCATCGTTACCACCACAAGACCTGGTCACTATTTTTAAGATGTCATCGTTACCACCACAAGACCTGGTCACTATTTTTAAGATGTCATCGTTACCACCACAAGACTTGATCACTATTTTTAAGATGTCATCGTTACCACCACAAGACCTGGTCACTATTTTTAAGATGTCGTTGTTACCACCACAAGACTTGATCACTCTTTTAAAGATGTTATCGTTACCACCACAAGACTTGATCACTATTTTTAAGATGTCATCGTTACCACCACAAGACTTGATCACTATTTTTAAGATGTCATTGTTACCACCACAACACTTGATCACTCTTTTAAAGATGTTATCGTTACCACCACAAGACTTGATCACTATTTTTAAGATGTCATCGTTACCACCACAAGACTTGATCACTATTTTTAAGATGTCATCGTTACCACCACAAGACTTGATCACTATTTTTAAGATGTCATTGTTACCACCACAAGACTTGATCACTCTTTTTAAGATGTCATCGTTACCACCACAAGACTTGATCACTATTTTTAAGTGATATTCAATCTCACACCGAATTTGCACGAAGCAATGTAACTTGGTGTCCAGGAGGATCCTCCAGGAATACTAGACCACTTGCTGCCCACATTGCAAGCAGGAATTCGGATTTTGTTCCGGTTGACAGCGATATCCCTACTCTTCAAGAAAGTCACTGTGAGACCTTTCACGTCCACAACTCATACCGACAGACAGGACATCCAGTTTCACGTCCATCCGAGGGTCGGCACACTCAATGATGAATCGCTCTACCTGTGAAACACCTGGATGACGGTTTATCGGTTGGCCAAAATATGGAACCCAGGCTAGAAAGTTTAGAGGTGACTGCATACCTCTACGGACTAGGCCATCCTGCCAGCACTGTGGAAGATATGAGTTTGTTGGTAGATTTGCCTGTATATTGTGTGTTGCAGCATATAAAGTGAAATGCATCGCTTTTCTGTACTTTCCAGTGCAGCAGCACAATAATTCTTTCTTATTGTTGGAGCAAGTGGGATTTTCTGATCCGTTATGGTTTCCTGGAAAGACGTCAAATCTTCAGGATGTGGAAGGTTGCCTTCGGAGAGCCTTTGAGTTATCATTTTCACAGCTAAGAAGGATTTATTTCGCGATTTCAGTGTAAGACAGCAGGGAACAAGGGTTCCCATCTCATGCAGTGCTGACCCTCTGAAGCTCCCCGATGATATGTTGCGACGAGGCTTGGAGAGGCCATAACGGTGAACCCGACGTCAAGCAACCCAGGAGATAATCCCCAAAAGGTGGATGTGAGACGGTCGGTCGTAAAAGTATGATTTAAGGGGCTTCTGATATCGTGGCTGCGATGACACCGTCGTTAATACCGGCAGGTAGAACAAATTGATGTCCATGCGGCGAGGAAGTGTTTGTTGAAGGTAATTGCTTCTTGCCTAACAAAAGCAGTTCATGGCATTCCAGCCCAACAACCCATTGCCAAAGCTTCCAGCACGTTGCTGTGGCTAAACATCAGCAGCTGTTGAGAAATAAGCTCTCACAAAGAGACGACGAGGTTGCTCGGGCTAAGTAAACATTGGCGAGAAAATGGGTTCTTTGACGTTTTCGATGCGGAACACCTATAACGCTTGTTTATTGTTGTGCCGGTGCATTGAGCATTTGCTCCTATGTTGTAAGTCTTGTGCCGTAGCCCAGTCACTCACAAACGTTGGCAGCCCCATTATTTATGAAAGCTTAATTTTAAGTGGTTTGTGCTCTTGTTTTTAATTACTGTTTAGTCCCCCCCCCCCCCCCCCGTCCCCCAACAGACTGGGATCTAGTGGCGTTTTTGTGGTCCTCTAAAGGTCCTCCAAAGGTCCTCGGTGAATTGCACTGCAGCAGTGATGGTCACAAACGCTACCCCCATTCTTTTTAGGATTAAATCCATCCATTGGCTTTGTGTCATTCCAGCTCTGGGGTATAATCTTTGGCAAACGTTAGCCTTTTCATTGCTTTCCCAATTTGCATTCGGATCCAAACCCTCTTTTCACCCTCTGTCCACTCTCGTTTCCATCGAACTGTGAGCGAATGACAATGTGGTTAAAAACTACCTGCCTCACTCTCGTTACACAAGGAATAGTCTTTAGTTAGTACGTGACAGATAAAAAGAAATACAGCACAGTTTGTGAATTTTTCAACAAATAACTAATTTTCACGGTATCTAGGATTAGATTGATTGGCCATGTGGAAGGGAGCAATCACATTGGAGGATATCGAGTGTGTAGTCTCCACCGAGGAATGACGAGACGGGCCGAAGCCACCTAACTGTAAATATTTCACAACTGCCATTTTAAAGTTTCCCCACAATCACTTAGGAATATCTACATTGCGGTAAAATAACATCTTTCGCTTGCTCAGTGTCCAGCCATCTTTCATTTGGTGTCAGAGAAACTGAGCAATATCTCCTCCATTTCGAAAATACATGGGAATAATATTTCCGAAATTAAATAATTACCTCCACATAACAACATAACAGCCCTTGTTGAGCAGACCCATCCATCCACCAGATTGAAGTTGGGGACATGATCAACTGACACCATTGTTATCCAGGAAACCTGCAACCTACGAGTGGCCTTGATGGAAATTCGGACAGCCACTCCAACCTCCGTATTGTGATCACCTACATCATCTATATATGGAATAGAAAGTTTTTGTTTGTTTGTTTGTTTGTTTGTCTGCACGCGCTAATCTCCTGAACGGTGAAAGATAGGAGGAAACCACTGAAACAAAAAATGTCGGGACGGGCCCCGGGAAGGTTATAGGCTAGGTGGGGAGGCCGGTCGAGGCCGCTTCGGCCGGGCTGGGCCCATTTTGCAATTAAAAGCTGAGCTGAATTATAGTAGTCAATCTTCTACGGTCGCAAGTAAAAGCTGAATTATAGTAGTAAATTCATTCAAAAAGAACTAAAAATGTCGGGACGGGCCCTGGGAAAGTTATAGGCTAAGTGGCGAGGCCGGTCGAGGCCGCTTCAGCCAGGCTGGGCCCATTTCGCAATTAAAAGCTGAGCTGAATTATAGAAGTCAATCTTCTACGGTCGCAAGTAAAAGCTGAATTATAGTAGTAAATTCATTCAAAAAGAACTAAAAATCTCGGGATGGGCCCCGGGAAGGTTATAGGCTCGGTGGCGAGGCCGGTCGAGGCCGCTTCAGCCAGGCTGGGCCTATTTCACAATTAAAAGCTGAGCTGAATTATAGAAGTCAATCTTCTACGGCCGCGAGTAAAAGCTGAATAATAGTAGTAAATTCATTCAAAAAGAACTAAAAATGTCGGGACGGGCCCCGGGAAGGTTATAGGCTAGGTGGCGAGGCCGGTCGAGACCGCTTCGGCCGGGCTGGGCCCATTTCGCAATTAAAAGCTGAGCTGAATTATAGTGGTCATTCTTCTACAGCAGCGAGTAAAAGCTGAATAATAGTAGTGAATTCATTCAAAAAGAACTTAAAATGTTGGGACGGGCCCCGGGAAGGTTATAGGCTAGGTGGCGAGGCCGGTCGAGGCTGCATCGGCCGGGCTGGGTGCATTTCGCAATTAAAAGCTGAGCTGAATTATAGTAGTCAATCTTCTACGGCTGCGAGTAAAAGCTGAATTATAGTAGTAAATTCATTAAAAAAAGAACCCGGGCAACGCTGGGTGCTTTCGGCTAGCATATTATATACAAGAGTGAATGTCTCCATCTCCTCCTCTCCCTCCCCCTCTCTCCCTTTCTCCCTCTCTCCCTTTCTTCCTCTCTCCCTTTCTCCCTCTCTATCTCTCCCTCTCTCTGGGTCTATTCCTTATGCACAGCCACAACTTTAAAGCTACAAACGCCATATCTGGGGTACAGATACAACTTTGTATGGGAAGTAACATGGGCTATATGGCCGTGGCCTCAGATGCCATTTTGAGGTGGCAAATTGAGGCCAAATTGACCAATATAGCAATTTTTGGCAAACAGGATGACCAATTGGTATCTAATTGAAAAGGCATGACTTTTTGAGTGCAGCACAATTCACCTTTTTAAAGTCCATGAAATAATTTAAATTGTTAGATTAACTTTAATTTTTCCCATCACTGGGGACGGATACTTCCGCTCGCTTTTCCCACCACAGGGTGGAAACTTTTGCTAGCGAGCTATAAAGAAAGAACAAAACATCTGAAGTCCATTTCCTTCTTGTGTGTCCACATTTGGTTTGTGTTCTTTGTATTTATAAACCTCTATGCAGGATTTTTAGTGAGGGCGGGTAGAAAATCGAGGTTAATGGAAGAACAACGCTCCCATCTACTTTCTGAACAATCCTCTTGAATTGGTTCCGTCACTCAGGCTTTTGGGTCTCAGTATCTGCCATGATCTTTCCTGGGAATACTACATTTCCAAGCTGGCCTCCAAAGCCAGTCGCCGACTGGGTATCCTCCGTCATGTGAAGTCCTTCCTTGGCACACCTGAGCTCCTCACCACATACAAGGTTTTCATCTGCAGCTCAATGGAATACTGTTCCCCTCTCTGGGCCGGTGCTCCTGCCTCACATCTAGCTCGGCCTCACGCTGTTGAAACCAAAGCTTTCAGAATTATTGGAATCTCCCGCGATGAAGCTATCTCTGAGGGCCTTTCAGTTACTCACCGCAGGCAAGTTGGTGGTCTTTCCGTCTTCTACCGACTCCTCTCTGGCCTTGCCCCCCCAGCTCTCTCTGGGCTCTGTCCCCCAAATATTCCTACAGGTCGCACAAGATCTTCCAGCAACCCTCTTATGGTTAAACTGCCAAAATCAAGACTCTCTGCTCACCTTCACTCCTTCATTCCTCTTTTCTCCCGCCTCTGGAACAAACTCCCCCACTCTCTGCAATCCCACTCCTCCCTCCAGGTCTTTAAAACAGCTGTTCACCACCATCTCTTATCTTCCCCCATCCAAAACCTTGATCTTTTCTACCCACGTTAAAACACCCCAAATCCAACTCTTTCAATCTCCAACTTCTTTCCTGAAATTCTTAGTTGTGTCAATTTGTTTTACACCGTATACCCTTTCCCTACTCTCCCCTTTCCCCGACAGGCCCTCTCACTTCCACAGATCTTCCGACATCCCTGTTCGCTACTGTTATTGTGTTGTATGCTTTCCTCTCTCTCCCCCTCTTGTCTCCCGCTCCCTTTATTTATTGTATGTTTTATGGGTCTGTGCCTGTTCTCGTGTGTAATGTGTTAGATCGCTCTTATATGAGCCTTGACTCTGTATACAAAAAACCCAAAAAACCAGGGGACATAGGATAAAATGGCAATGTACAATGGGGGCAATGGGACCCAATTTGCACACGAGCAAGGGGAGAACGAACAGGAAAAGAGGAAAAAGGAGGGTAGGAAACAGTAACGTGTAAATAGGAACGTTGGGTAAGAGTTAGGGTTAATAGCGGTCGGAACGATTGTGGGTATGGAAGGAGATGGTGAGCACTGCTTGCTTAAAGTACTGAAGGGAAGATGTGATTGAACCACCTCTGTAAAGAAGTTCCACAAATGGAACAAAAAAGGGACAAATAATTGGAAGTGGACAAAGAAAGCCTTCGTCTTGTGACTTCAACCAGGAGGGGATTACTTACATACATCATGGAGTGGATGGAGGTAGTGGGGGTGTTTAGAGGGGTCAGAAGGGTGAGAGAGCAGATATAGCTAGACCGGAGGACAGATGATAAACAGAAACCCATCAACCTGTCTGCAATGTACAGGACGATCGGTAGTGTAATAGTTACGGTGTCTGCTCCGGGTCTGGGAGGTCAGCGGTTGGAACCCGTGCTATGTGTATTGTATTACACGATGTTTCCTTGTTTGACGCTCAGCATTTCAAAAGGATGGAGTACTGACAAACAACCATAGGTTGGTAATAACAGCACAGGCTTGGGCCAAATGGCCTCCTCCTGCATCAAATTTCCTTGTAAGGGAACTCATCTATCTACCATATAAAACACAATATCAGTTTGTGTGTTTGTGTAGATGTCTGTCCCCTTCATAAGGGAAGGTTTTAAAGTCCAATCTTTGACACAAATGTGTGTTCGCTATACGGTCTATTTCTGAGAATAAAACAAGCTCGAAGAACATTTTCCGTAAAAGAGTAATTATGTCTCTTCTATTGGAATTGTAGACGGTGGCTTGCAAACCGAGCATCAAGGGTGGTGTACAAAAACGTTTTTTTTTTTTTAAATAATAGGTTCAGGGAGATGAAATTCACTGCATGTGATGTTCATGTTCGAATAAACTGTTCCAACCCATCACTTTTGCCAGAGGCTTTTTACTAGTAATATTATAATGTGACATTGTGACAGCGATGAGGTGAAGATGAACTGATTAGGTTTTGGAATCACGAGGTCAAAGGTCAGAGGTCATGTTAAGTAAAAATCCTGTTACTGCAATAACTTGTGAACCAGTGATGGGATTCTGACACCAGTTGGTACAAGTATGTATTATGATGCAAAGATGAAATGGTTTGATTTTGGAGTCAAGAGGTCAAAGGTCAAAGTCTGTAATAGGCCTATAACTTGAGAATGGCTGAAGTGATCTATTTCAAACTTGGTACAGATATGTGTAGTGATGTAATGATTAACTGATTAGGTTTTGGGGTCAAGCGGTCAAAGGTGAAATGTCAGATGTCCCGTTAGGTAAAAATTCTGTTACCAAGCTAACTTGTGAACCAATCATGGGATTTTCACCAAATTTGGTGTAATTATATATTATGAAGCAAAGATGAACTGATTAGATATTGGAGTCAAGAGGTCAAAGGTCAGAGGTCATGTTAAGTAAAATTTCTGTTGCGAAGCCAACTTGGAACAAGTGATGAGATTTTGAGCAAATTTGGTATAAGTATACGTGATACTAAGATTAACAGATTGGATTATGGCATCAAGAGGTCAAAGGTCAGAGGTCATGTCAGATAAAAATGTGATAACTTGTGAACAGCTGAACGGATTTAAATTTAAATTTGGTACAAGTATGTATAATGATGTAAACATTAACTGATTACATTTTGGGGTCAAGAGGTCAAAGTTCAGAGGTCATGTTAATTAAAAATTATGTTGCCATGCCAACTTGTGAACAAGTGATGGGATTTTGAACAAACTTGGTATAAATATATTGTTACGGACCGCGGATTGGATGTTATTTACCGAGCGGAGGTCACCGCGGCCGAACAGTTGCTCCCCGTTTCTTCCCTACTCACCCGATTCACCCAGACGTTGGCCAAATCACGCTATGCCGAATCAATGATAGAAAGGACACGACGACTGGGAAAGATGAAACGACGCAGTACAGTTCTCAAGACCTCCGGAGGAGGGTATAATTACAGTGGTGGAGAAAAGGGGGTCGATTACAAGGCAGAGTGAGGTAAAGACACAGAAGAGATGGGCACTTAAATGCAGTCTTATCTATTCCCCGACAGACCACGGACAAACGGACAAGGTAGACTTACACAGGGATTGATGGCAGGAAGGGACAGGTAGGTCGATTGCACAAGGTGCACCTTGGCTCGGGGACAGAATAAAGCACGGTTCAAAAGATGCAGGGAGGTCTCACAGTGCTCGGAGGGGACGTCTTGCTTTCTCTCAGCTCGGCGCGCATCTGACGTCACCTCCCTCTCACTGCGCATGCTCAGCGGGGAGAGACACGCCCTCGGCTGGTTGGTTCCGCCCCAATTGGGGCCGGTCCGCCGCTTCCATTGGGTGCGGGGGTTACCGGGCTCCGCCCTTGACTAGGAGCCGACAGGGAGCCCCTGTTTGGTAACCCCGTCGAGCACATATCCGATGGCGGCTCGTTGGGAAGGCCTGGTGCCCTCCCACCACTCCTACCAACCAAGCCGGAGTGAGGACGCACACTCCCTGCGCTCGTTGTTGTTGTTGTTGTTGTTGTTGAAGAGAACTGTGAGGAAGAGCTGCGGGAAGGTATTGGGAGGTCCTAAACTTCCTAACGGTGCCATACAATCACATTCTGGTGCAACGAAGGGTCAGAATTAATGGAAACGAATCCTTACCTGACATAGACTAAGAATAACTAGCAAGATGTCCTATAGTTGTCTACCTGAGATGCGGTGGACCTGGATGTGACATTTAATGGGGGAAATAGGGGGAGGTCGGGTCTACAGAGTGTTGTTTACAGAAAATGGGACTAGGGAATGGGGGATTGGGGAGAGTTGGGAAGTATTGAGGAAATAGGGGAATATTTACAAGCAGATATGGGTGGATGCAAATCCCATATCCGCAACACTGCACCCTTCTCGACCTCGGGGCGTCCCGACCCGATAAATTTTTACCGACTTTAGTGTGGCACTCAGATGTAGTTCCCTCTACTATTAACTCAACCCTGAGTGCGACAGTTTTACAGATGTTCACAAATGAGTAAATATGTCCCCCTGCGACGTTGCACCCTTCTCCTAACAGAAACACACCCACAGGATAACCGAATCGTGGAAAGCATCCTCAAACTAAACATACAGCCGGTAGGGAGCATTATTTACAATTGACGCTACTTTATTTACAAGACTAACCCAGGACCTGTGATTGTTCTTTCTGGGGGGGAGACAGTCTGCTCTGCATCAATGCACCATGAAAGCACCCAAAAAACGCACCAAAGCACCCTCAAGCACCAATCGGTGCAGTCACCATTGTTCATGAAAATAAAAACAACAACCCCTAACCCTGCAGGTGGTCTCTTGCTCTTCGGCTCCCTCTGCTGGCTATTATTATTTCTTCCAGATGTTGTCATTTCTTTGCTTTTCTTACTGGCGGCCTAATTGCACTGAAAAATGCACCCAATGTGTCCTTTTTTAAATTTATTTTATTTATGGCCCACAGGGCCGACTAGTGTGGTTCACCTGTGGGGCATCGGTGCCCTGTGGCCAAGGTCCGCCAGCAAGATTTCGGGCCCTCATGGCCGGTTCCAGCAGAGGGGCCAGGCCCCAACCCATGGAGTCCACCAGTGGTGCTCGGCCACAGACCTGTGGTCCATAATGTGGTGCATCGATGCAGACAGCTGGTTCTGGGAGTTCCGGGCGCACAATGGCCGACTCACGCGCGCTCCCCTCGGCGCCCAATGGCGCACAGGTCATGTGGGAGACAAAAGGGGGACAAGACAAATGAGCGAGGGGTAAGGTCACAAGGGTACACATCAATAAGGTAATGCAAGGCGAAATGCGTACGGAGCGCGAAGTGAGAAAGCTCGTCCCTACCGTACGTCACCCCCCCCCCCCCCATCCTTGTCACCTACACTACCCTTGCCCTTACCCCATATGTACAACAATCTACACATTTACAAATCCGTCGCTACTGTCACGTCTTCCCCTTATTTCCCTTATACCAAATTCGTCACCACAATCCCTCTAGCCAAAATTTGCCATCACCCAATTCGTCATCAATCCTCATAAGGAGGAAGAGATGGAACATCAAGCACAATGTCACACCCACGTCATGATGCGTCTCACAATCCAAAACATTTGCACATAAAAAATAATCAAAACATGGCATGGTGTGGAGTTATGTCACCCCAGGTGAGTGGATGCAGATGGTGCGAGGAGACTCCAATCCTAACTATCTTCTAAATGACTAACACACGTTACACTACCCGGGGTCTTTCCCTGCAAATCCATTGGCCAACTTACACTATGGGTTCTAAAAACCAATTCCCATTGCCCAAACTGTGGTGCTTCTCAATTTTGGGTCTCACTCCCCCGATTCATCTCCCGGTGCCCTTGCACAATTTCTGGGCTGAGACGTGTAGCTCTCCCAGCAGGTCTACCCACCTGCACACCTCCACCACTGCAGTTGCCACCCGAGCTTACCTAGCTCCTCACCCTAACCTATCTAATTGGGGAAGGCCCCTCCTGGCTCTGTCACCCCCTGGTGCCCTCTGGCACTGGGCTACCCGGGTCCGTCCTCCGGATCCTCGGGCCCCATCCACAACTACCGGCTCCCAGAGCCCACCTGCGGCCTCACCTGGCCGACATCCTCACAGTGGTGGAGTGCCCAAACCAACTACACACACTAACAGGCTACACGCCCAGCCATTTCCACAACACTAATGCACCCATCCAAACATCATTCTTCCACCCGCACCACAGATGCCAATATCCAACCACAATTTACCTATACCCTCTACCTAACACTTACACTACCCGACCCGGGTATTCGTGATGGGGGTCCACTCTTCCCCCATTCACACCTCCGCACCATCCACTCCACTCCACAGTTCCCATCCTACTCACTCCACGACCATCCATTCCAATACTCCAGATATTCCACACTCCATGTATTCCACACACCTGTTGGTGCACACCTGTGCACTCACACCTGGTGCCACCTGCACCCTCCTTCCTTCCTGGACCATTTGGTCAACACAATACCCATCACTATCACTATCACTCTTACTCATACACTGCTCCATCCACCTGTTCAGTTGCACACCTGTGCAATCACATCTGTTCAATCACACCTGTTCACCATACACTTTTCACAATACACTTCCAATCCTCAAACACACGGCATCATCTCATCTAACTACTCCCCTCTGAAACTTGCGCTTCCCCGTCGCCCCTTTAAACTATTGCGCTCCCACGTCATTATCATCCACACTACCCTCTCTGCGTCCCCACTACAGGTGTCATTGTTACTACCTAATCTTAACGTCACCTAAGGTCATCTCTCGAGATCCCTACACTTTATCCAAACCCTCCCTCGGCGAGCTTACACTGCCATAAACCCCATAACCTAGTGCTCCTTTGCCCCCCCACTTTTGTGAGGGATGACAGAGTTGCCATCCCACCACATCGGGGAGGTCCCACTATCAATTTTGCTTACCAAATTCCAACCAATCAAAAATTTTCCAATTACTGCCAATTCTATCCACTTTTCTAAATTTCGGATCAAATCCACTATCACTATTATCATCACTACAGTCCACTATATCCTAGCCTCGGTGCGTCGTGACATCATTAAACTCGGTTCGTAAAGCCGAGCAATGAATTCGGGTGGTTTGGTCACCTGCAGGTTGAATCCGTCCGGCTTTCGGTTCAAGGGAGGTGGTTTGGTCGGGCCGAGATTCCACGCACCATCTCGGCGCGGCACCTTGCGGTCCCGGGCCCGATGGCTCAATCTCCCTCGGTCGGAACCCCGTCCCCGCGAGGGGGCACCGTTCCACTTCCTCCCACCCGCCCTTGAACCGGACCGGTCGCCTCGCCCGCCAAGGCCCGGACTCGACCGTGCAGGGCGGGGCCAAGCCCGAATCGGCAACGACGCTTCGAAGAGAAACGACGCAGCATCGATCCGCGCCGGGCCTCACATCCAACAAAGCACACCGCGCCCCGAGTGCTCGCATCGGCTATCCGTCGCCCTAACCGCTAACCCGGTTACCGTCGATGCTTCACCTGCATGCTCACACGCATACGCTACCCCTTTCACCCTCACCAAACCCGGCGTTCCAACGCCGTCCGTACATTCCACCAACGCACTCCCTGTTACAAACCACACCTCTCGCGCACACTCGCCGTTCGCACACTCCCTTAACACACCTCACGCACCATCTTGCGCACTCTCCCTCGGTACGTACTCCGTACCACTCACCATGGGCGTGCACTCTTGCATCCACCCACTAATGCGCTCAGATGGGCTCTCCCACTCTCGCGCTACTACCAACTCAGGTGTGCTTTCTCGCACACCTTCGCCGTTCATCCCATGCGTGCATCCTCGCACCCGCTCCACCACCAACTCACTCCTCGTGTCACACTCCATACAGCGTACACCCCGACGTGCATTCTCGCTCGCACTCGGTTTCACTCCCACACGTTATAACACACCCACTCGCCGACGCACACTTTTTCCTCACACGCGTGCCATTTTTACTCACACGGGACCCTTCACCAACGCCCGGATGCTTCCTCGATCCCAAGCGCGCGAAAATTCTTTTGTCGCCAAACATCCTCTTACAAAATCTCCCCGCACAATACACAGCACGTCTCACCTTCGGGGTTCTTCTTCCTCCCTGCACCAAAACCTGCAAACTCTTTATTTGGTTAGTGAGCACATAATTATGAGTTGAGCACCGACCTTGTACATATTCCATCACCTCCTCCTGCCGCGAGTGGTTTTCTAAGTCCCCGGTCTCTTCAATTTTAATGCCCACTTCCGCTTTTTCTTTACTCACCTCGACGACCGTTGGCTTTAATAAAACACCCTCTACCTCATCGGTCGCCGGCTTTACCAAACCCCGTGTCGCGATTTCTACCCCCGTCATTGTACCTGCGCTTTCCTCCGCTTCGCTCAACCAGCGCTTCTCGACCCGCGTTACCTCCTCGTGCACCCCTGGGACCCTCCCGCCCAACCTGCGGTCTCTGTCCCTCTGCTCCATTCTCTTCATATCGGCCCTCATACCGTTCGTTATTTCTTCAATTTGGTTACTCAATTTCTCCCCCTCTATTCTCAGCATCTCGGTGAATTGCGCCATGAAGTCCCCCACATCAAAGCCCGCTGCTACGGTCACGGCAAAATTTGGTGCCGCTGTAACCACGTGCGCGAGAGCGCCATTTTGTGCACCTGATACCCCCTCAACCACACCTTCTTTACTCTCCTCCACCATTTTCCCCACTTCTTCCCTGGGGTCCTGGGTCGATTCTACCCCACTCTCCTCTACCGGAACCCAGCCGTCTTGATCTCCCATAGCGCGACTTTCAAAATTCGGGTTTTTGTAAAACAAAAGCAATTTCGGTACTTTGTAATTTTGACCAAATTTTTTCTAGCTGTTTTTTAAAAATTTGGTTCGGGCCTCGTATCTCACTCCCCGACACCAGATGTTACGGCCAATAACACAATTGGTGTCCAAAATTTGGGCTAAATAAATTTAGTCCCAGGTTTGAATCCCAACTCCTGACACCAGTTGTTACGGACCGCGGATTGGATGTTATTTACTGAGCGGAGGTCACCGCGGCCGAACAGTTGCTCCCCGTTTCTTCCCTACTCACCCGATTCACCCAGACGTTGGCCAAATCGCGCTATGCCAAATCAATGATAGAAAGGACACGACGACTGGGAAAGATGAAACGACGCAAGGGGGGTACAGTTCTCAAGACCTCCGGAGGAGGGTATAATTACAGTGGTGGAGAAAAGGGGGTAGATTACAAGGCAGAGTGAGGTAAAGACACAGAAGAGATGGGCACTTAAATGCAGTCTTATCTATTCCCCGACAGACCACGGACAAACGGACAAGGTAGACTTTCACAGGGATTGATGGCAGGAAGGGACAGGTAGGTCGATGGCACAAGGTGCACCTTGGCTCGGGGACAGGATAAAGCACGGTTCAAAAGATGCAGGGAGGTCTCACAGCGCTCGGAGGGGACGTCTTGCTTTCTCTCAGCTCGGCGCGCATCTGACGTCACCTCCCTCTCACTGCGCATGCTCAGCGGGGAGTGACACGCCCTCGGCTGGTTGGTTCCGCCCCAATTGGGGCCGGTCCGCCGCTTCCATTGGGTGCGGGGGTTACCGGGCTCCGCCCTTGACGAGGAGCCGACAGGGAGCCCCTGTTTGGTAACCCCGTCGAGCACATGTCCGATGGCGGCTCGTTGGGAAGGCCTGGTGCCCTCCCACCACTCCTACCAACCAAGCCGGAGTGAGGACGCGCACTCCCTGCGCTCGTTGTTGTTGTTGTTGTTGTTGTTGTTGAAGAGAACTGTGAGGAAGAGCTGCGGGGAGGTATTGGGAGGTCCTAAACTTCCTAACGGTGCCATACAATCACATTCTGGTGCAACGAAGGGTCAGAATTAATGGAAACGAATCCTTACCTGACATAGACTAAGAATAACTAGCAAGATGTCCTATAGTTGTCTACCTGAGATGCGGTGGACCTGGATGCGACATTTAATGGGGGAAATAGGGGGAAATAGGGGGAGGTCGGGTCTACAGAGTGTTGTTTACAGAAAATGGGACTAGGGAATGGGGGATTGGGGAGAGTTGGGAAGTATTGAGGAAATAGGGGAATATTTACAAGCGGATATGGGTGGATGCAAATCCCATATCCGCAACAATATTTTAGACCCCTTAGAACCCATAGACCCTTTCGACTCCTATAGACCCTAACGACCTTTACACATTTCAGACTCCTTGGACCTGCAGACTATTTAGACCCAATTTGACCTTTTTAGTCTTTTTAAGACACTTTCAAACTCTTAGACACTTTTGACACCTTTAAACCCTGAGACCTTTTATACCTCTTTAGGGCTACCCAGAGAGTACTTAATGCATGGAATGGTCTCCCAGGAAAAGGTGTGGCAACAGAAACAGCAGATAGGTTTAAATTTGAATTTGATACAGGTAGCCTACCTAGAAGTATTCCGGATAAAGCGGAACATGGATTGGCAGGACTGCGAGGTAATTAGGTATAGCTGGGTGGTTTATACATGAGTAGTGACTGTGATGTTTCTGAGGGGTCTTGCCAAAAGGTGAATATGTGTTGGTGGTGTTAGTCAATTCCTCACTCCTCACCACTTCCTCCACATCATCCACCAAAAGAAACCACAACATTCTATTGAGGCCTCGAAGACGGTTCACCTCTCCTCCACCACACCTTCCCCAGTGAAATTAATTCAAAAACACGTATCGTTTGGATTAATGTGTTGATAGATCACAGACATTTGAGGTCTCTGCACTTTATTGGAAGAATATTAAGAAATGGTCTCCTACTCACCTGTGTCCAAGTTATTTTTGCATCCTTGCAATCACCTGCATGCCAGAAAAAAAAACTTTATACCAAAGGAGAACCTTCAACGCCTAATTCTTATCCATTCGAACAACATCTAACTATATGATATAACATCACCAAGTTTGTAAAAGATGGTTTCTTTATTCCTTTTAATTTTATCAATTTGAATTTGATTTAGAGTTAAGCCCCTCCCCTTCGCCCCTCATCCCCACCTCACCCCACCCCACCCCACCCCACCTCACCCCACCCCACCTCATCCCACCCCACCCCACCTCATCCCACCCCACCCCACCTCATCCCACCCCACCTCACCCCACCCCACCCCACCCCACCTCACCCCACCCCACCCCACCCCACCTCACCCCACCCCACCCCACCCCACCTCACCCCACCTCACCCCACCCCACCCCACCCCACCTCACCCCACCCCACCCCACCCCACCTCACCCCACCCCACCCCACTGCCCTCTTCCCACACTCTCACCCAACTCCCGCTACCAACCACTGAAACTGGTAGTGGTAATTCCCACTTTTTCCCAAAACTTATCTTCCTCTCCTGCAACTCTACTCTCTAGACGAACGTGATTGGTGGATAGTTTGGCCCGCCTCTAGACGTACCTGATTGGCGGATGTTGTTTTGCGGTGATGTAGTCACCGTTATAATATAATTTAAAGGGGGTGTACGTTCAATAATAAGTTCTTCTCAAAGCATACGCATGATGTGTCGTCGGCGATCACTTACGTTGTTACGTCACTCACAAGCGAAAAATACAAATAATTCCCACCAAAAGTTTGAATGTTTATCGAATCCGCATTGTCGAACTTTTATTTTTACGTTGCGGTAAATGGTCATAAACATTTCTTTATATTTGTTTGTACATGTATCAATGTTAACCTCGTTTATTTTTAAGAAGTTATTTTTGGACGTGATAACTAGCAGTAACAGCCTCGGTAGTTAACTGACAACTCGTCTTCTACTTACGAAATGTCGAAAATGCTTGGGAAAAGTGGGAATACCAGGAATCCAATCCCTTGTTAATGTTAGTTACAGGGTCGGTGCTGTTTCATTTGAACTCCTGTAAGTAAGGAACCAATCACCGTGACGTTATGCTGTGACGTTGGGCTGTGACGTCACGTCAACGTTCAAACTTCCGCGGTTCGCTCTCTGTTTAAACGGTTTTTTCACGGCCCTTGGGCTCCTCCTTTTTAATTGATGTGCCGCAGTGATTGGTCGGGCTGCAGCCTCATCCTCGAGATTAGCACTGCGTTTGTACATCGTTTCGGCAATATCTAGCGATGGTTAATATTAATATTTACACTAATACACTTCCTGTCGTTTTCTTTACTTCTGGCAAGGGTAATGGCCGATTCGTTCTCTGAAGGTAACGTGGAGTACAGCATTGCACGTTGATGGAATAAGCATCCATGCGGGACAGCCGGCTTTAACATCTCGGCCGTTCGCAGGTTGACCTCCGCTTCACCAAGGCTGGACTTTCTTGCATGTTGATGTAACTTTGTAAAGTAGACATGTGACCAATGCTGTACATTCTCGCATGTTGATGTAACTTTGTAAAGTAGACACCTGACCAATGCTGCACTTGCATGTTGATGTAACTTTGTACAGTAGACACCTGACCAATGCTGGACTTGCATGTTGATGTAACTTTGTACAGTAGACACCTGACCAATGCTGCACTTGCATGTTGATGTAACTTTGTACAGTAGACACCTGACCAATGCTGGACTTGCATGTTGATATAACTTTGTAAAGTAGACACGTGGCCAAGGCTGGACTTTCTTGCATGTTTATGTAACTTTGTACAGTAGACACCTGACCAATGCTGGACTTGCATGTTGATGTAACTTTATAAAGTAGACACCTGACCAATGCTGGACTTGCATGTTGATGTAACTTTGTAAAGTAGACACCTGACCAATGCTGGACTTGCATGTTGATGTAACTTTGTAAAGTAGACACCTGACCAATGCTGGACTTGCATGTTGATGTAACTTTGTAAAGTAGACACCTGACCAATGCTGGACTTGCATGTTGATGTAACTTTGTACAGTAGACACCTGACCAATGCTGGACTTGCATGTTGATGTAACTTTGTACAGTAGACACCTGACCAATGCTGGACTTGCATGTTGATGTAACTTTGTACAGTAGACACCTGACCAATGCTGGACTTGCATGTTGATGTAACTTTGTACAGTAGACACCTGACCAATGCTGGACTTGCATGTTGATGTAACTTTGTACAGTAGACACCTGACCAATGCTGGACTTGCATGTTGATGTAACTTTGTACAGTAGACACCTGACCAATGCTGGACTTGCATGTTGATGTAACTTTGTAAAGTAGACACCTGACCAATGCTTGACTTGCATGTTGATGTAACTTTGTAAAGTAGACACGTGACCAATGCTGGACTTGCATGTTGATGTAACTTTGTACAGTAGACACCTGACCAATGCTGGACTTGCATGTTGATGTAACTTTGTACAGTAGACACCTGACCAATGCTGGACTTGCATGTTGATGTAACTTTGTAAAGTAGACACGTGGCCAAGGCTGGACTTTCTTGCATGTTTATGTAACTTTGTACAGTAGACACCTGACCAATGCTGGACTTGCATGTTGATGTAACTTTGTACAGTAGACACCTGACCAATGCTGGACTTGCATGTTGATGTAACTTTGTAAAGTAGACACCTGACCAATGCTGGACTTGCATGTTGATGTAACTTTGTACAGTAGACACGTGACCAATGCTGCACTTGCATGTTGATGTAACTTTGTACAGTAGACACGTGACCAATGCTGCACTTGCATGTTGATGTAACTTTGTACAGTAGACACGTGACCAATGCTGCACTTGCATGTTGATGTAACTTTGTAAAGTAGACACCTGACCAATGCTGGACTTGCATGTTGATGTAACTTTGTAAAGTAGACACCTGACCAATGCTGGACTTGCATGTTGATGTAACTTTGTACAGTAGACACCTGACCAATGCTGGACTTGCATGTTGATGTAACTTTGTACAGTAGACACCTGACCAATGCTGGACTTGCATGTTGATGTAACTTTGTACAGTAGACACCTGACCAATGCTGGACTTGCATGTTGATGTAACTTTGTACCGTAGACACCTGACCAATGCTGGACTTGCATGTTGATGTAACTTTGTAAAGTAGACACCTGACCAATGCTGGACTTGCATGTTGATGTAACTTTGTAAAGTAGACACCTGACCAATGCTGGACTTGCATGTTGATGTAACTTTGTAAAGTAGACACCTGACCAATGCTGGACTTGCATGTTGATGTAACTTTGTAAAGTAGACACCTGACCAATGCTGGACTTGCATGTTGATGTAACTTTGTACAGTAGACACCTGACCAATGCTGGACTTGCATGTTGATGTAACTTTGTAAAGTAGACACCTGACCAATGCTGGACTTGCATGTTGATGTAACTTTGTAAAGTAGACACCTGACCAATGCTGGACTTGCATGTTGATGTAACTTTGTACAGTAGACACCTGACCAATGCTGGACTTGCATGTTGATGTAACTTTGCACAGTAGACACCTGACCAATGCTGGACTTGCATGTTTATGTAACTTTGTAAAGTAGACACCTGACCAATGCTGGACTTGCATGTTGATGTAACTTTGTAAAGTAGACACCTGACCAATGCTGGACTTTCTTGCATGTTTATGTAACTTTGTAAAGTAGACACCTGACCAATGCTGGACTTGCATGTTGATGTAACTTTGTACAGTAGACACCTGACCAATGCTGGACTTGCATGTTGATGTAACTTTGTACAGTAGACACCTGACCAATGCTGGACTTGCATGTTGATGTAACTGTAAAGTAGACATCTGACCAATGCTGGACTTGCATGTTGATGTAACTTTGTAAAGTAGACACCTGACCAATGCTGGACTTGCATGTTGATGTAACTTTGTACCGTAGACACCTGACCAATGCTGGACTTGCATGTTGATGTAACTTTGTAAAGTAGACACCTGACCAATGCTGGACTTGCATGTTGATGTAACTTTGTAAAGTAGACACCTGACCAATGCTGGACTTGCATGTTGATGTAACTTTGTAAAGTAGACACCTGACCAATGCTGGACTTGCATGTTGATGTAACTTTGTAAAGTAGACACCTGACCAATGCTGGACTTGCATGTTGATGTAACTTTGTACAGTAGACACCTGACCAACGCTGGACTTGCATGTTGATGTAACTTTGTAAAGTAGACACCTGACCAATGCTGGACTTGCATGTTGATGTAACTTTGTAAAGTAGACACCTGACCAATGCTGGACTTGCATGTTGATGTAACTTTGTACAGTAGACACCTGACCAATGCTGGACTTGCATGTTGATGTAACTTTGCACAGTAGACACCTGACCAATGCTGGACTTGCATGTTTATGTAACTTTGTAAAGTAGACACCTGACCAATGCTGGACTTGCATGTTGATGTAACTTTGCACAGTAGACACCTGACCAACGCTGGACTTGCATGTTGATGTAACTTTGTAAAGTAGACACCTGACCAATGCTGGACTTTCTTGCATGTTTATGTAACTTTGTAAAGTAGACACCTGACCAATGCTGGACTTGCATGTTGATGTAACTTTGTACAGTAGACACCTGACCAATGCTGGACTTGCATGTTGATGTAACTTTGTACAGTAGACACCTGACCAATGCTGGACTTGCATGTTGATGTAACTGTAAAGTAGACATCTGACCAATGCTGGACTTGCATGTTGATGTAACTTTGTAAAGTAGACACCTGACCAATGCTGGACTTGCATGTTGATGTAACTTTGTAAAGTAGACACCTGACCAATGCTGGACTTGCATGTTGATGTAACTTTGCACAGTAGACACCTGACCAATGCTGGACTTTCTTGCATGTTTGTGTAACTTTGTAAAGTAGACACCTGACCAATGCTGGATTTGCATGTTGATGTAACTTTGTACAGTAGTCACCTGACCAATGCTGGACTTGCATGTTGATGTAACTTTGTACAGTAGACACCTGACCAATGCTGCACTTGCATGTTGATGTAACTTTGTACAGTAGACACCTGACCAATGCTGGACTTGCATGTTGATGTAACTTTGTACAGTAGACACCTGACCAATGCTGGACTTGCATGTTGATATAACTTTGTAAAGTAGACACCTGACCAATGCTGGACTTGCATGTTGATGTAACTTTGTACAGTAGACACCTGACCAATGCTGGACATGCATGTTGATGTAACTTTGTACAGTAGACACCTGACCAATGCTGGACTTGCATATTGATGTAACTGTAAAGTAGACATCTGACCAATGCTGGACTTGCATGTTGATGTAACTTTGTAAAGTAGACACCTGACCAATGCTGGACTTGCATGTTGATGTAACTTTGTAAAGTAGACACCTGACCAATGCTGGACTTGCATGTTGATGTAACTTTGTACAGTAGACACCTGACCAATGCTGGACTTGCATGTTGATGTAACTTTGTACAGTAGACACCTGACCAATGCTGGACTTGCATGTTTATGTAACTTTGTAAAGTAGACACGTGACCCATGCTGTACGGTCTTGCATGTTGATGTAACTTTGTACAGTAGACACGTGACCAATGCTGGACTTTCTCGCATGTTGATGTGACTTTGTAAAGTAGACACCTGACCAAGGCTGGACTTTCTTGCATGTTTGTGTAACTTTGTAAAGTAGACACCTGACCAATGCTGGACTTGCATGTTGATGTAGCTTTGTACAGTAGACACCTGACCAATGCTGGACTTGCATGTTGATGTAACTTTGTAAAGTAGACACCTGACCAATGCTGGACTTGCATGTTGATGTAACTTTGCACAGTAGACACCTGACCAATGCTGGACTTGCATGTTTATGTAACTTTGTAAAGTAGACACCTGACCAATGCTGGACTTGCATGTTGATGTAACTTTGTAAAGTAGACACCTGACCAATGCTGGACTTTCTTGCATGTTTATGTAACTTTGTAAAGTAGACACCTGACCAATGCTGGACTTGCATGTTGATGTAACTTTGTACAGTAGACACCTGACCAATGCTGGACTTGCATGTTGATGTAACTTTGTACAGTAGACACCTGACCAATGCTGGACTTGCATGTTGATGTAACTGTAAAGTAGACATCTGACCAATGCTGGACTTGCATGTTGATGTAACTTTGTAAAGTAGACACCTGACCAATGCTGGACTTGCATGTTGATGTAACTTTGCACAGTAGACACCTGACCAATGCTGGACTTGCATGTTGATGTAACTTTGTAAAGTAGACACCTGACCAATGCTGGACTTTCTGGCATGTTTGTGTAACTTTGTAAAGTAGACACCTGACCAATGCTGGACTTGCATGTTGATGTAACTTTGTACAGTAGACACCTGACCAATGCTGGACTTGCATGTTGATGTAACTTTGTACAGTAGACACCTGACCAATGCTGGACTTGCATGTTGATGTAACTTTGTACAGTAGACACCTGACCAATGCTGGACTTGCATGTTGATGTAACTTTGTACAGTAGACACCTGACCAATGCTGGACTTGCATGTTGATATAACTTTGTAAAGTAGACACCTGACCAATGCTGGACTTGCATGTTGATGTAACTTTGTACAGTAGACACGTGACCAATGCTGGACTTGCATGTTGATGTAACTTTGTAAAGTAGACACCTGACCAATGCTGGACTTGCATGTTGATGTAACTTTGTACAGTAGACACCTGACCAATGCTGGACTTGCATGTTTATGTAACTTTGTAAAGTAGACACGTGACCCATGCTGTACGGTCTTGCATGTTGATGTAACTTTGTACAGTAGACACGTGACCAATGCTGGACTTTCTCGCATGTTGATGTGACTTTGTAAAGTAGACACCTGACCAAGGCTGGACTTTCTTGCATGTTTGTGTAACTTTGTAAAGTAGACACCTGACCAATGCTGGACTTGCATGTTGATGTAACTTTGTACAGTAGACACCTGACCAATGCTGGACTTGCATGTTGATGTAACTTTGTACAGTAGACACCTGACCAATGCTGGACTTGCATGTTGATGTAACTTTGTACAGTAGACACCTGACCAATGCTGGACATGCATGTTGATGTAACTTTGTACAGTAGACACCTGACCAATGCTGGACTTGCATGTTGATGTAACTGTAAAGTAGACATCTGACCAATGCTGGACTTGCATGTTGATGTAACTTTGTACAGTAGACACCTGACCAATGCTGGACTTGCATGTTGATGTAACTTTGTAAAGTAGACACCTGACCAATGCTGGACTTGCATGTTGATGTAACTTTGTACAGTAGACACCTGACCAAGGCTGGACTTTCTTGCATGTTGATGTAACTTTGTAAAGTAGACACGTGACCAATGCTGGACTTGCATGTTGATGTAACTTTGTAAAGTAGACACCTGACCAATGCTGGACTTGCATGTTGATGTAACTTTGTACAGTAGACACCTGACCAATGCTGGACTGCATGTTTATGTAACTTTGTAAAGTAGACACGTGACCCATGCTGTACGGTCTTGCATGTTGATGTAACTTTGTACAGTAGACACGTGACCAATGCTGGACTTTCTCGCATGTTGATGTGACTTTGTAAAGTAGACACCTGACCAAGGCTGGACTTTCTTGCATGTTGATGTAACTTTGTAAAGTAGACACGTGACCAATGCTGGACGTGCATGTTGATGTAACTTTGTAAAGTAGACACGTGACCAAGGCTGGACTTTCTTGCATGTTGATGTAACTTTGTAAAGTAGACACCTGACCAATGCTGGACTTTCTCGCATGTTGATGTAACTTTTTAAAGTAGACACGTGACCAATGCTGGACTTTCTCGCATGTTGATGTAACTTTGTAAAGTAGACACCTGACCAATGCTGGACTTTCTCGCATGTTGATGTAACTTTGTAAAGTAGACACCTGACCAATGCTGGACTTTCTCGCATGTTGATGTAAGTTTGTAAAGTAGACACGTGACCAATGCTGGACATTCTCGCATGTTGATGTAACTTTGTAAAGTAGACACCTGACCAATGCTGGACTTTTTTGCATGTTGATGTAACTTTGTAAAGTAGACACCTGACCAATACTGGACTTTCTCGCATGTTGATGTAACTTTGTAAAGTAGACACCTGACCAATGCTGGACTTTCTCGCATGTTGATGTAACTTTGTAAAGTAGACACGTGACCAATGCTGGACATTCTCGCATGTTGATGTAACTTTGTAAAGTAGACACCTGACCAATGCTGGACTTTCTTGCATGTTGATGTAAGTTTGTAAAGTCAGAAGTAAAGTGAAGTCCTTTTGTAATCCGAGGGACGGCTTACACATTGTTGCCTCACGCTGTCTGTGAAACACCAGGACGACAGTTTTTAGCTGTGTCGAGATTCAAACCCTGTCTGGACAGCTCAGACTTGAGAGTGCATACTTGTAGACTACATCATGCCAGTCCTGCGATGCAACTTGGCTGCTTTTTTCTACAGACCGAGGGTGTACTGATCCAGATCCATATTGATCCAGACCCTGATCCATACTGTGATCGGTGTACTGATCACGCTTGTTCATGGCTGAGATGGCATCATTTTTAACAATCCCAGTGCCCAGTCATTATTTCCACATCTTACTTCAGAACCTACAGCCAGGTCTCTGTCCGCAAGATAACTTTGTTCAGGTACGTGCTTGATTACTTGCTTCCAAGTTGCATGTTCTAACATTTTCTTCTGGTATTGTAGATTGATATATCTCACGAATGTTTTAATGATTCTAAGCATCTGGATCATTCTGAGTATTGACAATCACCTGATGCACTTTTATAGTTAAAAAGTAATTGTACATTATCCATTTTTCAACAAACTTTTGTGGGGAAAAACGTTTGGCTGTGAAAAAAAAAAAAAATCCTGTTTGTTTCCTCTCCTCCCACCTCCCTCCCCCAATACAAAACCAAAGCACATGAAAGAGCGAGGTGCCAGAGGGTAGCTATAACAGCACTCGGTAAAGCGCATACCTCTGCCAGGCTCAATGGTTCACCTTTTTTATCCTACTGATAGGCCAGATCCATCCGTAACCTTTTGAGATATCATGTTTTTTGAGAAATTATACGGGAGGAGGCGCTCCTATTGTGAAATTTTGTGTCGATCGCACCAAAGGTTTCAGAGAAAATGGATTTTAAAGGGAATAAACCCACAAAATACCGGCGGAAGGGACATACATACATATAGACAGACGTACAGACATGCATACGCTGTTCCAGACGGCATTGCCCTACGGGCTACGCCTAAGATGTTCAAAATGTTACCAAGTCGAATGTTAGGGCACGAATTAATAAAAGTAAGATTTTACCACCGATTAATTGTTTCACAACTAGTTGCTATTTTCATTTTACCATGACACCGATTGTTGGTGGTGAAAGCATCCATTGCTGGTTGCCACAGGATTTGTTTATATAACAAGCTAGTTCGATTATTTGTCATACTCGTGCTATTGTAAGCAGAATTGTTTCTTTGAGGGAGATTAAATCTGGTAGTCCTCTGTAATGTCCTTGTTATAAAGATGCAGACACGCAGAGAGGATCAAGCACCATCTTTATTCCAGGCAGCGGCAACACAGGCCTCACTCGGCCCCGCTCACAGTGGCTTCACTCGGCTGCGGCCTCACTCGGCCTACACGGCACTACATCCTCCAAGCTCATTGGCTGTGTTTTTCTCGTCTAACAGTCTAGTGTTGTGTTGTGTATTGTCATCTGTATGTCCATCACCGTTTGTGGCCTTAGATCATTTAAAAAAAACAAGACCAAAAGTCTAACAGCAGCGTAGCCGGGCTTGTAAAATATTATAAACCACAAACACACATGATTAGCTTTTTAAACAGTCGTTAATGCTGTTTGTAACATTAAACAAAGAAATTTGGAGGAATCCCGACATCCGTAAGGTAAATTTTACTTAGATTTTTTTTTACTTAGTAAAGAACTGAGGGAAGATCTACTGTAATCTATATACCCCACAAGGGTTGGAGGTGTGCTCATTGACCAAGCAGCTAGCTAGCGCTTGCCAAGCCAGGCGTTCCCAAGCCAAACGGTTTTGAATGGAGTGCTTGCTAGAATGCTTAAACCACTTGGCGATCTCTCCACAAGAAACTTGCTAAATGAACACACACCCAATGTTCTTGAGATCTGCCCATAGATCGACTGTAATCTATATACCCCAAAGAGGAATGACCCATCCTGTCAGTCCCGTAGTGAGCTGGTGTACCAGTAAATTAAAATGTTGGTCGGTGGACTCGACCGTCGTAATGACATCATAGACGTAATGACGTAACGGACACAAAACTGATATATTTTAACTTCCAGTAAGTTTGCAGTCACTACGAAGGGATTAGTGTTATGATTAGATTTGCTATAATATTAACTTTACGTTATCATTATTTCGAAAATGTTATTACTATCAAAAAAACCGAGGCTAATTCCTTACTTCCGTGGTTATTAATATTAGTGCCGAACAATGTTCATCATTGATCATGAACCATACACCGCTTCAATCCACAAACCTTCCATTCACGACATTGGGATTAAAGTATTATGGTTATATTTATGATATTATTATTATTACGAAAATGATACTACTGAAACGATACACTACTATATTAACAAACTTATGCTTAATTTGTCCAAAGCGGTCTGAAGACGACTCATAACACCTAAGGCCTATACGTACCATACCGTATTGCTGGAAGAGACGTAACGCCGATGCTTTCGATATTTCATGATCATTTTAACAATCGGTTTGTTTGTGTTTCACACTGAATGAAAAACGTCAAGGTAGAGCATGGCGATTGTGATATATGACAGGTTCGACAAAATGTTCGGCATGAACGGCATATACATCAAAATGGCGGAGTGTGGAGAGTCAGCCGCCGTATGCTGTAATGACGTCAGACGTAATCATATCACCCTGTTATGTGACCATATCCTCAGCTCTGATGGTATACGTTTTATGGGACATACAGTCATGTGAAAAAGTAAGTACACCCCATGTAAAGTTTTGACTTTTTCAACATATTTCAACATACAGCTATTTGATCTTCATTTCCACAATATTGATAGATAAAGGTGATATAATATAACAAATATCATGAAACGAGCTGTGCATGCAAGAAACCCCTCAAACATCGCACAGCTGAAAGAATTCTGCATGGAGGAGAGGGCAAAAATTTCTCCCAGTCGATGTCAGAGACTAGTAGACAGTTATAAGAAACGCCTACTTGAGGTTGTTTCTGCCAAAGGGGGCAATACCACCTATTAGAGCCAAGGGTGTACTTACTTTTTCCACATGCGAAATTTGCATTTATGTTTATTTAAATTATACAATGGACTACAAAATGTAAATGTTTCATGATATTTGTTATATTATATCACCTTTATCTATCAATATTGTTGAAATGAAGATCAAATAGCTGTATATGTTGAAATATGTTGAAAAAGTCAAAACTTTTCATGGGCTGTACTTACTTTTTCACGTGACTGTACATACATACGAACGGACAAACACTGTTCTACACGGCTTCTCCCGATGGGCTATGCCGCAAAAATCAACTAGAATGAAGTCGATGGCGTTCCTTTGCAAATCCCCACACTTCCCCCCTATAGCAAAGTTGAAAGATGGCAAACAGTTTCACCAGGAATGACCCAATATCAAATTTTGAGTTTAAAATGTTTTCTGTTTTGACCCATGCGTACCCCAAGTTCCCGCTCCTGGGGCATGAACCGGGGGTCAAATCCAAACACTCGTTGCATATTTCGTGCATCCCCCAATGTTGATTGCATTTACAAAGTTTCGGAAAAAAATGTGTCCATAATTGCATTTTTGGTAATTGACATTTTGATACCACCCCAGAGCCCCAGGGTCAGGGCCAAAAAGGATACTGCTCTTACACCTTGCCATGAGATTTTTCTGAAATCTTACACCAACTTATCTTACACCTTGAAGTACAAATTTTGGTGAATTTCTGCCCAACTGTTTAGGGGGAGATAGCATGACGGACAGACAGAGGCCACAGACAGAGACAATATCCCCCATTTTTATTCTTTTGAAAAAAGCATGGGGATAATAAAAACCATGGCGAGCAAAGAGTAAGGTTATTGCTCACTAATGTTATTTATATTACTGAAAAATCAACGGGCCTAGATGCTTTGAATATGGTAATTTGAAGTTTGAAATTTGAGGAATAATACATCAAACTCCTGGAAGTTGTACAACGTGTCCGGGGAGAGGGGGGAGGGTAAAGCTAACGCTAACGCTCCTTTGCCGCTTCCTTAAGGAGCCGGTGTTTCTTGTAGCTTGTAGTAGATCACCGCAGCAGATTTCAGTCGAACATTTCAGTCGAACATGACAGCCTTGACACGAAAATCGAAATATGGTGCTCTGTAGCGAGTGGGGCCCCGGTCCATCGGGATGAGTTGCGGCGGACGGATGGCAATGGGTGGGAGGTTTTTTGGTTAACCACGTACTTTTTGCATTTTATTTTATAGATAATAATGTTTCTATATGGTCCGTTTCACTGATAGAGCTTGTGGGCGGTAGTCAGGTTGCTTCAATCACGTTTAGGTTCTCTGGTGGCACATGCTTAAGCTGGATGTCTCTGGATGCTGTTTGTTGAATCATCTGATTGTCTTGAGAGATCCTTTGGCATTTCTCTACTAGGGTATCTTGAAGACCACACAGAGTTGTGATTGCAATTTAACATGCGTATACCTATCCTAATCCCTGGTGTTGGGCTAGCGGCTAGGGTGCCGGCTTAGGATCCTAGGATCCTGGGTTCGAATCCCGGTCAATCGCTGAATTAATGCCAGGGGCGTTGACTCAGCCTGTCATCCTTCCGAGGTCGGCTAATTGAGTACCAGTTCACTGGTAATTCCCTGCTTGTCGTTAAAGGCGGCAAAAAGGGTTGGCGGCAGGAAGGGCATCCGGCCGTAAAACATTGCTTCAAAAAGGGGACCGAAAAACAACAACAACCACAGATCCCGAAAAAGGCCAACCCCCGCTTGCGGGGAAAAATGGCCTCTAAAGGTGGTTTTTATACCTATCCTAAGTTAAAGGCGGCAAAAAGGGTTGGCGTCAGGAAGGGCATCCGGCCGTAAAACATTGCTTCAAAAAGGGGACCGAAAAACAACAACAACCACGGTTCCCGAAAAAGGCCAACCCCCGCTTGCGGGGAAAAATGGCCTCTAAAGGTGGTTTTTATACCTATCCTAAGGATGTGCCATAATCACTCGGTTGAGGAGAGGGTAGCAAGGCCAACTATAACGGCACTCGGTAGAGTGCATACCTTCACCAGGCTGAACAGTTTCTTTTGTATCCCAATGATAGGCCGGATCTGGATTCAGACCTGAACCAAAATCGAATCGGCTTGTTCTCGTCACCGAACCAACTTATCCCCCAAGTTTAGTCATAAGTCATCCATAACTTTTTTAAATATCATGTTGTACATCACTTTTCGCCCGATCCCTCAATGGTGAAGAATCACTGAAAAATTAAATAATTCTAGTATATGAATCAATGTTCAGATTTTAACTAAAATCAAATCGATTCGTCCTTGTCACACACCCAATCGATCCACCAAGTTTCGTCCAAATCCGTCCATAACGTTTTGAGATACCGTGCTATGTATCCGTTTTAGCCCTATCACTCAATGGTGAAGAATCACTTAATATTAAATAATTCTCGTATCCGAATCCATATTCATATCTTCACCAAAATCGAATCGATTCGTCCTTGTCACACACCCAACCTGTCCAACAAGTTTCGTCCAAATCCGTCCATAACCTTTTGAGATATCCTGCTATGTATCGTTTTTGGCCTCGTCTCCCAATGTTGAAGAATCACTTTAAAAATTCTAGTAGCCGGATCCGATTCCAGATCTTCACCAAAATCTAATCATTTTTTCCTTGTCACATACGCTACCTCTATGCCAAATTTTTCCAAATCCGTCCACAACGTTTTGAGATATCTTGTTGACAGACAGACAGACAGGGGTGAAAACATAACCTCCATCCACCTTCGGTGGCGGAGGTAAAAAGGTGCAGTACATACAGGGTTCCACACTAGGTCAGGAAGCAATAGTGCCTCAAAGCGCTCTCGTTGCTGACCTAGAATTGTGACCACATGACAAATCTGTTTCTCAGGCCTCTGTTTACAATGCACCTTTCACAAGGATATCCTGACTCTCGCTCAACCGCTACGGGGCCTGTCCCTGCTTCTGCCAATTTCCTTGTATCACTGATTGATCACAAACTGAAACGCACCAACGATTCCAGTAAGTATTGCATGTGTAGGCCGTAATCACAAGGACGCCAACCGCATTGTCACATTCATTTTCTGTTATGTGGCGCTGACCCAGCATGCCGACTTTGATGGCACAATGCTTCATTGTCTCCCCGACCCTCTTTTGTACTCTATTTTTTTTTTTTGTATACTGAATCGAGGCTCGTGAAAGAGCTAACATTTACTTTACAAACAAATCAACCAGACAAACAAAATATATAAAAAGAGGGAGGGGAAGACAAGATGGGGAGAGAAGGGGAAGCACACAAACACAACATTTGAGAGCAGGGACATCGGGAGATGTGTGGGAGGGAGAGGGCCTGGGGGGAGGAGGCGTGGGAAGGGGGGGGGGGGTGGGGTGGGAGGGAGAAGTATAAAAGACAAGGACACCAAGGACTTCCAGGACAGAAATTGGTATTTCAAAAAGTGCAATTGGGGTGAAATTAGCGGGGGTAGAAAAGATCAAGGTTTTGGATGGGGGAAGATAGATGGTGGTGAACAGCTGTTTTAAAGACCTGGAGGGTGGATTGGGATTGAAGAGAGTGAGGGAGTTTGTTCCAGAGGCGGGAGAAAAGAGGAATGAAGGAGTGAAGGTGAGCAGAGAGTCTTGATTTTGGCAGTTTAACCATAAGAGGGTTGCAGGCAGATCTTGTGCGACCTGTAGGAATATTTGCGGGACAGAGCCCAGAGAGAGCTGGGGGGGGGGGGGGGCAAGGCCAGAGAAGAGTAGGTAGAAGACGGAAAGGCCACCAACCTGCCTGCGGTGAGTGAGTGAGAGGCCCTTGGAGTTAGCTTCATCGCGGGAGATTCCAATGATTCTGAATGCTTTGGTTTCAACAGCGTGAAGAGGAGCTAGGTGTGAGGCAGGGGCACCAGCCCAGAGGGGAGAGCAGTATTCCATTGAGCTGTGGATGAAAGCCTTGTATGTGGTGAGGAGCTCAGGTGTGCCAAGGAAGGACTTCGCACGACGGAGGATGCCCAGTCGGCGACTGGCTTTGGAGGCCAGATTTGAAATGTGGTTTTCCCAGGAAAGATCATGGCAGATAGTGAGACCCAAAAGCTTGAGTGACAGAACTCAAGCTATAGCGCTAACACATCCATGTGCATCGTGACCTTCATGCCCCATATAGAGGTTTGCCCCATATTGCTTTTCGGAAGAAAAAAATGTCCAACAGGTTGCATGTGAATAGCCTCAGAATAAGGAATGAATTATTTTTGCAGGAAAAGATTTGCGTAATTGTGACGTTTAATTTTGGCAATAGCAAGAACAACACCGACCTCTTCTTCGACTTCATCTTCTTCTTCTTCTTCTTCTTCATCTTCCTCGTCTTTTTTAAGCATTGTATTGAAGCGTAACAGGTGTTTGTAATCACGCTACTGCGTATAACTTTCTGCAGTCCATTCGTTTTCATGTTTTGTTGTTGATCGCGACAAATGGTGGCATCAAAATGTTCAACAAACAACAACATGCATTTTAAGGCCATTTTCCCTGCTAGAGCGGGGGTTAGCCTTGCGGTCCCCATGACAATCTTCTCCATTTTGCCCAATTTTCTGCATCTCTCCTTGTTAATCTTGTCCATCAATGTTCAAAGTAAGTATTAATTTGTAAACAAACCGATAACGGAGCAGATCAACCACCAAACTATAATAATAATAATAATAATAATTCATTTATTTTGTATAGCGCTTTTCCAGAAGCCCAAAGGCGCTTTGACAGAGTGCAAAACATAATGCATAACAAAACATGAAAACAACAATTGCAAAAAGACAAGAATCAATAGGGAAATATTTAAAGCAAAAGGAGGGAGAAGGAGAAGTGATAGTCAGGGGTTAAATGCTGTGGGTTGAATGTTGAATGCAGTGCTGAACAGGTGGTTCTTGAGTGATGTTTTGAATGTGGTGAGTGAGGAGGAGTCTCTGATGGTGTGAGGTAGTGAGTTCCAGAGGGTGGGAGCAGCGATGGAGAAGGCCCTGTCCCCCCAGGATCTGAATTTGGTCCGGATGGGGGGGGGGGGTCAGGAGGTTGGTACCAGCAGAGCGGAGGTTGCGGGTGGGAGTGTGTCTGGAGAGGAGGTCAGCCAGGTAGGATGGGGCCAGGTTATGGAGGGCTTTGGATGCAGGGACTTACACAAGGGACTTGGATGCAGGAGGAGGCCATTTGGCACGTCGAGCTTGCATCACCTAAATTCTGAGGGGAAAAGGAGTCGGAGAGTAACGCAACACGTCGTGCAGGGGAGCTGCTTATTATCAGTATTATTATCTTATCAATCCCATGATAATTTCTACTTCCATTAACTTCACCTGAAATCACCCATCTTACTTGCAGGTTTGTGTATTTGCTTCACTCCTCTCTCTCCCTCTCCTATTTTCTTGATTGTTTTTACCCCACCTGTGAAGCACAAAGCGAGGTTAAGCAATCTGTTCACTTTGTCTGACTGTCTTTCTGTCTGTCTAACTGTCTGACTGTCTGTCTGTCCATAAAAGTCAGTTTGTGATCGAAAGTCAATTGAATGTTGTATTTTGAACACGAATCTGAAAACAATCCTGTAGTTTAGCAGTACTTGGACAAAATATTACGCCATTTTACATCATCTCGACCAATCAAATTTGCTGCTCGCAGTCCCTGCCCCATGTGTACTTTTTTTCTCAAGACTGTGTGGGGTAAGGTGTTCTATCAACTCTCGAAGTGAAGCAAATACACAAACCTGCAAGTAAGATGGGTGATTTCATGTGAAGTTTTCTTTGTTTTCTCCTTTCTCGAACTTGTTTCCTTTTCTCGTGAAGGGAAGAGCGGGGTTAAGAGATTGGTTGCATGTGTATGTGTGGCATACGTACATACGGGTCTGCATTTTTAAAATTCATTTTCTCAGCTAGCGTTGGTCCGATTGACATGAAATTTTGGAGGATAGGAGCACCTCCTCATGTAAAAATTTTAGTGATTATTATGACGTCATACCTCATAGTACGGATGCCATCTTGGAAAAATGTTGCACCTCTATATCTCCGAAATCACTCGATGGAAAAAATTGAAACTTGGTTTATTGTCAAGTACTCCCCATGGGGAATAAAATATGTTAGTGATGATGTCATCGGTGCCTTCATTATGATGTCATAATTCAAAAAGTACAACACTTGATCTGATCAGTATGAAATTTTAATTTCTCTGCAACTGTTAGTCCGATGGACACAAAATTTTCAACATAGTGGATCCTCCTCCTGTAGAATTTTTAATGATAAATATGATGTCATACTGCACGTGGTACAGGTGCCATCTTGGAAAACCCGAAAAACGTTGCAGCTCTCCATCTCCAAAACCCCTCCATGGAAAAAAATAAGACACGGTGCGTTGTCAGGTACTCCCCAGAGGGAATAAGATATGTTAGTGATGGTGTCATCATTACCTTCGTTATGACATCATAATTTGACAAATACAACGCTTTATTCGATCAGTATAATTTTTTTTTCTCTGCCACTGAACGAAATTTTCACCATGTGGGCACCTCATCCTGTATAATTTTTATTCATAATTATGACGTCATAGGTAACATGGTACGGGCACCATTTTGGAAAAACTTTGCACAACTACATCGCCAAAACCGCTCCATGGAAAAAAATTAAATTAGACATGGCTCATTGTAAATAACTCCGCATGGGGAATAAATGTTGTTAATGATAACGTCATTGGTGCCTGCGAAGTCATAATTCGACAAGTACAACGCGTAGTCCGATCAGTTTGAAATGTATTGAGTGTAATCTACGCAAGAAATATATTGGAGAATGGCAATTTATGAAGTCATCGGTCACGTGGTCTGGCAGCCATATTGGATCAAATTTTTTTTTTTTTTCAAAAACAGAAGAGTTGGCTCGCACCAAGTTGAATGCACAGGGTAAGTATTCCATGAAAACCATCTTGTTTATTTATTGCTCATCAAGGAACTGAAACACGCACACACACACACACACACACACACACACACACACACACACACACACACACACACACACACACGTAGACATGATAATAGAGAACCAGCCACTGAGCTTGGGGGATGTGATGTCACTTCACAGAGCAGTGTATGTACCATGAACGTCGCCGTCCCCATGGGGAATAGGTACCATGAGCAGTGCAGGTACCATACCATTTTATAGACTTCGGTGTGACTGTACCAGGGTCACAATCCAACTGGCGCCCCACAGGGAAGGGCATTGCCTTGTTACCTTCTGTCACCTCGCTCTTCCATGAGTCTCGTCTTTCGTTTTGAAAACAACAAAACGACCGGCGCGGCTTTGACGGCAACAATAGATGCAGTTGCAGTCAAACATGATGACACCCCAAATACCGATCGCAGTGTTTAAAAACAACAGCGAATGTTTCTCTGGTCCCTTCTTGTGCTTACCTGCGGTTCTTCAGTAACCTCATTAACTTCATCTTGATGAAGTTGACCCTTCATCTTGATGAGAGCAGACTGTACAGTTTATTTATTGTTATGTATTTAAGCACACTTGGTTGTTTTTTTTGTTTTTTTTTGTTTTTTTTGGAGTGGGGGGGGGGGGGGGGTTGTTTATTTGTTTTTGTCATCGCACTGTTTTCAATAATCTTTTTATTTATTGATTATTCCATTCACTTAAGCTTCTCACCAAAAGTTGGCAGTTTCTCTTGTTCACAATGCAGCACGTGTATTAAAAACGAATTTTGAACAAACCGTGATCTTTTATTTCCTTCAACAAAACTTCAGTATGTAAAGAACAATTGTGTGTGTGTTTTATCTGATTAACATGTCTGACATTTCCAAAATTGTGGAGATAATGATTTTTATGATCTTTGCTCTGCGATATCAATTTCTAAGGATGCAACAACAGAGTGTGAGTGCAAATATTTTTTTTCAAGTGCGTGTGCATCTGTACGTTATCCTTTCACAGCCAAACCGCATCACCGAGAGGCCCCAAATTCTGGTCGTTGGTACTTTAGAATGTGGGCAAGGTTTTAAACTTCCACACATTGGCCTTGACATCCGTTATGAGGCCACCAAGCTGTATGTTGGGATGTGAGGTCAGGCGGTGCTGCCACCTGCCCGCAGGTAACCACAACAAGGCCGACGACAACGATACTCGGTGGAGCACGTAGCTCCGCCAGGCTGAACATTTTGTGTTTTGTACCCACTGATAGGCCAGATCTGGATCCGGACCTGACCCAAAATATAATCGGCTTGTTCTTGCACATAACCAACTCATCCACCTCGATTTGGCAAAATCTGTCCACAACCTTTTGACATATTGTGCTAAACATCGTTGTTGTCCCCATCTCTCAATGGTGGAGAATCACTTGAAAATTAAAAAAAATTCTCGTATCCAGATCTGGATTCGAATCTTCAATAAAATTGATTCAATTCTACCTGGTCACCACACCTAACCTGTCCACCAAGTTTTGTCTAAATCTGTCCAACTTTTTGAGATATCCTGTTCACAAACAGACAGACAAACAGACAGTATATGAATGAATGAACGAATGATCGTTTTAAGGCCATTTTTCCCCGCCAGAGCGGGGTTTGGCCTTGCGGACCCCATGACAATCATGGTTCCCCGTTTGAGGCAATGTTTTTATGGCCGGATGCCCTTCCTGACGCCATTGGTGAAAACATAACCTTCATATACCTTCGATGACAGAGGTAATAACTCTATAGCTTTTCAATGTCCAACACATCCTGAAACAACTGCCAAGAAAAGGTCACCTAGCCAGGCATCGCCTGCGCGTACGATATATGCTGTATGTATATATGTATTGTATTGTACTCTACTGTTTCATTTACCAACATTTAAATCATTTTTGCTCATTCATGTTATTAGCCATTGATAGTTTTTTTCCCCCCACTCGGATGTAGAACGACAAGACATTTGATCCACTTTCACAATGAGGCGGGAGGCGTTCGGCCATAGGGCCTTAATCTCAACCCAAAAGCTGAGACACGGGTCACCTGGGGCCTTGCATTCACTCGTTTAACTGCATACGAGAAGCAAATTTGATTTTAAAGAAAAAAATAAAGACAATTGGAAGCCATTACAAGGTTATATATGCACTCCCTTTGGTTTGGTCTGGTATCTGGTATAAAGCATGGTTTTATGTTTACTTCACTTCCTGATTTCCACAGGGCACTGTAGCAGAACGTTTCCCTTTGGCCTCGGGCCAGCAAAATGTACTCAAGATGGTCCTTCATGAAGGTTTGTGCGAAGATGTAGTTTGGCAGTTTAACTGCATCGCCGTTGGTAATGAATTTCTTTACTGCGCGTTGTTGTGGATTTTGGGAAAGAAGTCTCTTTCGAGTAACATAACTCCATATTGATCTCAAGCTGACACTGCAGAGAAACTCATCCTGGCTGCTATGCAGCGTGTTTAATGCTTGCCCTACTGAACCACAAATGGACGCCACGTTCAAAAAAGTTTTCATCTTTTAAATTTTATTTAAATATTATATCAGAGCTTGCTTGAACAAATATATATATACTGTATATATATATATACACACACATACACACACACACACACACACACACACACACACACACACACACACACACACACACACACACAGTTGTGGCCAAAAATCTTGGCAACCTTGCAATTTTTTCAAATAACTCGCAATTTTCTCGAAAAATAAGTTGAAATTGACAAAAGCATTTGGTCTCCACAATTCTTTATTTCACTGTTAATATTACAGAACCTTTGTTTTTGATTCAGAACTTAATAAATCCTTTTAAATCAGAAAATAGAAAGAAATGGCATTCACAAAATTATTGACACCCGAGACTTAATATTTTGTAGCACAAACTTTGGACAAAATAACTGCAGTCAAGCACTTCCTATAGCCATGAATGAGCTTCCTCCACCTCTCCACTGGCTGTTTGTCCCACTCTTCTTGTACAAACTGCTCCAGTTCTCCCAGATTTGAAGGGTGCCTTCTCCCAACTGCTGTTTTCAGATCTCCCCACAGGTGTTCAATGGGATTTAGATTTGGACTCATTGCTGGCCACTTCAGAACAGTCCAGCATTTTTTGTTGAACCATTCCTGGGTGTTTTTTGAAGTGTGTTTGGGGTCATTGTCCTGCTGCAAGACCCATGACCTTCGATGGAGACCCAGCTTCACTGGGTTGAACATTGTGCTCCAAAATGCCTTGGTAATCTCCTGATTTCATGATTCCATGCACACATTCAAGGTACCCAGTGCCAGAGGCAGCACAGCAATCCCAAAACGTCACGAAACCTCCTCCATGTTTGACTGTAGGAAAGATGTTATTTTCTTTGAAGGCTTCATTTTGTTTTCTGTAAATATAGAGATGATGTGTTTTACCAAAAAGCTCTAATTTGGTCTCATCTGTCCACAGGACATTCTCACAAGGATTTTGGCTTGTTCAGGTGTGTTTTGGCAAACTCCATTCGGTCTCTCTCTCAGCAGTGGGGTCCTCCTGGGTCTCTTACCATAGAACCCCCTTTCATTGAGTTGGCGACAAATGGTGTGAGTTGAAACTGTTGTACCTTGTGTCTGAAGGTCAGTTTGAATCTGTTTGGCAGTTGATCGAGGTGCTTTCCCCACCATTCGAACAATCCTTCGCTGCAATCTTCGATCATGTTTTCTCTTGCGGCCACATCCAGGGAGGTTGGCTACAGTGCCATGGGCCTTAAACTTGCCGATAACATTGCGTATGGTGTACACAGGAACTTCAAGGTCTCTGTAGATGGACTTGTAGCCTTGAGATTGTCCATCCTTGGCTACAATCTTGTGTCTGACCTACTCAGACAATTCTCTGGGTTTTTTTTTTTCCTTTTCTCCATGCTCATTGCGGTACACGCAGTGACACAAAACAGCAGAATGACTCCTTTTCTCTATTCAATCTGGTTGAATGAATGATTTATATTGCAGGCACCTGCAACTCACCATAGGTGAGTTCAATTCTAAAGTAAAGGAGAATCACCTGCTTGAAATCTAATTATTTCTAACAACTTCTAAAAGGTACCAATCATATTGTCCAGGCCATTTTAGGATTTCTGTGTGGAATTAGCTAAGATTTAGTATTTTTTTCAGCTTTTTTTGTTTTGTTCCACTGCAAACCAAAGAAATGCATTTGTGGATACCAAAAGATTTTTTAATTTCAAACATTTTCTGGAAGAAATGGTGGATTATTTGAAAAAAGTGCAAGGGTGCCAATATTTTTGGCCACGACTGTATATGTATATAGGTATATGTATATGTGTATATGTACTCGTATATATGTATGTATTGTCCTGTGGCTGGCTCTCGGTTAACACCGAGAGTACGCCACGGATGGCAATCGAGCTTACTCTGAGACGTTATCCAATTGATGGCGAATGATACGCGAGACGGAATGAAGAATGCCGACTCACCTTTACGGGCCCCGCGCGCATGCGTCTTCACCCTGCAAATCAATTCAACCCGAGACGGATGTAAAATGTACAAACGGAATATTTATTGAATGGAACCCGAGAACAAAGAACGCGACGGTAAAAACTAAACCCCTCTAATGAGCGCTCCTACAAAGACTTCAACTACAGGACAAATGGAAGGATAAACAAAGCAATTGTTGTGTTTGTGGGTGCGGGCTTATCTCTGTCTGGATGCAGCATCCGTCAAAAATCGTTAGGTCCGAGCACGTCGTCCGACCAAAGCTCTGGTTGGCACGAACCGCTCGGTCGTTGGCGCTAACACCGGCCTCGCTGCACGGTCCGTCCCACGCCACAGCACTCGTACGTAGGCAACAGGAGCCAGAACAACAGGGGATGATGATCGTGGGTGCTCCACTGTCTTTCCAACGTCAACAAGCAAAGGTCCAAACGGGAACGAGAAGGCAAGAGAGAGAGAGACAGACACAGAGACAAGTATCGAGGGGGGAGGGGGGCAAGAAGAATGCCCTTCCGGGCAGGAAGAATCTTCCTTCTGGGCAGGAAGAATCCAAAAACGAGAAGAAGGAAATGTCGGCCAGTGAGTGTTTTTACTGGCCATCTCGTTACGTCAGCCCTCTTCCTCTCCAATCCCTGCCTCGCGTTTTGACCCCATGAATGTTCTGCTCGCGTCCGTCCCCTCTCATTGGCCGATCGCTTCGTGCCCTTCGTGTCATGCCATCGGTCGGTGGCCAATCAGTGTGTCGCTCCCTCCACCTTCCTTCCACCAATTACGGGGAAGCGTTCTGCCCCTCCGCTGACCAATCACAGTCCTTCCCTACTCTGCCAATCGGTGACCTGCTTCTTACTCGCCCCTCCCCCCTGTCCATCACGAGTTCTTCTGGGCGTGGCTCTCGGCCCGCCTGCTCGATGTTTCATTGCCATGGTGTAATACTGCGCGGCTGCTTCCGGTCTGTTCTTCCGGTCAGGTTTTATGAAATGCTGTGTGTGGTGCTAATGGGCCTAACTACTGTCGATTAGTGCATTGCCATACGGGACACAGGTATTATCACAGGTTTGACATACCGGGGAGTTAGCATAATCCCTACTCTACCTATCACCCGATCATCCTTGTATGATCACAGATATACGCTTTATCCGACAAACCGCCTAAACAGATCCCTGACTCACTGTACATGGAAATGGTTCTTCTTCTTCACGACATCGGAGCACCTACCTATGCAGATATACCTGGATCTATATATCCCCCTACCCAAAATTCATAATAGTATATACAGTGCATTCAGAAAGTATTCAGACCCCTTCACTTTTTTCACATTTTGTTATGTTGCAGCCTTATGCTGAAATCGTTTAAATTCATTTTTTCCCTCATCAATCTACACTCAATACCCCAAAATGACAGAGAGAAAACAAGATTTTAGAAAGTTTTGCAAATTTATTAAAAATAAAAAACTGCTGTGAAGGGGTGTGAATATATATATAGTAACAAACACACGCACACGGTTTATTTTGGTTGCTCACTGTGGCTTGTTCTGATACCACTTCCTTGTCCAGACATTATTCCAAAAGGCATGCAAGACGCGGAAACCGCTGCCCATATCACCATCAATGTCTATTTCTTTGGAGGCTTGGCAGAAGAAGCTGATTCCACCATTCAAAAAGGGGTATGCCATCACTATGTATTTTTGGTTCCACTCTTTGTTCACAAATTTTGCATCAGCTCTCTTTTTACGAAATTTAATGTCCTGCTATAATCTTTATTGTGTCAACCTTGTGTTTTGATCACTACTTCATTTGGATGCAGAACTGGTATTGCATGTAGAAATTGTTCTGGCATGTAATACTCTGGTATGTATTGTTGTAGTGGCTACTGGCTCCATAATTGGGTTCAATCATAACAGCTAAACATGTCTTGGACATAGATACCTCCTCCAGCAGTTTGTACTGTGGGAATGTGCTGGCAGGATAGTCTAGCCTGGGTTTGAATCTGGGCCGTCATGCTGGTGTTTAGCAGGCAGGGTGATTCATCAGTGTGTGCGTCAACCCTCGGATGAATGTTAACCTGGGTGTCTTGTCTGCCAGTATTAGTTGGTGGATGATAAATACTCCACGGTTTCTTTTATTAAAAGTAGGTGAGCTATCACGGTCAACATCCTGACTCAATTCCTGCTTCCGGCCTAGATCGTAGCTAGTAGTTAGGGCATTTTATAATTTTTTTGAAAAATCTGTGAAAAAATTGCTTACCAATAGCTTTCTTCACCAATGTGTTCATGTAGGTGTCTACAAACACCTCTCAATTTATTCCTTCCCAAATCCTTGGGGAAAAGTCAAAATTAAAAATGGCGTCCAAAATGGAAAAATTGTGGATAAAGTCATAGTTTGGCCAGAAATTTAATACTTAATATGGGGAAGAAACCACAAAAATATTGTTCTAGGACAATTGTGAACTCTTGCTAAGCATATTTGTATTATTATCTTGCTTTATATCCAAGATGGTGGCCAAAATGATGTCCAAAATGGCCGCTAAAATGTGAAAATTGTGGATAAAGTCATAGCTTGGCCAGAAATGTAATAATTATTATCTTGCTTCAATAAAATAGGTGTCTACCGAGACCTCTCAATTGATTCAGTATGGAAGGGGATGTAGTAGCTGCACCTGGCCATGGCTTGAGGTGTTTCATCTGTGATGATCCTGGGACTGAGATGCAGAAGCTGTCAAAAGTCACCCAAAAAGGCCACTCACAGATGTTATCATATTCTGAGTGCGTGGACGATGCGGCGCTGATCAGGAGACTAAATGAGGACTGGAAAAACTTTTTTGGATACAATGTAAACTAAGCACAAGGTCAAATCATTAGAGAGCTTCAGAAGTGGACCCAAAGTCAATGGGAAGAAGCTGGTTATTGACTCACTCAAGCTCTGCAACCGCCTCATCATCATCAGTGAGCGTGAAGTCAAGACCAAACAAGCCCTGCGATTTGAGTTGACGCCAACACCGATGTCTCTATTTGATAAAGACCAGAAGTTGCGAAAGCCAGACAAGGCTGCCCTAGCAAGGGTCCTGAAAGCATTTGTGGAACCCGTTGAACAAAACCCCTGCACGAGCCTGGTGATTGATGGTGGGTGGCTCCTGCACAACGTCAGATGGGAGGCTAAGCTCACCTGGAAGGACATCGCTGAGAGCTACCTCCAGTTTGTGAAGTCCATGGGGAGCCATTGCCTCAGGATCACTGTGGTCTTTGACGGATACGGCAGCTCCACCAAGGACCATGATCACCTGAGACAAACGAAGAACGCATGCTGCGACATTCTGATTCGCCCAGACATCAAAAGCCTCGTTCCAAGAGAAAAGTTCCTCGACAACAAGAGCAACAAGACCCAGCTCATTCGGCTACTTGCTGAGACATTCGGTAGAAATGGGATCAGTGTACAGGAATGCCCCGATGATGCAGAAACCTCTATCGTCCGGGCAGCTCTAGATGAGGCAAGAGAGTCCCCTGTTGAGGTGAGGGCTGAGGACACCGACATCATGGTTTTGCTGATTCATCATGCTGCAGACCACCCGATCTTCCTCACAACAGCCAAAGACACATCTTACGATGTCGGAAAGATCCGGGAGGCCCTCCCAGAGAGATACCGGAAGTATCTGATCTTGCACAGCTTCTCCGGCTGCGATACAGTGTCCGCGATTTCTGGGTTTAGCAAATCAACTTTGCTAACCAAGCTCTGCAAGACTGACAAAGCAGAGAGGGCCATGGACGTGTTTCTGGACATCCGAGCCAAGAAAGATGACATCATCAAAGCCGTCTGTGAACTATTCAAGCTCATGTTCCGCGGGAACCCATCCAAAGACTTGGGGGACTTGAGATTTGACATCTTCAGCAAGCGGGCCGCTGCTGGGAGCATCAAACCTGAGAAACTGCCCCCGACAACAGAAGCTGCAGCACAGCACTCTCTCCGGGCTTATCTCCAGACTAGAGATTGGCTGCTTCTGCAAACTCCATCATTGGATGTCCTGGACTACGGATGGTGACCAAGGTTATGCGCCGGTCCCTACAACAGACCCTATCGCACCGGACTATCTTCTGAAGTTTGTCTGCTGCAACTGTGAGGGGGAATGTAGCACACTCAGGTGCTGCTGTAAAAAGCAAGGAGTCAAGTGTATTTCTGCTTGCGGCAACTGTCATGGTAACTCTTGCCAGAACATCAACCAGCCAGATGACGAGAGGAGTGTGGGATATGCTGGGGATTAGGATGAGTAGGGTGAACTAGAGAACTGACTAACTGAGGTTTAAATTGAGATACATTTCTATTTCTATATAAAGCTATGACTTTATCCACAATTTTCACATTTTAGCGGCCATTTTGGACATCATTTTGGCCACCATCTTGGATATAAAGCAAGATCCAATAATACAAATATGCTTAGCAAGAGTTCACAATTGTCCTAGAACAATATTTTTGTGGTTTCTTCCCCATATTAAGTATTAAATTTCTGGCCAAACTATGACTTTATCCACAATTTTTCCATTTTGGACGCCATTTTTAATTTTGACTTTTCCCCAAGGATTTGGGAAGGAATAAATTGAGAGGTGTTTGTAGACACCTACATGAACACATTGGTGAAGAAAGCTATTGGTAAGCAATTTTTTCACAGATTTTTCAAAAAAATTATAAAATGCCCTAACTGCACTAGTTAGTGGTGTGGTATTGGAGGTTCCTTAACACCAACGTTGTACTTCCAGTTATCTTCGAGTTTGCTCGCTGTGTGGGTAGCAGCTTCTGCACTATAAAAAATAATTGACCAGGTAGTATGCTTCACGTGAAAGGTAGTATGCTTCGCCTTCAGATATGAAGGGCAACCTATACACTTTTCTGTTGGAATGAAGCATTTAGGATTCATTCATTCACGTGTTCTGTGCATTCATCCTTCACAGCAATCGCCGAGATCCTCCTGCTTCCGAAAAAAATATTCTTAGCTTGTAGTTGCAAACAATATTGTCAGAGCTTTCTCGCACCCGGGGGTCATGTGATGGGTTATATATTTACTAAAATGTTTATCTGATCCATTAGGATTAGGGGATCGTGTTTTTGGGTCATCTCTTGATCTCGATCCTATTCGCAGATGTAAGTCTCATTGCTGCATTTTCAATGCATATTCATCATGAAGGCTCTGATTTATTGGGGCCTTCACGCACTCGCAGGAGGAATTCCGTGCATTCCTACAACCAGCTTTGCGGAGAAAGTAATTCTCCTCGAGAGGTGGAATTTCAGCGACCCCTGGTGCCTTCGTCCACATGCTGGTTCATTTTGCGGAGGTTTATAAAAATCTTTACTCGCAAAAGGGAAATTGTGTCTTCATTGAAAATGCTCCGCAACGAATCGCTTTAAAAGAAAATGCATGATATTAATTTTTGCAAGTGGGAACCCGGCTTGATTGAAAATATTCATTGGTGTTTGTTATATTACTAGGGCATGCCCGTACTATATCTATATCTAAAATTATATCCCCCCCTCTATTTACATGAAATGGTTTGGTCCATGAAATGTTTTGGTTCATTCGCAACGCCAAAGCGAACGGCGAACGCTTTACATGAAATGGTTTGGTTCATGAAATGTTTTGGTCCATTCGCAACGCCAAAGCGAACGGCGAACGGCTTGCGAGTACAGTGACAATCCCCCCGGGGTTTTAATTAGTTTTAAAACATCGTTTAACGCCAACATAGCGCCAACATAGTTTGCCGACGGGAAATAAATGAATACGCTCTCAAATGTGCCATCCGAGGCAGAGTGTGTTCGCCACGTTCGGCACACGCGATAGCTCGCTGCTCTCTGATTGGTTGAATCGTTTTTTGGACATAGCTCGGTAAGTAATTGTCCGATTAATATGAAACCTTGAAAAGGCACATCCTCGGGTCCCCAGCAATATACCTGGCAAGTTTAAAGTATATCGGACCCGTGGTTGTCGAGAAACAGCGGTCACAGACAAACAAACGTACAAACAAACAAACGTACAAACAAACAAACGTACAAACAAACAAACACACAGAGATTACTGGAATTATAGATAGATTATTGGTTGAACACGAGTTATCAAATGACCCCTATATTCGTCATGTGTGTGTGTGTCTGTCTGTGTGTCTGTCCGCAGCATAACTACCCGATGATATCACCCGATCATAATGAAACTTGGGTGGGAGGTTGATATCATGATCTAGTTGTGTCCTGCCTAGAGTGGGCGTATTGCGCCCATTGTGGGCGGAGCCACGCCCGAAAAAGATGTCTTTATGGGGGTAATCGAGTTCAAGCTACATCTTCTCCGAGGGAGTTGGTGGAATCTGACAGGGGTTTCGATATTTGGTTAGGCCAATGTCACGTGTCTAGCCCCACAGAGCTCGATTTTTCATTTTCGCCACAAGGTCAAAGTCACAAGGTCACAAAATTTAGCAAAGTCGATTTTTGATGGTTTTATTACATTGTTCGCTTCCTGATAGGGTGAAATGTCGTACATGATCTTAGATTATCACATACATCATGAAATACAAGTTTTCCAACAAATTTCAGAATCTTTGACCTTCCACCTTTGACCTTTGAAGGTCACAAAGGTCAAATTTTCAAAGTTGTAGGAATCAAACCGAATTTTCGGTATTGTGTAGCTAACTAACCTCATAACTGATTATACATTATTTTCTATCTCATTTCAAGGTCAGTAACCTTCGTTTTGACATTTTCAGGCCTGGCCTGTCCGGGCCTGTTTCGGTTATAGTCCGTCCTTTGTCATTGAATACCGCTCACTCGTGAACCATCGTCGTCTCCTGACTTGATATTATCATTATTATTTTTTCATCGGAACCAAGGCCTATTTTAACAAGAGCTTTCTGCTTTGTTTGTGAAATTTCCGCAAAATCAAGATTTGCCTTAAAAGGCAAACTCGAGGGTGTATTGTTTCGACGAGGGAGAAGTAAAATTGAACAATGAGAAAAATACCCAGGAGGGAGTTGTAAAAGTGTATAATAAGTATGAAATGCATTGCTTTATAATACATCTCCAGAAACCAAATAATTTTACACTTGCCTCTTCTTTGTATTTAGTCTAGTAGGAAGACTAGGTCCCCCTGCACCCCCCGGAGATATACTTCTAATCAGTGTTTCTAGATTGGAAAAAATGTGTAGAAAATGACTAGCTATGGCCCCAAGCTGAAAAAATGTCCCACATACCATTTTTATGCAAATTACTGCTGCAAATTTTATGCAAAATTATGCAAATTTTATGCAAATTTTTGATGAGGAGTAGAGTTGAGGGGTCTTTGAGGGCTTCATCGAGGTGCTCTCGGTTGCAAGACTGGGTCATTCTGAGAAGCACAGCAGGGTCAGAGATCATGATGTTCTCCTCCTCAGTGAATCTCTCCATCAACAGCCTCTCCATTGCCTCACACACTGTTTTGAGGCAAAAGAGGGACTTTGCGTAGGCCTTTCCACTGAGAACACCTTTGAGAGATCCACTTGTTACTAGTTGTGCCTCAAAGAGAATCTCTGCATATCCAGAACCACGCATCTTGTGTCCAGTGAGCATCCCGATGTAGTTCATGGATGTGTGGAAGGGTCCAATCGTTACTACATGACTAGCAAATTCATTTGGCCAGCGCCAGATGATGGGAAGGGCTTTCATGCAGACACCCAGATCAAATGTATTCAGGACCCATCTCTGACCCACCTCAGCAGTTGCTGCCTCGGAACGCTTCAGTAGCTCACGAACAACTGCGTTGTCTGTGATCGGTTGGTGGATAGGCGTGCAGTAGTCGACTGTTGATTTGCTGGGTGGGGGAGAACCAGTTGCAGAGGTGAAACCCCCTAGCCCAGGCACAGGCTGCAGGCCATTGCCATGCCATGCAGGCACCAGGCACAGACCGATCACAGACAACGCAGTTGTTCGTGAGCTACTGAAGCGTTCCGAGGCAGCAACTGCTGAGGTGGGTCAGAGATGGGTCCTGAATACATTTGATCTGGGTGTCTGCATGAAAGCCCTTCCCATCATCTGGCGCTGGCCAAATGAATTTGCTAGTCATGTAGTAACGATTGGACCCTTCCACACATCCATGAACTACATCGGGATGCTCACTGGACACAAGATGCGTGGTTCTGGATATGCAGAGATTCTCTTTGAGGCACAACTAGTAACAAGTGGATCTCTCAAAGGTGTTCTCAGTGGAAAGGCCTACGCAAAGTCCCTCTTTTGCCTCAAAACAGTGTGTGAGGCAATGGAGAGGCTGTTGATGGAGAGATTCACTGAGGAGGAGAACATCATGATCTCTGACCCTGCTGTGCTTCTCAGAATGACCCAGTCTTGCAACCGAGAGCACCTCGATGAAGCCCTCAAAGACCCCTCAACTCTACTCCTCATCAAAAATTTGCATAAAATTTGCATAATTTTGCATAAAATTTGCAGCAGTAATTTGCATAAAAATGGTATGTGGGACATTTTTTCAGCTTGGGGCCATAGCTAGTCATTTTCTACACATTTTTTCCAATCTAGAAACACTGATTAGAAGTATATCTCCGGGGGGTGCAGGGGGACCTAGTCTTCCTACTAGACTAATTGTAAGTTTTGAGATGTTATTACCCCTGCCACCTAAGGTAGATGGAGGTTATGTTTTTACCCCTGTTTGTCTGTCTATCTGTTTGTCTGTGAGCAGGGTATCTCAAAAAGGTTAGCGACAGGTTTGAACAAAATTCGGTGGATAGATTAGGTGTGTGACAAGGCCCAATTGGTTACATTTTGATGAAGATCCCGATACTGGAATTTCAATATCTTTTTTTGAAGTGATCCTTCGTCATTGACATGCGGCCACAAATATATACAGTATAGCACGATATCTCAAAAAGTTATGGATGGATTTGGATATAACTTGGTGGATGAGTTGGGTAGGTGACAAGAACTACCTGAAGAGATGTTGTTTGAGGTATGGATGGAGATCCGGCCTATCGGTGTGCTACAAAACATAAATTGTTCAGCCTGGTGAAGATATGCGCTCGATGGAGTGCTGTTCTAGTTGCTCAATGGAAAGAGCTGTGTAAGAAATTGATTGGTTGATAATAACGACCAAATGCTGTTTATCGTGATCGTTCATTGAACCTTAAATGGGAACTGTAGTGTAAGTTTTCCAATATCTGGAATTATCCAAAGCATCACCACTGGCAGGATAGCCTAGAAGGTATGCAAACTCACCTCTGAGCTGTTTAGCCTGGCTTTGAATTCGGCCCAGCCATAAAGTCAGGCGATGGATCAACGTGTGCATCATAAGAATGTTAAGCACTGGTCGTTGGTGTACTTCAAAGACCCATTCTGTCTCACCCGAAGAATAGGCGATTTATTGCCAAAACAACAACAACAACAACAACAACACAACATGCATTTTAAGGCCATTTTCCCTGCAAGAGCGGGGGTTAGCCTTGCGGTCCCCATGATAATGTTCTCCATTTTGCCCTATTTTCTGCATCTCCCCTTGTTAACCCCCTTGCCCGCATTTCTTCTTCCACCATCTTTAGCCAAGTCTTTCTCAGTCTTCCCCATCCTCTACTTCCTTCTACATTCATTTCCATCACTCTTCTCAACCAGTCACTTTCATCCTTCCTCAACACATGACCAAACCATCTCAACCTGTTCCTCTTCACAGCATCCTTCACAGGCTCTATTCCCATCATCTTTCGCAATTCATCATTTGTCTTCCTCTCTCTCAACGATGCTCCACACATCCACTGAACCATTCGCATTTCCACCCTTTCCAGCCTTCGTTGCTGCTCGACGTTCATTACCCATGTCTCACTCCCATAAATCATAACACTTCTCACACATGCAGCATACACCTTTCCCTTCAGCTTCAACGACACTCCCCTCCTCGTCAGCACGCCACTCGGTTCCCAAAACATCTTACATGCACATCTCACTCCAGCAACCGTTGCCGAGTCTGATCCACCTTCTCCATTCAGCATGTCTCCTAGGTAACAAAATGTTTTCACACCTTCCAGCTTCACGCCATCTCCAAGATCCAACTCAACATTTCCTCCATCTGCAGCTCCCTCTGTGCACACCTTACATTTGAATGTAGCTGCCACACTGGTTAATGACCCTCTCAAGCCAATACATTTTTGATGAACCCACTCAGCGCACATTGAACATTGAATGGGATTCACTCCGACACCCTTCCTGCACACAGCACACGGCCACTTCCCAGTTCTTTCCACCTCACCACATGCTTTACCACTTGCCATCACCTTCGTTTTTCTGATATTCACCTTCAGACCTTTTGTCTCCATACATTCCTTCCACTTGCTCATCTTCTCCTTCAGTCCATTCATACTTTCTGCAATCAACACCAGATCATCTGCATACAAAAACTCCCACGGTAAACCCTCCTTTACGTTCTGAGCCAGCACCCCCATCACAGCTACAAGTAGTAGTGGACTTAGTAACGACCCCTGATGCACTCCCACCTCAAACTTACCACTGTTCCCGTCCTTCGTCCTACAGCTGTGCGCGCTCTTTTGTACATTGCCATCACTACTCTGATCAACCATTCCTCCACTCCTAACTTCCTCAATGCCCATGTCACTACTTCACGTGGAACCCTATCGAATGCTTTCTCCAGATCAACAAACCCAAGAAACAACTTCTTCCTCTTCTCCATATACTTCTCCTGCAACTGCCTCACAATAAAAAGCGCGTCTGTCGTTCCTCTTCCTGGCATAAATCCAAACTGCATTTCATCAGTCTTCACTCTCTTCCTTATCCTCCTCTCCAACACCCTTTCCAATACCTTCATTCCATGCTCCAATAACTTTATTGCTCGATACGAGCCACAGTGCAGAGGGTCACCTTTCCCCTTGTATAGAGGGACGAGGGTACTCAGTTCCCAATCCACTGGAATGCGTCCTTCTTTCACCACCAGATTGCAGATCTCTGTCATTCTCTTCACATCCCAATTTCCCGCTGCCTTCAACATATCGCCCACAACTCCCGTCGGCCCTCCCGCTTTTCTACTCTTCATTGCTTTTATCGCTTCCTCAACTTCCTCCTCGGTTATCTTCTCTGCCGGTCCTAAAACTGGGTTACTCTCTATGTTGCCATCCCATTCATTCTCTGCATTCAACAGTATTTCCATATATCTCTTCCATCTTCCTTTAATTCCATCTGGGTCCACAACGATTTCTCCCACTTCATCCTTCAAGCAACTCACCCCCATCACATCACACCTCTCTTTCGCTATCTGCTTTGCAATCCTGAATACCGCTCTCTGACCCTCTGCCAAATCCAAGTGTTCTCCGAACATTTTTCTACATGCCTCCTGTGCCGTTGCTACCTCTTTCTTTGCAGCCTTCTTGGCTGCCTTATAACTTTCATGCTCTGGCTTTTCTGCCCCCATACCATTCGCCTTCTGCCACTCCTTGAACTTCTTCCTCTTCTCGTCAATCTTCTTTCCAACTTCATCATCCCACCACCATTCATTTCCTCTTCGCGTTTCTTGTAAATAATTAATAAATTATATTTGTTCTTGCTTTACTTTGGTTCCTCTCATCCGATCGCTTGCGTCCTGTCCCCAATTGAATATCGGTGGCACGATGTAGGAACCGCTCAGAATCGGGTTAGTCTTTCTGCTAACGGCTCGAGCTTCGGATTGCTAAACCGCTCGGCAAAATTCCATCTTGTCCGTGGCTCGGGCAGAAGTCGCGCCCTGCTTTGCGGTGAGGTTGGCGAAGGTATCTGGGACTCCATTGACCAGTCACCCTGGTCAATCTCAACCCCGCAAAGGAGCGCGATATCTTCTAGGACTCGGACGGCCAGCTCAATAGACGAGGGGATTAAATCCCCCTCGGTAAGGGGAGCGCCATAAACCGAGATCCGCAACAATTCCCAAAACCCCAAACCCCAAACCCCAAACATCCAAACCCCAAACAAATTACAAATTCCTCCCAAATCACCTTCAGTCGAATGTCAGGTCTGGTCATCCAGTTCATGAAAGATATGGGGTCTCCACCAACCCAAACCTTCCTCTACCAACCCAAACCTTCCTCTACCAACCCAAACCCACCTCTACCAACCCAAACCTTCCTCTACCAACCCAAACCTTCCTCTACCAACCCAAACCTTCCTCTACCAACCCAAACCTTCCTCTACCAACCCAAACCTTCCTCTACCAACCCAAACCTTCCTCTACCAACCCAAACCTTCCTCTACCAACCCAAACCTACCTCGACCAACCCAAACCTTCATCTACCAACCCAAACATTCCTCTACCAACCCAAACCTTCCTCTACCAACCCAAACCTTCCTCTACCAACCCAAACCTTCCTCTACCAACCCAAACCTTCCTCTACCAACCCAAACCTTTCCTCTACCAACCCAAACCTTCCTCTACCAACCCAAACCTTCCTCTACCAACCCAAACCTTCCTCTACCAACCCAAACCTTCATCTACCAACCCAAACCTTTCTCTACCAACCCAAACCTTCCTCTACCAACCCAAACCTTCCCTCTACCAACCCAAACCTTCCTCTACCAACCCAAACCATCCACTACCAACCCAAACCAGCCTCCACCAACCCAAACCATGCTCTACCAACCCAAACCTTCCTCCACCAACCCAAACCTTCCTCCACCAACCCAAACCATCCTCCACCAACCCAAACCTTCCTCCACCAACCCAAACCATCCTCCACCAACCCCACAGAGAGATGGGTATAATTAAGACCATTAAAATAACTGTTAGTCCTAAGTATCGCCAAATTGTGCAGTAACCTTGTTTACATTGATATTGTGTTGTAAACAAAATAATAACGTTTGCATGAATTGTTTGATGTGTGGTGGACGAGTGTTTTGAATGGGATAAAGACGGCGCATTCAAACGGAACCTTGAAACGGTTCATTCCACAGTTTAAGTTGTCATCGCTGTCACGTGTCCTGTGTTAGTTTGTACAAAATTGCTCGGATGATACTAAACCCGGATTGAATTCTGTCTTCTATTGAAGGATCCAACCCGTTTGAAGAAATGGATGTTCTTGTTAAAGCAAAGGCCCACCTGTCAACAAATCTTCCATTTTGTGTTCCGAGCACTTGTAGTTGACTCGTTTTGCACATCTCTCCCCCTGCTCACACATGCTGTCATTTCTGTGGTTCCTAATTGCGATTTGCTTACCGTGTAATTGAACAAATACCAGCAAAACATGAAAGGAGGTCTGTGAAAAATGTAACGATGCTCGAATAGTAAATAAGTAAATTGGATGTCGTAGTTGAATGGCAATTGGTTGAGTTCTGATATTCATTCGGAATGGAAAAGTTTTTTTTAATTCAGTTCTCATGCGGTGGATGGTATGAAATGAACGGCACTCGGTGGAGCGCAAACCTCCGCCAGGCCGAACAGTTTATGTTTTCTATCCCACTGATAGGCCGGATATGGATTTGGACCTGAACCAAAATCGAATCGACTTGTTCCTGTGACCTAACCAACTCAACCACCAAGTTTATCATAACTCATCCATAACTTTTTGAGATATTGCGCTACATGTCGTTTTTTGTTTTTGTTTTTGTTTTTTGTATGCAAGATCGAGGCTCGTGAAAGAGCAAACATTAATCAGACAAAAAGTCAAACCGACACATAAAACAAAAAATAAGGGGAGCGGTAGACAAGATGGGGACAGAGGGGGATGGACACAGACACAACATTTGAGAGCAGGGACATCGAGAGAAATGTGGGAGGAAGAGGGCTTGGGTGGGGGGAGGTGGGAGAGGTATAAAACACATGGACACTGCAAGGACTTCCATGAAAAAAGTTCGAATTTCAAAAAAGTGTATCTGGGGTGAATTAGCGGGGGTAGAAAAGATCAAGGTTTGGATGGGGGAAGATAAGAGATGGTGGTTTTGGCCCTATCTCAATGGTGAAGAAACCACCTTTGGAGGCCATTGTTCCCTGCAGAGCAGGGGTTGGCCTTTTTGGGGCACCTTGGTCCCCTTTATTTGAAGCAATATTTTATGGCCGGATGCCCTTCCTGCCGCCAACCCTGTTAGTCGTTTCTTGCGACACACAGGGAATTACCAATGAACTGGTACTCAATTGGCCGACCTCGGAAGGATGACAGGCTGACTCAACCCCCTGGCATTAATTCAGCGATCGACCGGGATTCGAACCCAGGATCCTAGGATCCCAAGCCGGCACCCTAACCGCTAGGCCAACACCAGGCTTCTCAATGGTGAAGAATCGCTTAAAAATTCCGGTAGCCGGATCCGAATCCAGATCTAATCTTCATCAAATCTCCAATCCAGAGTTACCAAAATCTAATCATTTCGTCCTTGTGACACACGCTACATCGCCGCCAAATTTCGTCCGAATACGTCCACAACTTGAGACATCTTGTTCACAGACAAACAGATAGACGGCGGTGGAAACACAACCTCCATCTACCTTCGGTGGCGGAGGTAACAACAGATGCAAGTTACAGCTTAATCACACATCGGTGAGAGTTTTAGGAGATGTGATAAAAATGGGGCAAGGAAAGAAACTAAAGCCCAAAAAGGTTAAATCCTTTGTTTCGCGATGGGACTTTAAAGTCCAAAACCCCCATCAATCGCCCAGGAAACAGCTACTTACACAACTACCTTCTGGGATCTATCAGTCCACGCAGATGGTTAACACAAATAATTTGCAACAGACTAAAGCCACTGCATTCCCAAGGTATCAACACCTCATTACCTCCGCCACCTTAGGTGGACGGAGGTTATATTTTTCACCCCTGTCTGTCTGTTTCTTTGTCTGTGACCAGGGTATCTCAAAAGGTTATCGACGGGTTTGAACAAAACTCGGTGGATTGATTAGGTGTGTGACAAGGAAGAATCGATTCAATTTTGGTGAAGATCTGAATGTGGATTCGGATATGATAATTATTACTTGCAAAATCGAAGATTTTTCAAGTATATTGGTCGGTTGCGTTTGTGGTTCTGTCTGTCTGTCTGTCTGTTTGTCTGTTTGTCTGTCTGTTTGTTTGTCACCGGCCTACAGGTCACAATTTTCAACCGATCTTCACGAAACTTCACCAAATGGTAGAGTTGGTCAAAAGCAAGAAGCCTATTGTTTTTGGGGTCAAAAGGTCAAAAGGTCAACATAGGCCAAAGGTCACCAACTTTGCTAAATTTCTAAAATCCTCAATTTTCATCTGATTGACTTGAAATTTGAAGAGGACTTGAATATCTGGTCACTGAATTCAACCACCAAGTATTCTTGAGGTCAACATTGACCAAAAGGTCAACATAGGCCAAATTTCTAAAATCCTCAATTTTCATCCAATTGACTTGATACATATGACAAAATTGAAACGTGGCTCATTATTTTAAAAAAAACTCCATACGGGGAATAAGTGTTAATGATGATGTAATTGGTGCCTTAATTATGACATCATAATTCGACAGTGACAACGCTTAGTCTGATCAATTTGAAATTTATTGAGCGTGATCTATGCAACAATTATATTGGAGAATATACATTTATGATGTCATCGGTCACGTGGTTTGGCAGCCATATTTGATCAAAGAAAAAGAACCCTTCAAAAATCAGAAGAGTTAGCTCGCACCAAGTTGACTGCGCAGGGAATGTATTCTATGAATACCATCTAGTTTTGATGTATGTTACAAGGCCTAATCGGCTTGACTAGCATGCCAAACCAGTCTTGAGCACAGTTTGACAAGGTTGTTTTAATTTAACCACAAGTTATTGTTAGCTCATCTACGATAAAGTCAAGAAGGGCTGTTGAAGCCATACGATGTCCTTCTGTCACTCAGTCACTCACTCAGTCAGTCAGTCCTCCCTTCTGGCAATGGGTCCATTAATATATTTTTTTCCCCTACTCAATCATTTTGACACAAAACAAAATTTGTGTTTCGACACAAAACAAAACAAATCAGTTGACAAAATTCAGTTTTTCAACACAAAACATTTCGTTTTGACATTCGGCAAAATGATTCATCACTGGACTATGAGTTTTTGGTTCACGAGTTATCAAACAGAGTGACCACTATATTCGTCATGGGTGTGTGTCTGTCTGTGTGTCTGTCCGCAGCATAACTACCCGATGATATCATCCGATCTTAATGAAACTTGGGTGGGAGGTTGATATCATGATCTAGTTGTGTCCTGCCCAGAGTGGGCGTATTGCGCCCATTGTGGGCGGAGCCACGCCCGAAAAAGATGTCTTTTTAGAGGGTAATCGAGTTCAAGCTACATCTTCTCCGAGGGAGTTGGTGGAATCTGACAGGGGTTTCGATATTTGTTTAGGCCAATGTCGTGTGTCTAGCCCCACGGAGCTCGATTTTTCATTTTCGCCCCAAGGTCAAGGTCACAAGGTCACGAAATTTAGAAAAGTCTATTTTTTTATGGTTTTATTACATTGTTCGCTTCCTGATAGGGTGAAATGTCGTACATGATCTTATATTATCACATACATCATGAAATACAAGTTTTCCAACAAATTTCAGAATCTTCGACCTTCCACCTTTGAAGGTCACAAAGGTCAAAGTGTCAAAGTTGTTGGAATCGAACCAAATTTTCGGTATTGTGTAGCTAACTAACCTCATAACTGATTATACGTACATCGCATTTCAAGGTCAGTAACCTTCGTTTTGACATTTCCGGGCCTGGCCTGTCCGGGCCTGTTTCGGTTATAGTCTGTCCTTTGTCATTGAATACCGCTCGTTCGTGAACCATCGTCGTCTCCTGACTTGTTTTTTTTATAAATCAGTGTAAACTTCAATTTATTTGTCCGAATATTGACATGAAAGTACACTGCAGTACAAACAAGAACGGCACTTGGTAGAGTGCATACCTCCTCCGTCCTCCAGGCTGAACAGTTTACGTTTTGTATCCCACTGATGGGTCCGATCTGGATTCGGACCTGAACCGAAATCTAATCGGCTTGTTCTTGTCACCTTACGAACTCATCCCCAAAGTTTTGTCATAATTTGTCTTGGCCCTATCACTCAATGGTAAAGAATCACTAAAAAAAAATAATAAATACTCGTGTCCAGATCCGGATTCAGATCTTCACCAAAATCAAATTGATTAGTCTTTGTCGCACACTCAACCAGTCCACCAAGTTTTGTCCGAATCCCTTCATAACTTTTACAGACATCCTGCGATATGTTGTTTTAGGCCTTATCTCTCAATGGTGAAGAATCACTTTTAAAAAGTTGAAGTAGCCGGATCCAGATCTTCACCAAAATCAAACCATTTCGTTCTTGTCACACTTCCAATCTCTCCACCAAATTTCGGCCGAATCTGTCCACAACCTTTTGAGTTGTCCTGTTCACAGACAAACAGACAGACGGGTGAAAAACATAACTTGTACCCACCTTCGGTGGTGGAGGAAACAACAATTCATTACCACGACTGATAACATTTTATGCCCTCATGAAATAATGACTTTGGCACAGTAGCGATTGGGCCAAGGATGGTAATGTTGATGACTGCGTTGAACACGCTGCCCGCTGTTTGAAGGGTATTGTACACGAGTTTTTTGTCCGGAGGGAATTTGAAGCGGCAGTTTAGAGAAGGTGGCTGCCAAGGCAGGTTTGCCATCTTTATATTCCAAAACCTAGTGGTTTAGTTCCGAACAAACTTCAGTAAGCTCGAATACAACCATTGCAGTGATATTCCTCCAGCCGATTGGCTCTTCCATCAATGATGTGGGCACCTTTGTCTTATGTAATGGCTACACAGACCCTTATCACAAATGCACTGCCATTTATAGCCTGGTGTTGGCTTAGCGGTTAGGGTGCCGGGTTGGGATCCTAGGATCCTGGGTTCGAATCCCGGTCAATCGCTGATTTAAAGCCGGGGGGGTTGACCTAGCCTGTCATCCTTCCGAGGTCGGCAAATTGAGTACCAGCTTGCTGGGATGAATGATCCCGGTGTGTACCCCCATTTAGAATAGGTACACCGTATCCCTGCGCATCGTAAGAGGCGACGAAGGGTTGGCGTCAGGAAGGGCATCCGGCCATAAAAACATTGCCTCAACCAGGGAACCATGATTGTCATGGGGCCCGCAAGGCTAACCCCCGCTCTAACGGGGAAAAATGGCCTTTAAAACGATCATTCATTCATTGCCATTAAAAATATATTTGTGAGAAATGAGGACAAATGTCTGTGAGGCATGTTCCAGACGCTGAGGGTGATGAGCTGTGATGATTACTGAAAGTATCTGGAGCTTTGCTGGCACAAGAGCTTGTCTATCGTTTGTGACACGTGCGTTGGTGTTGTTCTGCTGGAATCTTTTGCAGGAAGGGCAATGTTAATCGCCGTGCGACGTCTTTGTTGGGATATCATGTTCCTCCGTACAATTGTTAATCTGGACGCATAACGGATGACACTCGCGTCACGATTCGAGGCAGTGATCCCGTACGACAATGCACGACAATGCACGACGCGACAAAACGGATTGGTTTTTTTTTTACAATGTGAAACTGGTGCAGGCAAATCTGCGCAAAATGTCATCATGCCGTCATTCTGCTCACTGAACGGCAATCATTGGTGTTCATGGCAATTGTTTCATTCAGCATTGTAATGCTGTCACTGCATGGATCAGCATGACGTGCATAATATATTGATTAGATGAGTATGACCGAGTTATTTATTAGTTCAAATGTGCGGGGTTAGTCGTCAGGGATTGTCTACGGCCATTCCAGGGATTTTTCTTTCTAATTTCAAAACTCAAATATGAAGGACAAAATTGGAAGCTCAGCTCAAAATGGTAATATTAGGTAAGTGGTCTAATTTCAGCTTCATTAATATTTGAAAGATGAACTTATTTGGGGTTATTATTCTCTTGGTCAACTTGAACTTGGCTGACTGATGCAGGTGAAAGACGTCATCAAATACTTTTGATTGGAAGAATGTATGGAATGGCTTACTGGGAAGGAGGGAGGAGAAATGCTGGAGAACATGGCAGAGCACGTGCCATCCAAGCTTGTACTTATTGGTTCCTTGTTTTGTCCAAATTCATCCATAGCTTTTTGAGATATCCTACTCACAGGCAGACGGGGGTGAAAAACATAACCTCTGTCCACCTACGGTGGTGGAGGTAATGCTTATCTGAATTTGGTAACCTTTAAATTCTGTACTTTTACACCTTTACTCCGTATTGAATTGTGCCTTCCTAGTTTCTGCAAAGCAATAAACTATTAATGTATGGAGAATTTCCCAAACAGTTTGCTCCAAGTTTTCTGAAAATGTTATGTGCATGTGTGCAGGTTAATATCTCGATGCTGTGCTAATGATACCTGATCTGTGCCTCCATTGTGTCATCCAGAGCTTGCTCGCACTCACTGGATTTCAAGTTACCAATTCTCCCAGCAGAAAAAGGGATGGCCATTTCCATCTTCAGTTGGAACTTTCAAGGGAATTGCAATCTGCCATCTTTGTGAGTATCAATATGTTCACATATGGAGGCAGGATGTAATGTGTTGATGGATTCAGAAGTCTGCATGGGTATGAAACCCAAGCTGATGAGCGAGTCCACCGCGCAGCGGAGACGGTTTACAATCTATTCTGTGTTTATCTGTCCAGGCCATAACCTTTTTTTACCATCTGAGGTTTTGTCATCAAAATTTTGTCATCGACTAACCTGTGATATAGAAATGGTAAAGCGGAAAGTCATAGTAGCTATAAATAGTCCGTATTAGCCCTTCCACAGAAGAGCTGCACGAGATGGCCGGTTTTTTCACCTTGGAGGTTCCGGGGATTTGGCTCCTCGGAGAAAAGCCCGATAACATTGAGTCCCCTCCATGTAAACTATTTCTGTCTCGAGAAGTAAAACGATCAAAAGCGCTGGATAAATGCAGAAGGATAATGATAATGATGATTATGATAATGAAAATTGTACTGATATTGATAATTGTACATCTATCTATAATTCCACTAATCTCTGTATGTGTGTTTGTTTGTTTGTTTGTTTGTTTGTCTGTGACCGCTGTTTCTCGACAACCACGGGTCCGATATACTTTAAACTTGCCAGGTATATTGCTGGGGACCCGAGGATGTGCCTTTTCAAGGTTTCATATTAATCGGACAATTACTTACCGAGCTATGTCCAAAAAACGATTCAACCAATCAGAGAGCAGCGAGCTATCGCGTGTGCCGAACGTGGCGAACACACTCTGCCTCGGACGGCACATTTGAGAGCGTATTCATTTATTTCACGTGTGCAAACTATGTTGCCGCTATGTTGGCGTTAAACTATGTTTTAAAACTAATTAAAACCATTTCATGTAAATAGAGGGGGGGGGGATTGTCACTGTACTCGCAAGCCGTTCGCCGTTCGCTTTGGCGTTGCGAATGGACCAAACCATTTCATGTAAATAGAGGGGGGGGTTCTGTGGTCGTTGCGAATGGACCAAACCATTTCATGTAAATAGAGGGGGGGGATTGTCACCGTACTCGCAAGCCGTTCGCCGTTCGCTTTGGCGTTGCGAATGGACCAAACCATTTCATGTAAATAGAGGGGGGGGATATAATTTTAGATATATATATAGTACGGGCATATATATAGTACGGGCATGCCCTAGTAATAATAATAATGATAATGGTACATAATGATAGTGATAATAATAATAATAATAATAATAATAAAGGAGTCTTATATAGCCCCATCAAGCAGAGTAAACTACCCTCATGGCGCTTTACATTATCATGCGAGCGCACACACACCGCACACACACACACAAACATACACACACACAGACACACCTTCACTCTTGCCCTATTCCTCTCCCTCCCCATTCAAAACCCACAGATGTGTACTCCCTCTCCTCCTCCCCTCCCTCCCCCGCACATGTACACAGACATACTCTCGATCTCTGTCCCACCTCAAACCAAAGGGAAAACAGGACTAATAATAGTACACATCTGTGGGTACACAATAACAATAATAGTACACAATAACAGGACTAAAAACAGGAAAACAGGATAATGACAATAATGATAATGGTACATGATCTTCATTCGTATACAGCACACGGCTGCGGGGTCGTATCATTGGCTGAGGGCGGCGGGGCTGTGCCGCTGATGCGGTGCCCTTTGATGGCGAGGGTAAGAATTTTGTAATTTGTTGATGGTGCCGGCGTTGAAGGAAATCGGGGGTCTTATTCACAAAAAGACCGGCTCAAAGGTTCATCGATTCATTTTTATATTAAAAAATATCTATTTACAGCTTAAACGATCATAATGTGCACATCATTGATAGGGGAGACGAGTCATGTTGCCTGTCCGACATCATAGCTCGCTCTACTGACGGTCTCAAGAATCAGTCCTTATATACCTTCATGTCGTCAAACAGGGGGAAGGGATATTTGCATTGCTGTCTGAAGCTGAGGGCATCAACTACAATGGAAGTCTGTTTCACTGCATGTTTGCAAGGAAGATATGCAGATTGTAAAACAATAATCAGAGTGAGGTTGCATTTCAAGTTAATTAACTTTCCAAAGTTACCAATTGTCAATTTGACCTCTATATGAGTCACAGAGGTCATGCATGCCTTTGCAAATAGTTGGTATTGTCTGAAATGCAGATTATATCAACAGGACATGCAGATTACCAGATACCATTCGTAATGTCAGACATTCTGGCGCCAATGTATTTTCCTTACTCGAGTAAAACATTTATATATATATATCTATATATATATACATGTTGTTTCAAGATTTCCTAAATTATAATTCATCATGTATGTAGCATCATCTTACTATAATTCACCAAATGTCCGTCTGTCTGTTCGAAGGTACCGTAAAAACTGCTGAACCGATCGCAAAGATATTTTGGGTGGGTAATCCTGGGACCCCTGGGAGTAAAATAGGCTATTTAGTTTTCCCAATTTCAGCTTTGGTCTCCAGCATTCTCAGGTTTGGACTCCCGCATAACATTCGCGTTCGCATAACGTTCATTGTGACGATGTTTTCATTGTGACGATGTTGTGACGATGTATGTGTTCACGGTAGTGTTTGACGTGACGGTGTGAATGTAATTTCGTAATGTTTTTCGTTTTGTAATCCTTTAATGAACGTTTAATGTTTAATGAACGTTTAATGCCCTTCGATGTCCGGGGCCGCACGCGCACTACACTGGACGGGCCAGCGTGTACCTTGCCCTTCGCCGTCAGGCTCAGGTAAACCGCTGAGCCCCATCCGTGATGGGGACTGGGGCTTGAGACAGTGTCCCACAAACGAGGAATTCCCAGTAAGTGCGAGTCATCAGCTCACGTTGATTAAGTCCCTGCCCTTTGTACACACCGCCCGTCGCTGCTACCGATCGGACGGTTTGATGAGATCCTCGGATCAGCCCCTGCACGGGCCGTTCTCGGCTCGTGCCGGTGCACCGAAAAGATGAGCGAACTTGACTGTCTCGAGGAAGTAAAAGTCGTAACAAGGTTTCCGTCGGTGAACCTGCGGAAGGATCATTATCGGGACAACATGAGAGCGAGCGAGAGGCGAGACGTACGTGGTACGTGATCGTCCATGTACTGTTTAGCCATGTACTGTTTAGATTTTGACGATTTGCGTGTGATATGATTCAACTGATGTTTATATGAATCGTTTAAAATAAAAAAGCCTTCAACTTCTGATATTTTACCTTTTCATTTGGGCTTCCCAATTGAAGCCCCGTCCGTAGGGCCGGTACTGTTGCTAGTATAGATGAATTCAACATTGGAAAGACTTGATTTCAATACCATGTCCTAAAGCACAATACATTACATGGTACAAATGAATCATATTATGTAACATCGTACAGATTAATTCATCATTGGGAATACATAATCCCAACACTATATTTAAAAGCACCATATATCTAACTATATCACCCTTATTCATAAATAAATAATTACAGTACGTTTATTTAAAACTACACCAAATTGATTTACCATTGTTTGGTTTGTAAGGAACCATGACGAGAGGTGGTCTAACATTGCCTCCGTAAGAGTTATTCCATCCCGAGAAATGAATTTAAAACAAGAAATTCTGTCAGAATGCCAGCGATGATTCGCCTACTATCTCTCCTAATCAGAAAAGACTGTAGAATAATTATTTTGCTTATAATTTATCCCACACCCGCGATAGCTCACCTTCTCTTTATGAAGGACACCATGGGATCTTTAAGATCCACCAACTAATGCCGGCAGATGGACACCTGATTTCACATCCATCCGAGGGACGGCACACTCATTGATGAATTACCCTACCTGTGAAACACCAGGATGATGGTTTATAGCCGAGTCAGGAATCGAACCGGAGTTTATAGCGCACATTGATGAATCGTCCTAAATGCGAAACATCAGGGTAACAGGTTATGGCCGGGCAGAGATGCAAACCCAGGCTAGACAGCTCGGAGTGGAGGGCTCGTACCTCGAGGCTGCTACCATATTGCGCTCTATATGATTGTGCACATACCTCGAAGATTGCTCATTCTCATCCTTGAACATCTGTGATAAAATCATTTCTTTGGGCTATTTCTGCTTTTGAAAAGGTAAACGACGAAAGCGAAATCGCAAACCAAATGACTTCTTGCTCTAATTGCCTTTAAACAGCCCATTTTGCACCAGGAAGCCGAGAGATTCGTAATTAGCAGGAAAGCCATCTTTTTTCCTCCTTTTTTTTCGAGCAATGCACACAGAACAACGTTACACTATTGCGCAGATAAACAAACTTGCTGCATAATGATGTCACTTCTCGGTCTCTCGGTTCAGCTTTTCACCGAGCACTTTGATCGCCTCTCGTTCCGACCACGGAATTACAATTTAAGATGCTTTGCATGGAAACGCCAAGACTTGATGATACTTATTTTTCATTATGATCTATGAAACATTCTGCCCAAACTGCAGAGGCCATTGAGAAGTCTGCTCGGGTCCGGGTCCGAGGACATCGTTTTGTGGCGTTTATTTGTATTTCACCAGAATTGAAGATCAAGGACAGCAAGTTTGAACATTTTGAACAGGAAGGTTGCCAGGATGGCTTCCCTTGTCAATTCACGCTGTTAAACTAGGAAAATAATTTATTAAGATGACTGCATGGAAGTGTTCGAGGTTGAAATACTCAAGTTGCGGACAAATGCGATGATCACAACAGGTGCCCCCCAACGTCGATGCTCAACAAAATTCGATCCAACTAAAACTACCGGCTCGTCTATTGGAATGGGCAATAAACTGATTGGCCTGCCCGCTTTCACGAGCTTGCTACCATCAAATATATTGCCCTATTTTCGGTAAAGACAGGCTGTTTGATGTAAATTTGAGTAAATTTAATTAAATTTAAGTAAAAGATGCTGCTTGAAAGTAAAGATGCAAGTTTGTTTTGTATGCATAGTCGAGGATCGTGGACATAGACAGAACAAAAGGAACAGCAGAAAGAGGGGGGTGGAAACCCGACAGCAAGGCCGAGGGACAAAATAGACAGACGGACAAACGAGGGATGCAGGTAAGAATGAGTCTTATGGGAAGATGTATACAGGAGCAAAATCTCAGGAAGGTAAAAGTGGAAACTTGGAAAGAGGTGTGGGTGGTTTATTGGAGGTAGAAAAGATCATGGTTTGGGAGTGGGAACGATCTGAGATGGTGATGAACAGCTGTCTTAAAGACCTGGAGGGAAGTATGAAATTGAAGAGAATGTGGAAGATGGTTCCACTGGTGGGAAAGAAGAGGGACAAATGGGTGGAGGTGAGCAGTGATTCTGGATTTTGGAAGTTTCACCATTAGAGGGTTGATGGTGGACCGCGTGCACCCTTCAGGAACCACGCTTGTGATTTCATCAAGTTCTGGAAGGGAAGAGGCTGCTGCCTATCTATCTGAAGGATGAGGGATGTCACAGCAGTTAGGAATCATCACCAAATAGATAGAGGATTTTTCCAGAGATTCAGAGAGATCGTTGATGAAGATTAGTGCCTGAGCAGAGTGGTCTAAGACCCCTGCAAAGTACAAAAATGGTGTTAAAGTACTGCATTTAATTCATTATTTGTACAATTCCCCAAGGATCACCGAATAACGCCGAACCTGGCAGAGTCGCGTGGGAAGGGAAGAAAATGGGGAAATTATTCTTGTAATTAAAAGGGCGGTTATTTACAAAATAAATATGGGGAATAAAGAAATGCAGAACAATAAGTAAACAGTACAAATCTGTCGGTCAAAAGACACAAGAAAAGGAGAAGGAACATGCAATATTTTCACAAAATAAACTAGAAAGCATCTGAAAAGGCAAAGCCTATCCGTGTTAGCTTTGCATTTGAAATTCTTCTTCTTCTGTATGTAAAACATGACAAAAATAGCTGAAAAGAATACAAAAAAATTGACGATTTTAGTTGACCTTGACATTTTGACCTCAAAAGCAACAGGCTTTAGTGACGCAATATGCAATCCCTGTTCAATTTCAGGTCAATCAGATGAAAATTGATGGTTTTGTGACCTTGACCTTTGACCTTTTGATCTAAAAAAAAACAAAAAAACGAATTAGCTTCCAGCCTTTGATTAGTGAACGAATTCAGTAACCCAATAAGCAATTTCTTGAAATTTCAGGTCCATGGCATGAAAATTGACAATTTTATGTGACCTTTGACCTTTTGACTAGATTATTAATTTGGCTTCTTCATATTCTTACAATAAAGCTTTGTTGAAAATTTGATGACAAACGCTGAAATGGTAAAAAAAAAAAAAAAAGGTACGGCCCAGACAGACAGATACGCAGACAAGCAGACACATGGAAGTGATTGCAGCGGGAGACGGGCTGATAAGGCCTAACCCACTAATGACACTGACAAATACCAGGTCTCGCACAACAAAAGGGTAAATGGGGGCTTGTGACGGGCACGATCCAGTGACGTGCTGGTTGCTGGCACATAGGGCTGGAGTGGCTCTGGATAGCGAATGGTAGGAGCGATGCGACGGAGGTGAGGAATTGTGGTGAAGGTGGTGGCCAAACAGAGGAAAGGAGAGGGTGTTCCTCTCGAGGTCTGGCTCCAACTCTTGCACAGGTGCAGTTGCGACCCTCGTGATCCCTGGGGCAAACCGCCCACCTCTGCCCCCCTCCAAACAAAAGTGTTCCGCCTTTCCCCAGGGCTCTGCAGCTGACCTGGCCGCCATGGCTTGCGCAACCTCATGCCAAAACAGTTTGTAATGCTCATTCCTCCCAAAGTGCAATACACTTTCCATTTGCCTATGGTGTTAAATGGTACAAATAGTACAGGCTTTTTTTCTTTTTTTTTTTTCTTTTTTTTTGTATACTGAATCGAGGCTTGTGAAAGAGCTAACATTTACTTCACAAACAAATCAACCAGACAAACAAAATATATAAAAAGAGGGAGCGGAAGACAAGATGGGGAGAGAAGTGGAAGCACACAAACACAACATTTGAGAGCAGGGAGATGTGTGGAAGGGAGAGGGCTTGGGGGGAGGAGGCGTGGGAAGGGGGGTGGGGGGGGGGGGGGGAGGGAGAAGTATACAACACAAGGACACCAAGAACTTCCAGGACAGAAGTTGGTATTTCAAAAAAGTGGAATTTGGGTGAAATTAGTGGGGGTAGAAAAGATCAAGGTTTTGGATGGGGGAAGATAAGAGATGGTGGTGAACAGCTGTTTTAAAGACCTGGAGGGTGGATACCCTGGAGGGTTTTGTATTTAATACCTCACACTAATTGCAACAAAAACTCGCTCACTTGTTTTGTGTCCCTGAATATATCCTCTTTGACCCCAAAAAAATCTTAAGAGATCCTCTGGGGGGAAGTTCTCAAATCGGCAAAATCCAATATGGCCGCTATCCGTCTTAGTGACAATTGTTATTTAAAAAATCAAAAGCAAAACAATCATGAGTAATACCACTTTTTATGGGTTTTTGGGGTCGAGGAATTAAATTCTGATCTTATTTTGGTGATATAAGGTCACAGAAACTCTACGAGGTCACCATCAAGGTCATTTTGGGACAACAAGATAAGAATAATGCATAATGCAAATATGCAGTTGTTGTTTTTTTAGCAGTGGAGAATCTGCTTCTGATCTTATTTTGATGATTAGAGGTCATGCTCATTCTTTGTTGGAGTCAAAAAGAACATTCTTGTGTATCTTCTGAAAAGATTTCGTTTTAAGTAAAACAAAAATTTGAAAATAAGTAGTGTTAAGTTCCGAGTAAGAAAGCGTGCAGTAGCAGTAAGAGCAATATTTTTCCATGTTATATTTTTTTGCAATGGGCATCTTTCAGTTGTGATAATATGAAGTGTTTGATGTTTACTAAGTGTAGATAGTGGTTTCTGTTTTCAGCCATGGAGGTATCTGAAGTGTGTGCCATCTGCAAGAAATCTATAGACGAGAGAGGGTCAACGGCATCAACTCTTGGAGAAAAGGGAAGTTCTGCCATCAACCAGGCCAGCAACGCAAGAAAAGACAGCATTCACACTGTGCCTGGAGAAAAGGTACACAAAGACTGTCGCCGCACATACTGTCACCCACAACAGATAGCCAAGGACACCAAGCAAGAAGAGTCAAAGCCAAGCACAAGCAATGACAGACAAGTACTTAGGTCATCTGAGGAAAGGTTCTCTTTCCAGACGGATTGCCTTTTTTGTGTTAGACCAGCAACGTTTGGAAGAAAGAGGAAGAAGCAGGAAGTTCTTCAAATCAAGACCATTGAATTCAAAGAAACGCTCCTGGCAACATGTCGCGAACGAGCATATGATTGGTCAGGTACTGTCAAGGCGCGAATTCTGCATGTTCATGACCTGCACGCTGCAGATGCAGTGTACCATCAGACCTGCAGCATCAATTTCCGCACAAAGAAGCAGATACCCATGGCTCAGCAGATGAACACGGAAATCTCCAAGAGAGCAAAGCTTGGAAGGCCTAAAGCTGATGAGAAGACTGAAGCATTCTTGGATGTTGCAAAATATCTTCAAGAAAATGACGACGAGCAGATCACCGTCAATGATCTCATTACCCTTATGCAACAGAAACTGTCAGACACAAAACATGAGGCATATGGCTGCACCCACATGAAGACGAGGCTGCATGAACACTTTGGTGAGAGGATAATCCAGACAAATTAATGGAAAGCCAAACGTGGTTATCTTCAGGACAACAGCCAGGGAGGTGTTACAGGAATACTACAAAAAGCAGCAGCAGAAAACTAACACAGCTGAATCCTACGCAAATACATCACTGCGGAGCATACTGGAAACTGGGCATTACATCTACAGGCCATCCAAGACATGCTGCCTTATCTAGCATCCTCGGGTCACAATCTGTATACCAAATCAGCCAGGTTGTATCTGCAGCAGATGTCCGACCTCAAGGCTCAACACCCTGATGTTCAGCAACGTTTTGAAGAGGGGTTCCACGTGATTCGACGAAGCGATCGCCTGTGGGCAGGTCTTTCTTCCGACCTGATCATTGAGCAGGTCTTGATGAGAAGTCTGAAGACCAGCGGAGGAATGATGCACACGTGGTCGAGGAATGATGGAGCAACAACGCCTGCTGTGGCTGCTTTCGATGCCTGCCTGTGCAGAAGTAAACCAGGCAATGCAGGAGCTCACAGGGGTGAACAACAACACCGGCGAACAAAACAAGGACATGACCACAGCAAGACAAGCCCGTGACTGGAAGGACACTCTGTCAGTTCTCGAGTATCTACAAGGGCGAAATCCATTCAGCAATGACTGAAGTCTGCGGAGCATTGCCACTGGAGTCAATGCCCATCCAACTGTTAACGTCGATTCAGCTCAGTCGGTTGGGGAATCGATATTAAGGTCAATGGATGAAAGAACAACAGCTGAGTACACCTTCAAGAAGAAAGACCAAGCAGTCACATTCGGCATGAAGTCATCTGTCAAGATTGATAGTGATCAAGTCCAGGTTGACCCACAGCTTCTCTTCCAGAGACTAATTACAGTTGCGCAAAAAGTTGATGAACTAGAGTCAGCCTTCAAGCATGAACTATGCAGCTATCCACCAGCGCTCTTTGATTCCTCTCTTTTTCTCAGCCCTTGCTGGTGCCATCAGGGATCTCCTCGGATCTGATGTTCCTGCAATTATCCCAGATGATGACACCCAGTATGTCTTGGATGGAGGGGCACTTCTTCAACGCATCCCATGGTCTCGCGGAGCAACATACAAAGACATCTGTCACCAGTACACGGAATATGTGACGAAGAGGTATGGAAATGCATTGTCGTGTTCGATGGTTATGAGAGCATCAATGCAAAGGACATGACACACCAGAGACGATCGAAAGGAAATGCTGGCGCAACTGTGACATTTGCAGCTGACATGCCTCTTACAATGAAGAAGGAGCAGTTCCTTGCAAACAAACAGAATAAGCAGCGATTCATTTTCATGCTGAGTGAAGAACTGCAGAAAAAAAACTGTGAGACGCACCATGCTTCAGGGGATGGTGACCTCCTGATTGTGCAGAAGACCGTGCAGTCTGCTGCTGCCACCAACACTGAGCTAGTTGATGATGACACAGACCTCCTCAACCTCCTCATCTACCATGCAAGTCTGGAATCCCATGACATCTTCTTTTGTCCTGAGCCAAAAAAGAACAGAAAGAAGCCTCACATTTGGAACATCAAAGCTACAAAACAACTACCGGGTCCAGACATATGCAAGCACGTGCTCTTTATACATGCAGTTCGTGGATGTGACACAACATCTCGCCTCCATGGAATAGGAAAGGGAGCGTCTCTCAAGTGATTCAACGCAAGGAGCGCATTCCGTGAGCAGGCCAAGGTGTTTGACACACCTTTTGCTTCCAAGCAAGATGTCACAGATGCAGGAGCAAAAGCATTGGTGATCCTCTACAATGGAAAACCCACTGACACCTTGGACTTCCTCCGTCATCAGCACTTCTGTGAGAAGGTGGCTTCAAGCTCATCTCCCGTTCAACCACAGATGTTGCCACCAACAGCAGGAGCAGCAATGTACCACAGCCTGCGTGTGTACCTGCAAGTTCAAGAATGGAAGGGATCGGCAGATGGACTTCGTCCGACCGAGTGGGGGTGGCGGGAGTGTGACGAGGGGCTTGTACCATTCCAGACAGCTCCTGCTCCTGAAAAACTGCTGCAGGTGATCAGGTGCAACTGTCAGGCTGACTGTAGCACCCTGAGATGCACATGCAAGAAAAATAACATTGAGTGTACTCTAGCTTGTGGAAACTGCAGGGGATCTGGCTGCACGAACTCGCTACAGATGCCATGTGATGATGATGATGATGATGATGATGATGAGTTCTGAATTTCTTTATAAACTTGAATTCTTCATTGATTTGAATCCTCTTCACCAAACATTAAGCATGGTGTATACTAATAAGTAATTTGAACAACCATGCAAGAACACTGATTTGTGGCCAAAAAAAATCCGTTTTTGGTAGGGTTAAACATCGATGATTTTCATAATTTCCCCCCAGACAATTCCTTCAGACTTTTTTCATGTGATAGAAGACATATCCAGGAATCAAAATTCGTTGAGTTTGTTTTTGTTGCAATTTGTGTGAGGTTGCACAGCTATTTTTCATAAAATGCCTGAACTAAAATCCTCACCCGGCCTCTCCCAAAAGCAGGAGCTTTTACACGACAACCTTACAGTATCTGCCTTTTAATGGATGTTCACTGCCTCCTTAGTCCATGTTTATTTAATAAGATGACTTACTCTGCCAAATATGCTGATACAAGAATATATCTAACCTCTATGATCACACGGTCCATACTGTTCCTACTTAACGCGATCTTCGTCATTTGTGAAAAGTGATATTTATGTATGTATATATATATATATATATATACTAGCTTGGCACGGCTCGCTGCGCTCGCCTCACCAAGCGTCGTTACTGAGGAACGGGCTTATTTTAGCTGAGGAAGATGACTGCACCTGAGTTGCTGTGTTGTCATGATTTACACCAATCATAATACAAACAATTATTTTGCACAAATGTATTTGTTGTGTTTATGATATTACATTTTTATTGGCAATTTAGGTTGAAGATTTAGGTTGAATGTTTTTTTTTCAAGAAAGAACCCCTCAGCACATACATAGGGGAGGGGTAGGTGCAGACTGGAAGTTTGGGACGATTACACCTCACCAGCACGTAATTCAAAACACCTCACCACCACGTAATTCAAAACACCTCACCACCACGTAATTCAAAACACCTCACCACCACGTAATTCAAAACACCTCACCACCAAGTAATTCAAAACACCTCACCACCACGTAATTCAAAACACCTCACCACCACGTAATTCAAAACACCTCACCACCACGTAATTCAAAACACCTCACCACCACGTAATTCAAAACACCTCACCACCACGTAATTCAAAACACCCCACCACCAAGTAATTCAAAACACCGCACCACCACGTAATTCAAAACACCTCACCACCAAGTAATTCAAAACACCTCACCACCACGTAATTCAAAACACCGCACCACCACGTAATTCAAAACACCTCACCACCACGTAATTCAAAACACCTCACCACCACGTAATTCAAAAACACCTCACCACTACGTAATTCAAAACACCACACCACCACGTAATTCAAAACACCTCACCACCAAGTAATTCAAAACACCTCACCACCACGTAATTCAAAACACCTCACCACCTCGTAATTCAAAACACCTCACCACCAGGTAATTCAAAACACCTCACCACCAAGTAATTCAAAACATCGCACCACCACGTAATTCAAAACTCCTCACCACCAAGTAATTCAAAACACCTCACCACCACGTAATTCAAAATACCTCACCACCAAGTAATTCAAAACACCTCACCACCACGTAATTCAAAACATCTCACCACCAAGTAATTCAAAAACACCTCACCACTACGTAATTCAAAACACCACACCACCACGTAATTCAAAACACCTCACCACCAAGTAATTCAAAACACCTCACCACCACGTAATTCAAAACACCTCACCACCACGTAATTCAAAACACCTCACCACCAGGTAATTCAAAACACCTCACCACCAAGTAATTCAAAACATCGCACCACCACGTAATTCAAAACTCCTCACCACCAAGTAATTCAAAACACCTCACCACCACGTAATTCAAAACACCTCACCACCACGTAATTCAAAACACCCCACCACCAAGTAATTCAAAACACCGCACCACCACGTAATTCAAAACACCTCACCACCAAGTAATTCAAAACACCTCACCACCACGTAATTCAAAACACCGCACCACCACGTAATTCAAAACACCTCACCACCAAGTAATTCAAAACACCGCACCACCACATAATTCAAAACACCTCACCACCAAGTAATTCAAAACACCTCACCACCACGTAATTCAAAACACCTCACCACCAAGTAATATAAAACACATCACCACCAAGTAATTTAAAACACATCACCACCAAGTAATTTAAAACACCTCACCACCACGTAATTCAAAACACCTCACCACCACATAATTCAAAACACCTCACCACCAAGTAATTCAAAACACCTCACCACAACGTAATTCAAAACACCTCACCACCAAGTAATTTAAAACACATCACCACCAAGTAATTCAAAACACCTCACCACCAAGTAATTTAAAACACATCACCACCAAGTAATTTAAAACACATCACCACCAAGTAATTCAAAACACCTCACCACAACGTAATTCAAAACACCTCACCACCACATAATTCAAAACACCTCACCACCAAGTAATTCAAAACACCTCACCACCAAGTAATTCAAAACACCTCACCCCCACGTCATTTAAAAACACCTCAACACCACGTCATTTAAAACACCTCACAGCCACAAAATTAAAATCACCTCACCACCACGTCATTTAAAAACACCTCAACACCAAGTAATTCAAAACACCTCACCACCAAGTAATTCAAAAAACCTCACCACCACGTAATTCAAAACACCTCACCACCAAGTAATTCAAAACACCTCACAGCCACGAAATTAAAAACACCTCACAGCCACAAAATTAAAAACACCTCACATCCACAAAATTAAAAACACCTCACAGCCACGAAATTAAAAACACCTCACAGCCACGAAATTAAAAACACCTCACAGCCACGAAATTAAAAACACCTCACAGCCACGAAATTAAAAACACCTCACAGCCACGAAATTAAAAACACCTCACAGCCACGAAATTAAAAACACCTCACAGCCACAAAATTAAAAACACCTCACAGCCACAAAATTAAAAACACCTCACTGCCACGAAATTAAAAACACCTTACAGCCACGTAATAAAAACACCTCACTGCCATGAAATTAAAAACACCTCACAGCCACGAAATTAAAAACACCTCACTGCCACGAAATTAAAAACACCTCACAGCCATAAAACATGTAATAAAAGCATCCCACGACCATGAAATTAAAAACACCCCACAGCCACAAAATTAAAAACACCTTACAGCCACGTAATAAAAACACCTCACAGCCACGTAATAAAAACACCTCACCACCACGAAATTGAAAACACCTCACCACCACGAAATTGAAAACACCTCACAGCCATAAAATACGTAATAAAAACATCCCACCACCATGAAATTAAAAACACCTCACCACCACGTAATTCAAAACACCTCACCACCACGTAATTCAAAACACCTCACCACCAAGTAATTCAAAACACCTCACCACCACGTAATTCAAAACACCTCACCACCACGTAATTCAAAACACCTCACCACCACGTAATTCAAAACACCTCACCACCAAGTAATTCAAAACACCTCACCACCACGTAATTCAAAACACCTCACCACCACGTAATTCAAAACACCTCACCACCACGTAATTCAAAACACCTCACCACCAAGTAATTCAAAACACCTCACCACCAAGTAATTCAAAACACCTCACCACCAAGTAATTCAAAACACCTCACCACCACGTAATTCAAAACACCTCACCACACATAATTTAAAACACCTCACCACCAAGTAATTTAAAACACCTCACAGCCATAAAACACGTAATAAAAACACCTCACAGCCACAAAATTAAAAACACCTCACAGCCACGAAATTAAAAACACCTCACAGCTACGAAATTAAAAACACCTCACAGCCACGAAATTAAAAACACCTCACAGCCACGAAATTAAAAACACCTCACAGCCACAAAATTAAAAACACCTCACAGCCACGAAATTAAAAACACCTCACAGCCACGAAATTAAAAACACCTCACAGCCACGAAATAAAAAACACCTCACAGCCACGAAATAAAAAACACCTCACAGCAAAATTAAAAACACCTCACAGCTACGAAATAAAAAACACCTCAGCCACAAAATTAAAAACACCTCACAGCAAAATTAAAAACACCTCACAGCTACAAAATTAAAAACACCTCACAGCCACGAAATTAAAAACACCTCACAGCCACGAAATTAAAAACACCTCACAGCTACGAAATTAAAAACACCTCACAGCTACGAAATTAAAAACACCTCACAGCCACGAAATTAAAAACACCTCACAGCCACGAAATTAAAAACACCTCACAGCCACGAAATTAAAAACACCTCACAGCCACGAAATTAAAAACACCTCACAGCCACGAAATTAAAAACACCTCACAGCCATGAAATTAAAAACACCTTACAGCCACGTAATAAAAACACCTCACCGCCATGAAATTAAAAACACCTCACAGCCACGAAATTAAAAACACCTCACAGCCATGAAATTAAAAACACCTCACAGCCATGAAATTAAAAACACCTCACTGCCACGAAATTAAAAAGACCTCACAGCCACGAAATTAAAAACACCTCACTGCCACGAAATTAAAAACACCTCACAGCCACGAAATTAAAAACACCTCACAGCTACGAAATTAAAAACACCTCACAGCCATGAAATTAAAAACACCTCACAGCCATGAAATTAAAAACACCTCACAGCCACGAAATTAAAAACACCTCACAGCCACGAAATTAAAAACACCTCACAGCTACGAAATTAAAAACACCTCACAGCTACGAAATTAAAAACACCTCACAGCTACGAAATTAAAAACACCTCACAGCCACGAAATTAAAAACACCTCACAGCTACGAAATTAAAAACACCTCAAAGCCACGAAATTAAAAACACCTCACAGCCACGAAATTAAAAACACCTCACAGCCACGAAATTAAAAACACCTCACAGCCATGAAATTAAAAACACCTCACAGCCACAAAATTAAAAACACCTCACAGCCACGAAATTAAAAACGCCTCACTGCCACGAAATTAAAAACACCTCACAGCCACGAAATTAAAAACGCCTCACTGCCACGAAATTAAAAACACCTCACTGCCACGAAATTAAAAACACCTCACAGCCACGAAATTAAAAACGCCTCACAGCCACAAAATTAAAAACACCTCACTGCCACGAAATTAAAAACACCTCACAGCCACGAAATTAAAAACGCCTCACTGCCACAAAATTAAAAACACCTCACTGCCACGAAATTAAAAACACCTCACAGCCATGAAATTAAAAACACCTCACAGCCACGAAATTAAAAACACCTCACAGCCACGAAATTAAAAACGCCTCACAGCCACAAAATTAAAAACACCTCACTGCCACGAAATTAAAAACACCTCACAGCCACGAAATTAAAAACGCCTCACTGCCACAAAATTAAAAACACCTCACTGCCACGAAATTAAAAACGCCTCACTGCCACGAAATTAAAAACACCTCACAGCCACGAAATTAAAAACGCCTCACTGCCACAAAATTAAAAACACCTCACTGCCACGAAATTAAAAACACCTCACAGCCACGAAATTAAAAACACCTCACTGCCACGAAATTAAAAACACCTCACAGCCATAAAACATGTAATAAAAGCATCCCACGACCATGAAATTAAAAACACCCCACAGCCACAAAATTAAAAACACCTTACAGCCACGTAATAAAAACACCTCACAGCCACGTAATAAAAACACCTCACCACCACGAAATTGAAAACACCTCACCACCACGAAATTGAAAACACCTCACAGCCATAAAATACGTAATAAAAACATCCCACCACCATGAAATTAAAAACACCTCACCACCACGTAATTCAAAACACCTCACCACCACGTAATTCAAAACACCTCACCACCAAGTAATTCAAAACACCTCACCACCACGTAATTCAAAACACCTCACCACCACGTAATTCAAAACACCTCACCACCACGTAATTCAAAACACCTCACCACCAAGTAATTCAAAACACCTCACCACCACGTAATTCAAAACACCTCACCACCACGTAATTCAAAACACCTCACCACCACGTAATTCAAAACACCTCACCACCAAGTAATTCAAAACACCTCACCACCAAGTAATTCAAAACACCTCACCACCAAGTAATTCAAAACACCTCACCACCACGTAATTCAAAACACCTCACCACACATAATTTAAAACACCTCACCACCAAGTAATTTAAAACACCTCACAGCCATAAAACACGTAATAAAAACACCTCACCACCACGAAATTAAAAACACCTCACAGCCACGAAATTGAAAACACATCACAGCCATAAAACACTTAATAAAAACACCTCACAGCCACAAAATTAAAAACACCTCACAGCCACGAAATTAAAAACACCTCACAGCTACGAAATTAAAAACACCTCACAGCCACGAAATTAAAAACACCTCACAGCCACGAAATTAAAAACACCTCACAGCCACAAAATTAAAAACACCTCACAGCCACGAAATTAAAAACACCTCACAGCCACGAAATTAAAAACACCTCACAGCCACGAAATAAAAAACACCTCACAGCCACGAAATTAAAAACACCTCACAGCAAAATTAAAAACACCTCACAGCTACGAAATAAAAAACACCTCAGCCACAAAATTAAAAACACCTCACAGCAAAATTAAAAACACCTCACAGCTACAAAATTAAAAACACCTCACAGCCACGAAATTAAAAACACCTCACAGCCACGAAATTAAAAACACCTCACAGCTACGAAATTAAAAACACCTCACAGCTACGAAATTAAAAACACCTCACAGCCACGAAATTAAAAACACCTCACAGCCACGAAATTAAAAACACCTCACAGCCACGAAATTAAAAACACCTCACAGCCACGAAATTAAAAACACCTCACAGCCACGAAATTAAAAACACCTCACAGCCACGTAATAAAAACACCTCACCGCCATGAAATTAAAAACACCTCACAGCCACGAAATTAAAAACACCTCACAGCCACGAAATTAAAAACACCTCACAGCCATGAAATTAAAAACACCTCACAGCCACGAAATTAAAACACCTCACCGCCATGAAATTAAAAACACCTCACAGCCACGAAATTAAAACACCTCACCGCCATGAAATTAAAAACACCTCACAGCCACGTAATAAAAACACCTCACCGCCATGAAATTAAAAACACCTCACAGCCACGAAATTAAAAACACCTCACAGCCACGAAATTAAAAACACCTCACCGCCATGAAATTAAAAACACCTCACAGCCACGAAATTAAAAACACCTCACAGCCACGAAATTAAAAACACCTCACAGCCATGAAATTAAAAACACCTCACAGCCATGAAATTAAAAACACCTCACTGCCACGAAATTAAAAAGACCTCACAGCCACGAAATTAAAAACACCTCACTGCCACGAAATTAAAAACACCTCACAGCCACGAAATTAAAAACACCTCACAGCTACGAAATTAAAAACACCTCACAGCCATGAAATTAAAAACACCTCACAGCCATGAAATTAAAAACACCTCACAGCCACGAAATTAAAAACACCTCACAGCCACGAAATTAAAAACACCTCACAGCTACGAAATTAAAAACACCTCACAGCTACGAAATTAAAAACACCTCACAGCTACGAAATTAAAAACACCTCACAGCCACGAAATTAAAAACACCTCACAGCTACGAAATTAAAAACACCTCAAAGCCACGAAATTAAAAACACCTCACAGCCACGAAATTAAAAACACCTCACAGCCACGAAATTAAAAACACCTCACAGCCATGAAATTAAAAACACCTCACAGCCACGAAATTAAAAACACCTCACAGCCACGAAATTAAAAACGCCTCACTGCCACGAAATTAAAAACACCTCACAGCCACGAAATTAAAAACGCCTCACTGCCACGAAATTAAAAACACCTCACTGCCACGAAATTAAAAACACCTCACAGCCACGAAATTAAAAACGCCTCACAGCCACAAAATTAAAAACACCTCACTGCCACGAAATTAAAAACACCTCACAGCCACGAAATTAAAAACGCCTCACTGCCACAAAATTAAAAACACCTCACTGCCACGAAATTAAAAACACCTCACAGCCATGAAATTAAAAACACCTCACAGCCACGAAATTAAAAACACCTCACAGCCACAAAATTAAAAACGCCTCACAGCCACAAAATTAAAAACACCTCACTGCCACGAAATTAAAAACACCTCACAGCCACGAAATTAAAAACGCCTCACTGCCACAAAATTAAAAACACCTCACTGCCACGAAATTAAAAACGCCTCACTGCCACGAAATTAAAAACACCTCACAGCCACGAAATTAAAAACGCCTCACTGCCACAAAATTAAAAACACCTCACTGCCACGAAATTAAAAACACCTCACAGCCACGAAATTAAAAACACCTCACTGCCACGAAATTAAAAACACCTCACAGCCACGAAATTAAAAACACCTCACAGCCATAAAACACGGAATAAAAATACCTCACCACCACGAAATTGAAAACACCTCACAGCCACGAAATTAAAAACACCTCACTGCCACAAAATTAAAAACACCTCACTGCCACGAAATTAAAAACACCTCACAGCCACGAAATTAAAAACACCTCACTGCCACGAAATTAAAAACACCTCACAGCCACGAAATTAAAAACGCCTCACTGCCACGAAATTAAAAACACCTCACAGCCATAAAACACGCAATAATAATACCTCACCACCACGAAATTGAAAACACCTCTCCACCAAGTAATTCAAAACCACCACAACGTTATTAAAAACACTTCACAACCACGGAAACAAAAGTTTGAGGGAGTCGTTAAGTGAGAACACAGACACTGCCCAGATGTGTCGATATATAGATAAATGACCCATTGCATGTAAATAGAGGGGGGGGGATTGTCACCGTACTCGCAAGCCGTTCGCTTTGGACCAAACCATTTCATGTAAATAGAGGGGGGGGATATAATTTTAGATATAGATATAGTACGGGCAATGCCCTAGTGAAATGAATACGCTCTCAAATGTGCCATCCGAGGCAGAGTGTGTCCTGTCATTGTTTAAACCAATCATAATTCAAACAATTATTTTGCACAAATGTATTTGTAATATACGTGATATCACATTTTATAAACAATTGAAGTTGAAAAAAAAATTTTTTCCCCAAAAACATTCCCAAAAATAAAATTGGAAAATTCTTCTTTAAAAAATACCCTTAAGACATACCGACGGGAGAGATATGTGCATACCGGAAGTTTGGTACGATTTCACAAAAGTCTGAGGGACTAGTTCAGTGACAAGACAACACAACACAAGACCAGACAAGACAGACACTGCACAGATATTTATATGTACAGTGCATTCAGAAAGTATTCAGACCCCTTCACTTTTTTCACATTTTGTTATGTTGCAGCCTTAAGCTGAAATCGTTTAAATTCATTTTTTCCCTCATCAATCTACACTCAATACCCCAAAATGGCAAAGAGAAAACAGGATTTTAGAAAGTTTTGCAAATTTATTAAAAAGAAAAAACTGAAATATCACATTGACATAAGTATTCATACCCTTTGCTATGACACTTGAAATTTAGCTCAGGTGCCTCCCATTTCTCTTGATCATCTTTGAGATGTTTCTACACCTGGAATGGAGTCCACCTGTGGTAAATTCAATAATTATTGACTGGACATGATTTGGAAAGACACACACCTGTCTATATAAGAAGGTCTCACAGCTGACAATGCATGTCAGAGCAAAAACCAAGCCATGAGGTCGAAGGAACTGCCTGCAGAGCTCAGAGACAGGATTGTGTCGAGGCACAGATCTGGGGAAGCCTACAAAAAAATTTCTGATGCATTGAAGGTTCCCAAGAGCACAGTGGCCTCCATAATTATTAAATGGAAGAAGTTTGGAACAACCAGGACTCTTCCTAGAGCTGGCCGCCCGGCCAAACTGAGCAATCGGGGGAGAAGGGCCTTGGTAAGAGAGGTGACCAAGAACCCGATTGTCACTCTGGCTGAGCTCCAGACTGGGACTCTGGCTGTGTGGAGATGGGAGAAACTTCCAGAAGGACAACCATCACTGCAACACCCCACCGATCTGGGCTTTATGGCAGAGTGGCCATACGGAAGCCAAACAGTTCAATCTTGGTTTCATCAGACCACAGAATCTTATTTCTCACAGTCTGAGAGTCCTTTAGGTGCTTTTTTGAAAACTCCAAGCGGGCTTTCATGTGTCTTTCACTGAGGAGAGGCTTCCGTCTTCCTACACAACTCATCCACCAAGTTTTGCCATAACGCATCCACAACGTTTTGAGATATTGACTTGTGGATTTTTTTTTTTTTGTATACAACATCGAGGCTCATGTAAGAGCTAACATCAATCACCAAAAAGACAAACTAACACATAAAACATATGATAAAGGGAGTATGAGACAAGATGGGGAGAGAGGGAAGCACACAAGTACAACAGTAGAGAACAGGGACATCGGGAGATCTGTGCGAGGGGGAGGACTTGGGGGGGGGGGAGGAGGCGTGGGAAGGCCGGGGATGGGGGGGGATGGGGGTGGGAACGGCATAAAACATATGGACACTGCCTGGACTTCCAGGAAAGAAGTTGGTATTTCAAAAAAGTGGATCTGGGGTGAATTAACGGGGGTAGAAAAGATCAAGGTTTTGGATGGGGGAAGATAGATGGTGGTGAACAGCTGTTTTAAAGACCTGGAGGGAGGAGTGGGATTGAAGGGAGTGAGGGAGTTTGTTCCAGAGGCAGGAGAAAAGGGGAATGAAGGAGTGAAGGTGAGCAGAGAGTCTTGATTTTGGCAGTTTAACCATAAGAGGGTTGCTGGCAGATCTTGTGCGACCTGTAGGAATATTTGGGGGACAGAGCACAGACAGGGCTGGGGGAGCAAGGGTGGAGAGAAGTCTGTTGAAGACAAAGACCACCACCCTGCCTGTGGTGAGTGAATGAAAGGCCCTCGGAGTTAGCTTCATCAAGTTAAATTTCGGAGTTAGTGCTATATATCGTTTTTATCCCTATCTCGCAATGTTGAAGAAACACTTAAAATATTCTCTGACCGGATCCTCACCAACATCGAATCAATTCGGCCTTGTCACACATCCAACATGTCCACCAAGTTTCGTTCAAATCCGTCCATAATATTTTGAGATATTCTTCACAGACAAATAAATAGACAGACAGGGGTGAAAACAACCTCCATCCACCTTGGGTGGCAGAAGTAACTAATGTGGTGGCCGATTGAGTTTTGATGTTTTTTGGGTGGAATGAAATTTATTAGGAGGTAGGGGATGGAGGATGGATGGGGGAGCGGTCGTGCCAAATGTTTGACGGTTGATGATTTTGCTGCAATGACAATGAACTGGCATCGTAGAGGTTGCGGGTTCAGGTCTGGCTGAAGGCGGCGCTGTAAAGGATTTTAACGGTAAGCTTCAGGAAATGGGCAGCAACATAATTATTATTGGATTGTTTGTAAAAACCCAGCTGGCTTATTCCCGGCCTTCCTTAAGCGGGCGATGTGCCCGCTTTGATCTACACGGGCACCAATCCATTACTTTGTGGCGAACTCTCGAACGCCTCACGGCGGCCTCGTTGCGGCACTTAAACGCTCATTGTAAATCGCAATGTTTCCCGACTCTCCGAGTTAATAATATAAAGTTGTTGGCCTATCAAGTGGTTGATTTTGGTATTTCATTGTCTTTTGCTTGTTGTTGCCCAGACACAAAGCAACGAGCACTGAAGCGATTGTTAATCGGTGACTGTTCCGCTTTTTACTCGTGATCGTGAACCTCCTTTCTTTTCTCCTTGAAGGTTTTACCCAAACCCGCTGAGCTCCCTGGGAAAAGAAGTGAGGGGAACAAGGTGGAATTGGGAGCTTGGCCTCCGAAGCAGCGCAAGGTAGCATACGTGCCGTGCATCCCCACCTGTTCCCAAATATTGTTTGATATTTATTCCAAGGTTGCCAGGCTTTCTGTGAGGTAGCCCTCGCACAACATGCGTTTCTGATCCGTAATCTTTCTTCCGCATGATGCTTCATTGTCTTGATTGTTCAAGGAGCGTTGTTCAAAATGTTAGTTTGGGATCCATCTGTCACGTGGAGATTGAGGGCAGGAGTTTCAGGAAGTGCGAGGGGGATATTTCCCTTGTCGGAATGAATTATTTGTATGTCTGCTGTTTCTTATAACATCTTGAGTGCTGTTGACGTGTGTGGCTGCTTTGTGTAAGAGCAAGGCTGTGCATTATTTATATTGAAGTGAACGGGCCTCTGCAGGGACATTTCAAGGTGTACACCTACACACCTTTATGGAAGGTGCAGACAAACATGGTGGTGAATATCTATGGCGCCGTAAAGCTATTCAAGCCACCAATGCAGTCAAAAGGACCAGGTAAAATTAACCTATCGGATTATAGCACCCCTTTCCTTTCCCTTTTTCATTTTCTTCTCTACCATTTACTGTGTGGATAATGACCACCTTGTGCCCCCCTCTGCCCCTCACCCCACTTGTTAGCCCACAAGATTCTTCCTATTTCTAAAGAAACTGCCAGAAATTAACTTTGTCTTGCGTGTAGGTGATAAGAGAAGCTGCTTCCTTTTCATTATTGGTGATAGGACAACCTGGTATTTGCGTGTATGCCAAAAATGCACAGGTGGTACATTTCGCTGTTTTAATAAGATCGGACTGGATGAGCGATAATGCTCCGAGGGAAGGGGACCGTTGGCCTCGCGTCTGTGCATAACCATCTGGGAAGATTGCTCCTTTGATCCCCGGTCCCAAAGTTTCACCTGAGAACAGCTGTGCCTTCGATTCCTCTTCCTCTACCTGATGCAGAATTAGCACACGAGTTTACTGCTGGCCGACAGTTATGGATTCTTTATTTATATATGTTCAAACCTACAGATGTTTTGAATACGCTCATTGTGTTTATCCATCGGCTTTGTTCTCCACTCCCGTGTAAATTTCCTCTTCCGAATGATTTTGAATGGATAATTTGAGCAATTAATTGTAATCGATGAATTCCTGTTGGCCTTGTGTTCCACGTGATGTCATGATTTCAGAAGTCTTACGGTTAAAATAGTTTGTGAATGACATTTGACAGTATGAGCGTGCAGGGTTCTGTCCCATTTGTCACAGCTGGGAGTCACGTGACCATGCTTCCTGCCCCATGTTTCCCATGCTTCGAGTCTCGTCACAGACCCCCTTGCTGTGAATCTAATATTGTGGTTCTTCTTGCGCTTTGAAGTGTTCCGTGTCTTCTGATTATTATTATTTTTCTTCTTCTTTCCTCTTCCGGCAGTGACTCGTTTATGGAGGACTTTGTCTTGGCACCATCTCTCACCATGTATGCACCATGGTACATAAATTGTTCCAGAACATAGGCGTTAGGAGACGTTGATAAACGATGGAGAGGTCAACACAATATGGAATTTGAATCCGCCATCCAAGCACCACGAGCTGTGCACATCGGGCCAACATGAATTCCGTGTGTGCACTGTCACCCAAGACCTTGTTCGTAAATATTTTACCTCCATCACATAGGGTGAACGGAGGTTATGTTTTCAGCCCGTCTGTCTCTGTCTCTGTCTGTTTATTTGTTTGTCTTTGATCAGGATATCTCAAGTTCTGGACGGATTTGGATGAAACTTTGTGGACAGGTTCTGTGTGTGACAAGGACGAATCACCTCGATTTTGGTGAAGATCCGGATCCAGATACGAGAATTTTTTCAGTGTTTCTTCACCATTGAGAGATTGTGCCAAAAATGATCGCGCGATATTTCAAAACGTTGTGGATGAGTTATGACAAAACTAGGTGGGTGAGCTGGATAGGTGAGAAGAATTTTTTTGGTTCAGGTCATGCTAGTGGGATTCTGGCCATTCAGTGGGATCCAAAACGTAAACCACTCAGCCTGGGTGAGGTATGCGCCCTACCGAGTGTGATTCTCATTACCCTCGCCAGAGGAGAGGGTATTGCATTTGGGCCCGTTTGTTTGTTTGTTTGTTTGTCTGCACAAAACGTGTGTATGTGTGTGAATTACTTTATGCCCTTTAGAACCCCAAGACCCTTCACGACACCGATCTTTCGAACCTTTACAACCATGAGACCCATTAATACGATGAAGACCCACTAACATCCTTAAAACCCTTATGACCCTTGTGACCCCCAAGACCCTTCAGGACACCTAAAACACGTTAGAGCCTTTGAAACCCTAAGACCCTTGAGACCCCAAAGATCCTTTCAAATGCTAAGACCTTTAAGAACACTAACACTATTTAAGGACCATAAAGACTCCAAAGACTCACAATACCCTGAAGACCCTTAAATACTCCACCCAAAGACCCAGATGACCGAGAGCCCCAAAAGACCCCAAGGACCTAAAAGGACAAAGCCGCACACGTGCTGGAGAGGGTTTGCAATTTCCGATTGCTCTTGTTGTTTATGGTATACTTTTCCTCTGGCTGTGGACACCATGTGAATAGTAACATCTTGAGTGCTGTTGACGTGTGTGGCTGCTTTGTGTAAGAGCAAGGCTGTGCATTATTTATATTAAAGTGAACGGGCCACTGCAGGGACATTCCAGAGTGTACACCTACACACCTTTATGCAAGGTGCATTTCCACTCAAAATCCGAGCATGGTGCATAGGCTTTGACAGTGACCCTACTGATCTCTGAGCAGCATGAATTTCCCAACCTACGACTAGTATTTTGTCGTCCTTGAATGAATGAATGAATGAATGACCATGGCCGTTGCACATTCCTTTACAAATGAAAGCACCACCTGAGGCTCACGTGGAGAGATATTTGAGTAGTAGATGCTGAGCAGCTGCCATCTACTCGTGTGAACTGTGATGCTATGCCCAATGATTGCATGAATGAATAATTGTGGTGTGATTGCCTGAACATGTTAAATAGTTAAACTAACACTGACAGGCTACACATTAATTTACAGTAAAAAAAAGTGTGAGGCTTGTTGTGTGGCTCTATCTCATTGGCTCTCACCCTCTGAGCAAAAAGGGCCATTGGATAGGCAACAACTATTCCGTGCCATGTGGCATTAATGAAGAGGCTGAAGAAGACTTTAAATTTTTAAGAGATTGATTAACAGATTGGATGGCGACTCGTATTCTGTAGCTCACTTTGTTGTGTTTGTGCGCTTCCCCTTCTCTCCCCATCTTGTCTTCCGCTCCCTCTTTTTATATATCTTGTTTGTCTGGTTGATTTGTTTGTGAAGTAAATGTTAGCTCTTTCACGAGCCTCGATTCAGTATACAAAAAAAAGGAAAAAAAGAAAAAAGACATTGAGGAATCGAATGAAACCGAACACCGTGATGTTCCTAAGACCATGTAAAGAACATACAGTTGTGGTTTGCTGATCAGTGCAAATGCCCTTCATTGCGAATGACAGCTCAAGCTTTGATGAGGGAACCTGAGATTGAATTCGCTGAACGCATGGCCGCGTCTTGTGCCCCGCAGCACCGAGGCGGCTCCTCGTTCATCCTCGCACATACTCCCGGTCCACCATTACATTCCTCTTTCTTTGCATTAAACGTTTACTCTATCTTTATTCTTGTTAATGTTCTTTATTTACAAGTGGGCGATGAGACGTCATTAGGTTTTCAAAGTACTTTTTATTGGCAGTGCCAGCGGGGATTTTGCTTTGCTCAGAGAAGGCCTCATCACGGCATTTAAATGTGGGCATAAATCTATCCATTTGTCATTCGGATTACAGATGTTGACAATCCAATGGTATTCCTAATCACATTTTATTATTGTGGTTAATTGAGCTGCTCTGAATATACAGACTCGTGCACCTAAAATAATGAACATGTCGTCTCATGCATCTCAGAAAAGCCATTGCTCGCATACGAGGGTCATGATTTGTTTTGGGGTTTTTTAAAACAGAATCTAAGACTCGTAGTGGAGCTGCCACACACACACACAAACATCTCACACAAATGGACATACAGACGACGACACAAGACACAACATAGTAGCTGGGTTTGTCTCGTCGAATGGTCTGAGCTTGGGGAAAGTGCCGTCACTTCCCGAGGGACTCTGGTCCGACTTCCTCTCCGCACTCAACTAGGTATATCCTATGGAGGAATTTCCTCCTCCACATGGATGCCAACTTATGGGGATTGTCCATGCTGTTGTCCTTTTAAAATGCTGAACGTTAAGCAAGCAATCAGCACGTACCATTTTAAAGTATTTTCTATGACTCGGCCAAGGCTTTAACAGCCGACCTCCCAGACTCGCCACACTGAGTCTGGTAATTTGGCCTTTTAAGTCAAAGGTCTAGATGATTCCAACAATACTTGTTTACTTGTTCTCCTCCTTTTCCCTTTATAAGGGGTGTGATCCAATGGTACCAAGCTCCTGCAAGGCCTTGACCATGATACTCCTCCTCTCCCCTCTGTACTCGGCCAACTCTCTCCACCCTCCAACTACCACCACCTTACTTACATCTCTCTTCATACAATCCCCTCATCTCAACCATGGTCTACCTCTTTTCCTCCTACCTAGATCCTTCAACCTATCTGCTCTCTTTGCCATTCTCTCTTCCCCCATCCACACCAAGTGCAGTATTTAAAACAGGCTACGGAATCATTATCAGCACTGGCTCATATCACATCACATTTTGACACAGTTCACTACTCCTTGATAATAACTAGATGGTATTCATAGAATACTTACCCTGCGCAGTCAACTTGTTACGAGCCAACTCTTCTGTTTTTGAACACTTTTTTTTATTTGATCCAATATGGCTGCCAGACCACGTGAGCGATGACATCATAAATTTATATTCTCTGATATAATTGTTACATAGATCACGCTCAATACATTTTAAACTGATCAGACGAAGCATTGTCCCTGTCGAATTATGACGTCATAATTATGGCACAAATGACATCGGTAACAACACCTATTCCCCATATGGAGTTCTTTACAATGAGCCACGTTTCAATTTTTTCCATGCAGTGGTTTTGGAGATGTAGAGGTGCAACATTTTTCGGTTTTTCCAAGATGGCACCTGTACCACATGACCTAGGACGTCATGATTGTTATTTTAAAAATTTTAAAGGAGGAGGCGCTCCTATGGTGAAAATTTTGTGTTCATCAGACCAACAGTTGCTGAAAAAAATGAATAATGATCAGATGGATAAGTGTTGTAATTGTCGAATTATGATGTCATAACGAAGGCACCGATGACATCATCAACATATCTTATTCCCCATGGGGAGTAGTTGACAATGAGCCAGGTCTCAATTTTTTCCATGGAGTGGTTTCAGAGATAGAGGTGCGAAGTTTTTCCAAGATGGCGCCTGTACCACGTGACCTATGACGTCATAATAATTAAAATATTCTACAGGAGGAAGCCCTCCTATGGTGAAAATTTCATGTCGATCAGACCAACGGTTGCCGAGTAAATGATTTTTTTTTTTTATGCAGACACGTACGGCACACGTGTGGCATACGTATGCAACTGAATGCTTAACCCCGCTTGTCGCTTTGCGAACGCAGGGTAAAAATGAACACGTCATGCTTGTCCACCTAGCTATGCAGCCACGATTGGCCTTCTTTGTTTTCTCGACACAAGATTTCGTGCAAATATTGTATACCTATTCCCTTGGTGCTCCAATCGCAAAATCCCCCAGCACTTTGATGATGACTTCTCCGCTCCGGATTCGCTGCGCAGCCATTTGCTAGCTCAATCGGAGATTTGCTTAACGTTGCGCTTTCTAGGATCGCATCCACAAAGTTGTGGAAACTTGCTGAATTGTGTTTTAAATGAACAATTATACAATTTATTTCAGAAAATATCACAGTCCAATTTATTTCATTTTTGCAATTCAATTTCTTATACCATAGATAAGTCGATTTATGAGTAAAAGTCGAGGCCTGGACTTGCGGGGAAACAGTATTGTCTTGTATGGTAATTTCTTAAGCCAAAATTTTGATATCCCATCCCATTTGAAGTTTGCCTTGCCATGCTTGCAATTGTTTTTCCATTAGTTTCTTCATCAAATATCATTCGATGGTACCATCCATAAGTATTGGAACAGTGAAGTCAAATTTGTTATTATTGCGATATACTCAATAAATTTGGATTTGAGATCAAAAGATGAATATGAGGAAAGAGTACAGAAGGTCAGATTTTATTTATCGGTACTTATATGTATATATGTTTTATCATTGTAGAGCAACAGTACTTTTTATGTTCAGTCCCCCCATTTTATGTAAGCATTCCCAAAAACACAAAAAACTGTCATTGACATCACGAACAACGTCAGTCGCTGAAGACTTCTGCAGCAGAATTACAAAGGCTACACCGCAAGATGCAAACCTCTCATCAGCACCAAAAATACAAAGGCCAGATTAGGATTTGCCAAGAAGTAGCCAGTGAATGAGCAGGTGAGTTCTGGAACAAAGTTTTATGCACTGGTGAGACCAAGATAAACCTTTACTAAAGTGAGGAAAAGGGAGAAAGTGTGGAGAAAGGAAGGAACTGCAGATGATCCAAAGAATACTACGTCATCTGTGAAGCGTGGTGGAGATAGTGTCATGGGTTGGGCTTGCGTGGCTCCCTCTGTAACTGGTTCGCTCATCTTTATTTATGATGTAACTAATGATGGCAGCAGCAGAATGAATTCGGAAGTGTACAGAAACATTTTGTCTGCCTATGTACAAGGAAATGCCTCCAAACTCATTGGGCGCTTCACCATGCAGCAAGAGAATGACCCACTGCACTCTGCCGACGCAACCATGGAGTTCATCAGCTAAAAAAAATGCAAGGATCTAGACTGAACCAAGTCAATCTCCTGATTTTAATCCAATGGAGCATGAATTTCACTTGTTGAAGAGGAGACTAAAGTCAGAAACCCCCAAAACAAACAACTGAAAATGGCTGCAGTGAAGGATTTGCAAAGCATCTCAAGGAAGAAACCAAGAGTTTGGTGATGTCGATGGGTCACATGCTTAATGAAGTTATTACATGAAAAGATATGCAACCAAATACTAACTACTGTATTATACGACTCTTACTTTAATTTACTTTAAGGTCATCTGTTACAATACTTATGCTTACCTAAAATTGGGTAGGGGGGGAGCTGAACATGCAAAGGGTTGTTGTGTTCTACAGTGGTAAACCATATATACTTGTATGGGGAGGGGTTGGAGTATATATAGCAATTCTGTACTCTTGCCTCATATACCTCTTTTGATCTCAAATCCAAATTTATGAGTATATAGCAATAATAACAAGTTTGACTTCACTGTTCCAATACTTTTGGAGGGCACTGTCTTTCCTCTATGTTGATATCTCTTTTCAAGTTTTCGATCATTCTGGATATTTGTTGTGTTCCTTTATCCCTCGTTATTTTACAAATTTATTTGTTTGAAGTTTAACTTTTTTCATGGGGATTCACCACATTTGGCTCCCCCCCCCGCCCCCCCCCTACATAGTAAGCATAGTAAGCTGCAGCTGAATGGTCAATGATTCTTAAACCATTCATTTTATTCTAATTGTTCATTTTCATCAACAGAAATCGCATGGCTTTTTGGTGGAATTTGTTTCTCTGTTCAGATGCAGTGCAGAACTTCTGATTATCCCATGGTTATTTGTAGAAATCCTTAAAAGCAATCTCGAGAAGAAACATTATTTCACCTCTTGACATTATGGAACGTTCTGCAAACCTTCGTCTGCCTGTCGTTGTGCATTATCATTAGTTCTGCTGAAAAGTGTTTCCACTGGAGCGAGCCATTGACCAGTGCATCGCATGTTCACAGATCACAGCTTGGTTCTCACAGTGGTTGACCCATCAGCACCCGAGGGCCTACGTTGTGTGCTGTTTGGCAGTTTATCATCTCTGCCTCCTGTCCAGCATGTTGGAGACATCGTAAGATTTCATCGACTCAAGGTGCGTTAAATTACTGAGCAGAGGAAGAAGAGTGAGTTACATTTACACTTTTTGTTTTATGGAATAATAATAATTTCAGTTTTATTGTCAAACACTAAACAAAAAGTTTTAAGCCAAAGAATATTTGGTTCACAAAAAGTAACTGATAAAAAAATCCATTGACATAAATAAACGTCAAAAAACCTGAGAGCTCTGCTATTCAAAAGGTTTAACGTAACTACATTGAAAAATCGTGAAAGTTTACAAAAAGAAAACCAAAGTTAGCAAACTCACAATAAAACATAAACTGACAATATCCAAGCAACATATAAGATTAAAAATGAACAATGATTAAAATGATAAAAACAAAAGAACTTAAATACCTCGGATATTGAAATTCAACAAATGGACGAGGAATGGAATGTGGAATTGTTGGCTTCAGGTTTGTGGTATATCAGTTTGTTTGGAGTTTGGTTGTTGAGGTTGAGAAAAAAGGTGGCGATGACGAATGGAGGTGAGTACAGACTTTGCGAAGTGTTTGACGAGTTCAATGCGCAATCAGCAAGGGAAGCAACACAGAGCTTGTAGAAGGTCAGCATGGGGAAGGTGATCATTCACAAAGCTCTCTTTTGGACTCGCTATACAGTGCGTATCAAAAAAAGGTAATCCGAATTCAAGGGGTTAATATGCAAAGGTTATTTAGTTTGACAATTTACATGTGGTTTACCAATTATGAGGAGATCCTCAGCTTTCCATTGATGCCTTTCATGCATCATTGCTGTCACACATGACTGAGTACATGTTCATTGAAAATGACAAGTTCAAATCGCATTTTTTCAAGTTTGGCTAATCGGTGCAAAACAGTTTGAAATGGACGCATTACTTGTCGACTGCCAAGTTGATTATGTAAAATTGTTAAGCTGGTCTGGTAATCGTCGGTTGCGTCATCCTTTGTTTAAGATGGGCCTACAGTGTATGGGTTTAGAGACAGTCTGAGTCATTGAAAAGATGTTTCAACTTACGACTGAACAGCAGACCTTCGTGGTTGCAACCTTTCACCAAACTGGAAGTTTGCAGCGAACTCGTGATGCGTTCAGGGAACGTTTCCCAGAACGGGAGCCTCCAGCAGCCAAAACCATCTGGGCGAATGTTAGAAAATACCAAGAGCATGGCACTAGCCTCAACCGCACCAAGGGGAATTCTGGAAGGATGTGCACTGGGCGATCGGAAATGAACATTGCAGCAGTAAGGCAGCAAGTTTTGGAGGGTCCCAGGGATACCAGCGCAAGACGAAATGGGACAGGATTGCCTTTGGCAACATTCAACCGAATCACAAGACTGGACCTCCACCAACATCCATATCGGATTCACATCTGGCATCAACTTACGCCAGGGGATTTTTGCCAGGAGGCTGGTGCTTGCCAGATGGCTGATAGCACGATGCGAAGCAGATGTCAATTTCCTGCGGTATCTCGTTATCGGCGACGAAGCTGCTTTCGCCATGGACGGCAAGGTCAATACCCATAATGTTCTTGAATATGCACCGACAGGACAATCCCCGGAATTTAATTTTGATACCAACATGAATTGACAAAAGTGGACTGTTTGGTTGGGACTTTGTGGAAGTGGTCAGGTCAGACCATTTTTATTTCAAAGGAATGTCAATGGTAACAGGTATCTGCAGATGATCAATGATGAAGTTTTACCGCAGCTGGAGGAGAACTTTGAGCGACAGGTTCGTGGTGTCCTCAGATATCTCTGGTGGGCCCAAGACGGCGCCCCAGCATATTGTCTTATCGCTGTCCGAGATCGACTGAGGGAACTCTTTGGAGACCGAGTCATCGCCCTCAACCATGCAGTGGAATGGCCGCCAAGATCACCTGACCTCACACCATGTGATTATTTCCTTTGGGAACATTTAAAGAACAAGGTGTTCGTAACTCCTCCCCGTGATATTGACGAATTGCAGGGCCGTATTCGACATGAAGTGGATGCTTTGCGCAATGACCCGGCTATGTTGAGACGAGCAGTTCAGGGCATGCTCCGCCGCTGTGAGCTTTGTGTTGAAAGGGGAGGTGGACATGTTGAAGGTGTGGGTGCATAAAGGCCAATCATTCCTGAGAAAAGTTCACATCTGACGTTGATTTTGCACCAATTATCCTGACTTGCATCGATTAGCCAAACTTGTAAAAATGCGATTTGAACTTGTCATTTTCAATGAACATTTACTCTCATGTGTGACAGCAATGATGCATGGAAGGTATCAATGGAAAGCTGAGGATCTCCTCCCAATTAGTAAACCACATATAAATTGTCAAAATAAATAACCTTTGCATATTAACCCTTTCAATTCGGATTACCTTTTTTTTGATATGCACTGTATATCAGAAAGTTGGGATAACGTGACACCTGAACGCTATACAGGTGCTCCAAATTCTAAGATATATGGGAACAACTCGACTTCACTTCCGTTTTTATCCCCCGTTCGGGCGTCAGACCGGCTGGAGGCTTGTATTTTGAGCACGGTCCGTCCATCCGCAGCCTCTGCTTGAAAATGACTCGATGCATTTCTGTCATATTCGGCACATGTATGCGATAACATTTGCGCATGCAGTACATCAAATATCACCACTATAATATCAGCACTACCGACATACCACCTTTAATTATTTATTTATATTGTTGCGGATCTCCAAACGTCGGCTCTCCCCTTACCAAGGGGGGGGGGGGTTAATCCCCTTGTCTCTTATCTGGCCGACGCGACCCTGGGGGTTATGACGTCACTTCCGGACGACGTTAACTAGGGTTGTAAGCCGTCTTCTTATTACCTACTTATTAACGCCGCCCAGTAAGCGAGGAAATAACTCCCGCTCGAACCACGGATATGATGGGATATGCCGAGCGGATAGCAATCCGCGATCCGAGCTGTTAACAGGTGACTAGACCCGATTATAGCGGTTCCGAATCGTGCCACACTTACCCAATGAGAGAAAAGACTGATGCGATCGGATAAGAGGAAACCTGGAAAATAGGAAGAACAAAGCAATTTATTAATTATGTACAAAGAAAGAAGAGGAAACGAAAGGAATGTACAGGAAAGAAAGAGGAAGGAAAAGCACACAGGGCAGTCTTAATTACAGGCTTAACTTACTCCCTGGACAAACGGGCCGGTCTCACACACAGTCACTCACACGGGGATTGTAGAGGAACAGGTTGATGGTCACCAGCGCGTCCAGGCTCCAGTCCGGCTCCGGTCCAGGCGATGGAAAACCCGGCAGGCAGCTCTTCACAGTGCAACGCGAACGGACAATTATATCATGGGGGGAAGGCTGGTATCCTGGCGGCGTACGTAATATTTGTACGACTCGCGCCGAACGCCCCCTCTCCAATGTCCTGTACGCAAGCGCCAATTGTGCAAGTCCTTTCAAGCCCTTCAAATCGCAGCGGACCTTATACTCACGAGTTCTCTCATCAGCGCCAGCGAGTAAGTCCTTTCACATGCGCATATACCCACGAGTCCTTATTAGCTCGAGCTCCTCTTCATAAGTCCTCTTAAATGTGCGCTCTCCCAATAAGTCCTCTTAAATGTGCGCTCTCCCAATAAGTCCTTTTTCACAAGCGTGCCTCCTTAAAGTCCTGTACAGTCCACGCTTTCGCTGTAAGTTCTCCAAAATCACAGTAGTCCGTTTACCAAGCGCGCTTCCAACAAGTCCTGTGAAAGGGCTTTGTGCGCTCGCTTTTATAATCCAGCCAGCGACCGCTCTGCGAGCCCAAGAGCCACGCCTATCAGGCGATGTCACTACAGCCCTGGTTGGCTGGTTAGGGCTTACCCGCCCCGCCCTGACGGCTGGGTAACGTGGCCACACCTTCTCCCTGGCGCTCCGCCCCCTTTTTCCGGGCTTCACCTTGTGGCTTATGGCGGCATTGAGCGTGCTTACCGGCGGCTAAGGCTGCTGCTGCTGGCCAAGGAGCACACCAAATTGGAAGGGGCCATGGGGCACAGACTGGGGAGCGCGCTTAATGGCGTCGCTTGGAGGGAGGCTGCAAAATGGACGGAAGGGCCTACTCTTATTTGATTGACACAACGCAGATTCAACTATTGGAAAATGGCCTCATCTAACACATATTATGAAATAACTGATGTCCTATGGTGACCTACGTGTTGCTTGTGGCCTATCTATGGGGTGCTATCTTTAACCTTTAATGATGTGATATGTACAAGTGTGGGTTCTCAAAACTGCAACAATATACACTTTATCATCACCGCTGCCGATACACCACCTTTATGTATATAACTTTTACCTTTCTACATCATTCGTTGCAAAATCAAAGATTTTTTCAAGTACAGGGTGAGTCAGAAGTAGCGCCCGATTTCTGTTTACATGTACAGTGTGTATATATATATATATATATATATATATATATATATATATATATATATATATATATATATATATATATATATATGCTGTATATATATATATATATGTATGTATATATATATATATGTATATATATATATATATGTATATATATATATATATATATATATATATATATATATATATATATATATATATATATATATATATATTAATACCCCGGCCTACGTCATTAATTGGTTCCATAAGCTGTGACGTAACTCGGTTTTTGACGTAAACCGGGCGTAATGCCTTAAAAATGCCTTAAAATGAAGACAAACACCGTAAAACTAGAGTAAACAACTCGCGAAAGTATATAACTATCACCAAACCTTAAAGAACACTAAAAACACATTTTAGTTATATTTTTTAATGAGTAATGAACACAATTAATAAATGAATTTGTAAAGAATAATAAATAAAATTAATAAGATTATGTTATTCACCTTAAACATGGCGTCTCTTATGAACACAAACACACATTTTAGCAGTCTTAGCCGGCGGCGCTTTTTCAGTGACGTATGCGAGAATACGTTCCCTATCATGAATGATGGTCGATACCGTCGACCGTGGCAGCCCTAAGGCATAGACCTTATCGCGAATCAGTAAATATCAACAGAGGGCGCTCCACCGCAAAGCATGATGGGATCGAAAAGGGGGCAAAAGTAAACACGAACCCAGAAGAGGAAGCGTCTGTCTACGATCGATGCTGTGTTTACGGAAAGGAAGATGGCTAATGTGAAAGAAATTCAGCCTTTTATGGCATTAAAATCCAGCGATTTAAAGAAATATTTGAGGGAAAGGGGGGGTTCCCATTGGAGAAGAGAAACAACCTGCTTATGCAAGAACAGTTCCTGAATGTTGAAACCTCGATCGGCCATACAAATATCGCCGGGCTGGAACTTGTCGACAATGTTCGTCATCTTCACAATTTTTTTGTCCGACGTGTTTCCTCCTGTAGGTTTGGAAATGTATGAAATTGTTCCGCTAGGTGTAATACCAACAAGGCACTTGAGAGTAGGTCTTGACTTATATTGGCTGTACACTTGCGAACAAAACTTGGTAGACGGTGCTTTGTCCTAATCCAAAGCGAAATACGAGGTCCTCCTCGCGAAGATTAAGCCGAAGCTTCATGAGTGTCATGAGTAGCTGATCCTCTAAAGATTGAGATCGCTTAACTCCGGGTTTTGTAGTATTGTTTCTTTGCCAGGGCTTGTCTTCCATTGATAATTTCCCCTTATAATTAAATGAAGGTTCTGTGCATGAGGGGATACTTCTGCTAATAACCACTTAAACAGGTCATAACTAGGTAAACCTGTATAAAGTTTCACAAGTTCATCACAGTTTGCTATGTCCGAAACAGTAAGCTTCTTGTTACATACTGCAATGGCAGCTTTCAGTTTTGCGACTGTGTCCTTGGCTTGCAAATACTGGCTCATGAGCTGATCACAGTTAATTTGTCACAGTAAAAAAAGTCCTAAAAGTAGTTTAAAGTGGTAAGGATCACGTAGAGTGTCAATGTAAACAAGCAGCCTGTCAAAGTGACAGCGACCGCCGGCGGCGCTATTGCCCCTTTCCGATCCCATGACGCATTGCGGTTCCGATTCGCGATAAGGTCTATGCGTGCGCTATCACCGACACTTTTTCACCTTTTTCATACCTTTTGATCAGATTTATCTTATCTTCCATCGTAACCACATTATGCTTGGAAACACGAGCATTATCCTTCTTAGGACCCATGGCTAACACAGACACAGTAAAGGAATACTGTACGTCGCCTCTGTTTTGAATGAGAACCAGCAGCTGCACGTACGTACAGTATACTGTACGTACATTTTAATACATTTTTCATGTGCTTTTTATTGTATTTTAAATTGTTTTTTAGCTTCTTTTATTGTTAATTTATGTGCTATTTTATTTATTTTAAATATATTTTTCAGGAAAAAAAAAATTTCACGTCCGTAGGAGTGACATAAAGTCGCACATAATGACGTTCGCTGAACTGAAATTTACTCTAGAAGAGTGGCATAAAGTCGGATTTGACGTAGGTCGAAATGGCGTAAAACGGGGTAGGTCTTGACTTGACTTCACTTGACGGTGACTATATACAGACTTGGCATTTAATATGGAATATTTTTTTATTTTGACTTGGGTTTACTTTCTGAACTCAGTATATCAATCTGGTGAGTTTCTTTTACCCTTCGGTGATGTCTTTGTTGAAAGAACTATGTCACTGATTGTCTTTCGCAGCAAGAAGTCAATAACAGGATTATATCACAGGTGGCGTGACAAAATGTAAGGACAGGTACATTTGACGATTGGCTTCACAATCGGGTATATAAGGGTTGTTGCGTTCTGTATTAGTGGAAAACAACTGCTGCACGTCTACAAAAGATATTGGCGCTTCCTCTGGAGATGATCCGTCAACTTGACAATGCTGTTTGTCATGGAGTGGTGGCTTTACGAAATGCTGGCATGAAACAGCGTGCTATTGCTCGGTAGTATGGCATCACTCAAGGTCGGGTGTCAAAGATCCTGAAACGAAATGGTCAGAGGGGTGTCCCTACTCCAATACCGAGGCCAGGACGTCCACGCAGAACCACAAGGAGCGATGATCGCCAGCTGCACCGGTTAGTCTGCAATGGCCGTACCAAGTCAGCTAATCGGCTTAGGGCTGAGTGGCAGCAACTGACAAATGTGCCTGTATCCAGAAGGCTAGTCAACCAACGACTGGTTCAAGCAGGCTATCGTGCCAGGCGTCCCCTGAGAAAGCCACGCCTGACCAGACAACACAGCCAGCGCCGATTGCAGTGGGCCAGAGAGCACCGTCAATGGCATCCAGGACACTGGAATCACGTGACCTTCAGTGACGAGTCTAGATTTCTGGTCTATCGTCAAGATGGCCGCGTCCGAGTGCGCAGACAAGTGCATGAAGCCCACAACGAAGATTGTATAGTGCCAAGAGTCCAAGCTGGAGGTGGTGGGGTGACCGTTTGGGCTGCTTTTCATGCAGGGGGCAAAACTGACCTGGTTGTTCTGAATGGAAACCTGAACCAGTTCAAGTACAGGGCCATTCTGGAAGAAACATTGCTTCCATTTGCTCGTGCAGCCTTTCGAGGAAACTTTGTCTTCCAAGATGACAATGCACGGCCTCATTGTGCTCGCATTATCCAACACTTTCTTGCTGACCGTGGTATAGAGCATATGGAGTGGCCTGCCATGTCCCCGGATATGAATCCGATAGAGAACTTGTGGGCAGAATTAACGCGTCAAATCGACCACTTGGACCAGCAGCCGACCTCTGTGCGTGAATTGCAGCAGGCTATTGTCACTGCATGGCAAGCGATTCCTGTCCAAACCTTGGCAAATCTCGTGAACAGCATGCCTCAACGTGTACGTGCTCTCCTGAATGCTCGTGGGGGTTACACGAAGTACTGAACTGTAATTTTACTGTCCGTAAACCCAGTCGTAATTTAACTTTTGTTTTTGTTGAAAAAAAAATATGTATAATGTGCAAAATAAAGAGATACTTCTGGAAAACGTACAGAGGTTTAACACAGTACTGTCCGTGAATTGAGTTCGATATCAGTTTACATCACTTTCAAGGATCAATTTATTTGCTTCGAAATGTCAAATGTGGTTTTTGTTTCTTTTAAAGGTCACATTAACAAAATCTAGAATAATTTCAACATAATTCCAATGAACTTTTGGTTATAAGTCATCTTGAAAAGTAAGTTCACCCCCACAAAAAAAAAATTCTATATTAAATGCCAAGTCTGTTTATATATATATATATATATATATATATATATATATATATATATATATATATATATATATATATATATATATATATATATATATATATATATATATATATATAGATATATATAGATATATATATATGTATATATATATATATATATATACATATATATATATATATATATATATATATATATATATATATATATATATATATATATATATTTCAGTTGATTAATTTGTTTGCCATTTGTACTGCAGTGTACAAGAAGGTAGGAATAAATGAATGGCAAGTTTATCTAACCATTTATTCAGGGGAAAATTATTACGGAAGTGTACCAAGCTGTTATACTTGCAATTTTCAAAGTGCCCTCCCTCGTGATCGATGCACAATTGCAGCCGAGCAGGCACATAGTGGCACACACGCTTGCAGAGTTCGATATAAATTTCCTCAATCTTTGCTGTGATTTGAGCCTTCATTTCCTGAATGGTACGAGGCTTTTCACGATAAACAAGGTCTTTCATGAGCCCCCAAAGAAAGAAATCTGGAGGTGTAAGGTATGGGGAGCGTGCCGGCCACTCGATCGGACCGCGGCGGCCGATCCACTTTCCGGGATCCACTTACACTTCCGTAATAATTTTCCCCCGAATAAATGGTTAGATAAACTTGTCATTCATTTATTTTTTACCTTCTTGTACACTGTAATACAAATGGCAAACAAACAATCAACTGACAGAAATATATATATGTATATACAGAAATCGGGCGCTACTTCTGACTCACCCTGTATATTCATCGGTCGACTTTGTTATTTATTTATTTGTTTGTTTCATTTATTCAGTTCCGAGCAAAGGTACCTGACATTGCCGGTGACACAGAGTCGCATTGTGATGGGAATATGAAGAGAGGAGGGAGAGGGTGGAGGAGGAACAGGGGGAGGGGAGGGGAGGGAAGGAAAGGGGAGTGGGGGGATGGGAGAAGGGAAAGTTTGGGGATAATGGAGGGGAAAGGGTTGTGGGAGAAACAGGGGGGTCAAGGGAGAGGGAGAGGAGAAGGAAGGGGAAAGGGTTAGAGGAGAGGGGAGCGGTGAGGGAGGGGTGAGCGGGAAAGGGAGGGAGGGTTGAGGGAGAGATAGGAGTGAGGAAGAGAGAGGGGTGGGGGAAAGCAAACTACCCATCGTTTTCAAACAGCACGTAACATTTTAAGAGTTTATAACATGGGCTTCCCTTAAGGTATGCGACTCGACCTGCATCTGGCACCATGGCTCTCACCTGTTACCCTCCCTCATCCCACAAACCTACCCCTCCTGTGCAAACGAACAAACATCAAAGAATATCACTCAAGCTTGATCAACAAAGTCATTGTGAATATTTAAGCAAAACAGCAAATAAAGCAAATGGAAAGGTAAGAGTATGGTTATGGTGAATCTGTGGTGTATCATTACCAAGCAGATTGTAGAGTGCTCGCCAAGTGGCTTAAGCACTCAAGCAAGCACCTCCAACGAAACTCTTGAGATGCCCAGATTGTCCAACAATGTCCGAATTTGACAAATTAACACATTTTTTTTAGGAGTCGGAACAGCTGCTGAATTCAATTCTGGAGTTAAATTTTGAAATTGCGTTCAGATGAAGAGATTATCAAGCTTATCACATGTTAGATGTAAAACGTGTATGGAGATTAAATAAAGGCATGAACACTGGCGTTTATAAACATTGTGACTTGCACAGGAATACAGCGATTTGTATGTATGAAGATCAGTGATATTACAATTTGTGTATATGAAGCTTTATTGCACAAAAACCGTGCTGAGGCAAGGCATATTTGACCTGAGTGGACAAAATGGTGGAATTAAGACCCTGGGGCGAGCAACCTGAATGCAGGCTGACCAAAGGTAAGCCTGTTTCTAGTATTGGTATAAATTTTAGCATAAATGATCTTCAAAAGCCATTTAAACGCACCCAAACACCCAGTTGTTATGCATGCACTCCAGTGAAAATCGATAAGTATGCATACAAGGTTTTCGGCCGCTAGATTTCATGGATTTGGAGTTATGGAGGAGACACACACACACTGTTTTGTTCTGATTTTTTTTTCTCCTTTTTTTCAATGTAAAAATATTTTATCAATGTAAAATCTACAATTCCCATTTTAAAGGTGCAGTTACAGGCTGTGTCCTCTGGGGACTTGCATCCTCATTATCATAAATCTTCAGTTATGTCTGAGCTAACTGAACAACGGCATGGTAAATTGATTTGGCTCATGAATGTACAAATGAATGAGAATGATTACAATAAAAATAAACGTAGAGAATGATCAGTATGTGAACATTGCCATGATCTCAAAATCTCTCTTTCTGTGTCTTTGTCTGTCTGTCTGTGTTATAAATTAAACCATTTGAAACCTATGAAAGGTGAACAATATTGGTATAGCAATGTGTGAGGAGGCAAAGTGTGTGCGTGCGTGTGTGCGTGCGTGCGTGCATGCGTGCGCGCTCATGCGCTCTCTAGCCCAATTGCATCTCACACCTGCAATTGACAGAAGCAATCTATCCTCTCTCACCTTTAATCAATTCCCCTAACTGCGACCTGGATTGTATTTTTTTTTTAACACTTATCAATGTTTTCGTTATTGAACTGCTCGAGACGGTTGGGAAATGGCAACGAGCTTCCTTTGGTAGATGCAGCTCATTTCGACCAGTTGGTCAAATATAGTGTAAAAGTCCGACATGTTATTTTCACAACATATTTTCATAAAACGGGCACACAGCAAAGCATGCAGGGCAAGATGGCATCACTGCAAACAGTTACAATGTGTTGCCTCATCTTCCTGTTTCATCATCCTTATTTTGTGAAGCAGCTTTGAGATGAAGGTTGAGAAATTACTAATGTAAATGATTTCCCTCACCCTATCGATGCAAATCCTTTCTCGTGTCTAAGTCTGAGGATGTATGGTCCATTTGTAATAGTCCTCAAAACTCACCAGTCTGTTGTAAAAACTTAAACAGGAATTCTGATGACGTCAGCTCAAATAGGATCCATTTTGTACAAATTGGTGTTTTTATTTTTAAAGTAATGTCTGTTTTCATTTTCTGAAGCATTATTGCATCAACTGACTCTCCAAACTACCAGAGGTAGATAATGCTGCAGGAAAGTAAAATTTGCAGCAACCTGCAAGTTTATACAGCTTGAGTTGTGGCGAGTGCGGCCTTCACGGAGTAAACCTTCCATTGAAAGCTTGTGCCGCTTGTATGGAAGGAAACGGTTTGTCGGAAACTTTTCCTGGTTTTGATAATTATTTTCGAATAAACGATGAAGCAAGTAATGAACAAGGCCTCTCCTTATTGATATTTCCCCCAAGATTCCATGAGAAATGGCTTCCTCTGGCGAATTAGGTGCTCATTAATGCCACGCACTGGTTTATCCAAGTAAAGCTGTGAAGCAAGGGTATTGTTTAAGTTGCATTTGCTGAAATTTGTCACCTTGAGTTGCTCATGTGATCATTCATTGCTGCTGATGAAGCTAAATTGCCTTCCCATAGTTTTCGAATTGCTTGGCATGCCAGAACCGATTCACGAGTCCAGGAAAGGGTATTAGTGCATCACCGCTAATGCTTCCAGGGAAAGTGTGTGTGTGTGTGTGTGTATGTGAGTGTGTGTGTGCGTGTGCGTGTGCGCGTGTCCAAGATCACCTTCTCTATAATTGGTTAATGAAAGGAAAAACTTTGCAATTAGATGCAAATGCGCTGCTTCTATAAACTTTCTCGATAGTCCAGGAGCTATTTCCTGTAAAGGCCTTAGAAATAGGTGTTCACTCATCTCACATCACATACAAGGTTTGACTGCATTTTCTGTTAGGGCAACCCTTCTAGAACATGTTTAGGGTGGGTGTCAAACCAGATTGTGGTATTATTATTTTTAACGAGTCAATATTTGTCATGGGTGGCAGGTTTTTATTTTTGGTCTTTTGGGTCCTTTGGGTCCTCGGGATCTTTTGGGATATTTAGGGTCCTTGGGGTATTTTGGGTCTTGGGGTGTTTCGGGTCCTCGGGGTCTTCTCAGTCTTTTGGGTCCTCGGGAGGTTGGGGGGGTCTTTTGGGTCCTCTGGGTACTTTAGGTTAAGTATATCAGGTTGCAATTGTGGGTGGCATCAAGTCAGCTGTCCTACCAATGGGTGAAGAGCGGACATACTGTACATATATATACATACATAATCACAAACACTTACTCCATTATATATATATACAGTGAAACCTTGACTTACGAGTGCACCAACTTACGAGTTTTCCGAGATACGAGCCGTCGCTCGGGCGGTTTATTGCTTTGAGATGCGAGCCGAGATCTGAGTTACGAGCTTACGCCACCCGCCACTAGGTGGGTTCCAGTCACGTGGTTATCTTGCCGTGCAGGCATCTCTGCCGTATATCGCTGTGCTTTGTTTTCGCATGTTGGTTATTTTGGAGCTTACGCCACCCGCCACCAAGTGGGTTCCGGTCACGTGGTTATCTTGCCGTGCAGGCATCTCTGCCGTATATAGCTGCTGCTTTGTTTTCGCATGTTGGTTATTTTGGAGCTTACGCCACCCGCCACCAAGTGGGTTCCGGTCACGTGGTTATCTTGCCGTGCAAGCATCTCTGCCATATATAGCTGCTGCTTTGTTTTCGCATGTTGGTTATTTTGGAGCTTACGCCACCCGCCACCAAGTGGGTTCCAGTCACGTGGTTATCTTGCCGTGCAAGCATCTCTGCCGTATATCGCTGCTGCTTTGTTTTCGCATTTTGGTTATTTTGGAAAATTTCTTAGTTTTAACCATGGGTCCTAAGAAATTGAGTGCCAAGGGCAGTACTGAGAAGAAGAAGAGGATGATGTGCTTGGATATAAAACACGCAATCGTCGAAAAACATGAGCGAGGTGTGCGTGTTGTCGACTTGGTGAGGCGGATGTGAAGGCAGCTGAAGATTTTATTATAACTTTTGCCGAACTGATAGAAGCCGAACGATACATCCCCCAGCAAATCTTCAACTGTGACGAGACAGGGCTCTTCTGGAAAAAGATGCCGAGGAGGACGTATATAACGGCAGAGGAGAAGAGCATGCCAGGCCACAACTTGTTCAGAGTGCCGGCGATAGCTCGCCTTCTCTTTGTGGAAAACACGGTGAGATCCTTAACATCCAACAACTAATGGGACGCAAACGGGGCGCCCAGTTTAGCGGTACACACATTGATGAATCACCCTGCCTGTGATTCACCCATGACAGGTTATAGCTGGGTCGGGATTCAAACCCAGGCTGGACAGTTTAGAGTCAAGTGTGCGTACCTCCAGTCCAGGCCATCCTGCCAACTTGTATGCTGCATACAGGTGAAATATAAAGCGCGAGATATTTTTATATATACTGTATATTTTTTTAAAAATTGGTGTGGTTTTTGGCGGGCTGGAACGGATTAATAGCATTTCAATTCATTTTAATGGGGAAATTTAATTTGAGAAACGAGCAAATTGAGTTACGAGCTCGGTCACAGAACGAATTAAACTCGTAAGTCAAGGTTTCACTGTATATATATACAGTCACGTGAAAAAGTAAGTACACCCCGTGTAAAGTTTTGACTTTTTCAACATATTTCACCAAACAGCTGTTGGATCTTCATTTCAACAATATTGAGAGATAAAGGTGATATAATACAACAAATATCATGAAACATTTACATTTTGTAGTCCATTGTATAATTTAAATAAACATAAATGCAAATTTCGCATGTAGTATATGTATGTGGATATATATATATATATATATATATATATATATATATATATATATATATATATATATATAGCACAGTATATATATATATATACATATATACATATATATATATATATATATATATATATATATATATATATATATATATATATATATATGTATATATATACTGAAACGCAAAAGAAACTTACCACCTTTGAAACCTTTAAATATCAACAATAACACTGCGTGTAGTAAATGTGTGAACTTATTTGTGGACAATAGTGTCCTCACTGTCAGACAAAACGGTCATGGATGGTCACTTGAACCTTCAATGGTCACTTCATAGCACAGACTTCCGTTGAACTTGGGGCTGACTCAGAAGAAGACCTTTGTTGGTCGAAAGCTTGTCGACAATTAAAGATCGACGTCCTGAAGCTACGTCCGCGTCTTATTTAATCTAACGATTATATATTCAATACAAATGAGACGCCCTGCTCGTACTTTGGAGTTTCTACTATTTCTTACAGTTATATATATATATATATATATATATATATATATATATATATATATATATATATATATACAGTATATATATATATATATATACATATATGTGTATATATATATGTGTATATATATATATATACATGTATATATATATACATATATACATATATACATATATACATATATACATATATATATATATATATATATATATACATATATACATATATATACAGTATATATATATATATACATATATATATATATATATATATATATATATATATATATATATATATATATATATATATATATATATATATGTATGTATATATATACTGAAACGCAAAAGAAACTTACCACCTTTGAAACCTTTAAATATCAACAATAACACTGCGTGTAGTAAATGTGTGAACTTATTTGTGGACAATAGTGTCCTCACTGTCAGACAAAACGGTCATGGATGGTCACTTGAACCTTCAATGGTCACTTCATAGCACAGCTGTTGAACAGCCGTTTTGACTGTCAGTGATTAGCCAAGGGGTACGGGATGATTTTAATGAGCTGCACGTGATGTCTTGATATTGGCTTTAAAAAGGCCAGTGCAAAATGGGCATTTTGACCAAAACATTTGACCATTTTGACCAACTTCAAAAAGACCGAAAACGCAAAAGAAACTTATCACTTGTTTGAAATGTAATAAAATTGTAACAGTTCAAAATAAAACAAACCAACAATTGCTAATTGAAACATTGGCATTTTATTGATGACATGTCAAGTTTTTGACCAAGATACACCATTTCATCAGTTTGTTCTACAGTACAGAACAGCACAGGGTGCAATGTCAGTCCCCTTTCAATAGCGTGTGTGGCCACCATTGTTTTGGATACAGGCAGTGCATCATCGGCGTATACTGCCTACCAGTCTTTGGATGGATTGCTGCTGGATTCTGTCCCACTCAGTCCTCAATGTCTGAAGCAGCTCTGCCCATGTCCTAGCCCTGCCAACTACGTGTCTCCCAAGCTCATCCCACAGGTGCTCTATGGGATTCAGGTCAGGGGAGAACGCAGGCCACTGCATGGTGTTGATGTTCTCGCCTTGGAGAAATGCAGTGGTAAAGCGAGCAGCATGGGGACGAGCGTTGTCATGCTGAAAGGTTCTCAGTTCTGGGTGGTCTAGCAGGAATGGCAGGAGATGAGGTCGCAGGATGCTATCCACATACCGCTGGGTGTTAAGATTCCCATCCACAACCACCAGTGGCGTCCTGTACCGGCCTGATATGGCGGCCCACACCATCACACTTGGGCCACCCCACCTGTTGGCTTGACGCACGCAACAATCGGCATATCGCTCGCCAGTTCTTCTCCAGACACGCTCACTCCCATCAGGACTGTCCACACAGAACCTTGACTCATCGCTGAAAGCGACCTCGTTCCACTGCGCCAAGGTCCACCGCTGATGCTGCTGGCACCATCTCTGTCGGTTGCGGCGATGGGCAGCCATCATCACGGGGCCTCTGTATGGTCTTCTGGCAGTCAGACCATAGTCATGCAGTCGTCTTCGTGCAGTATCATTGGAGATCCGTGGTTTGCATGCCCCGGAGTTTCTGCCGCAGTGCGGGATGCTGGACGGAATCGATCCCGCAGGTGACTTCGGACCATCTGCCTGTCCTGCCTTGCAGTGGTGACTATTGGCCTCCCTGATCGAGGTCTGACATCTGCAGAGTTGTGGAGGGTGTCTCTGTCCACCAGGGCCGATATCGTCTGGTGTGAACAGCCAAGGCGACGTGCCACCTCACGGTAGCTCAGTCCGCCTTGCAGCATGCCCAGGGCACGCTGCCGTTTATCCCTTGACAATCGTGGCATGTTGATTGAAATGCCCATTTTGCACTGGCCTTTTTAAAGCCAATATCAAGACATCACGTGCAGCTCATTAAAATCATCCCGTACCCCTTGGCTAATCACTGACAGTCAAAACGGCTGTTCAACAGCTGTGCTATGAAGTGACCATTGAAGGTTCAAGTGACCATCCGTGACCATTTTGTCTGACAGTGAGGACACTATTGTCCACAAATAAGTTCACACATTTACTACACGCAGTGTTATTGTTGATATTTAAAGGTTTCAAAGGTGGTAAGTTGCTTTTGCGTTTCAGTATATATATATATATATATATATATATATATATATATATATATACATACACATACACACACACACACACACATATCTCGTCGAGACTCAGAGGATGAAGCCAGCAACACTTGCTGTATCTTGCTTGTTCTGCCACTGATGAGATGAAGGAAGAGAACAAACTACGAAAAATGTGTTATTTGTCAAGAAGATACGGAGGCGGTTCTTCGAAATGCAAAAACATCTTCCATAGAGACTCTGAAAACTACAGATGTATACTGGCATTCAAATTGCTACAAGATGTGCACTAGCAAGCACAATCTGAATCTCATTCAGAAGAGATGTCGGCCATCTCCTTCTCATTTGGAAGCATCAGGATCTGACATGACAGATGCAAGCCAGCCCAGGGAGACGACTGAGATCTCAGTCAATTGTCATGGACAGTTCTATAATGTCAACTGTCATGGCCCGGGTGCCTGTTCTGCAAAAATACGTCCGACAAAAAGTGACGCAAATGCTCAATGTTAGCGCATTTGAAGTATGTCAGTCAATTGAGCATGCAGCAGAAGCTCAAGTTGATGAGGATATACTGCATGTGCTACGTGGTGCGAGCAATGACCTTGTGGCTGCAGAAGCCAAATATCACTAAGTAGCTTTTCAAACGACACCAGCAAGACAAGTATTGAGCTTTTAAGGACAGTAAATATGAAGACAAATATGAGAGTGCTTTTGATGAACTAGTTAACAATGTTAAACCTGAATTAGAAGCTGGCAAGGCATTCAAGGCCGATGAGGTAGAGGTCATTAATACTGGGCTAGTAAAGGAGATTCTAGTGAAGTTGGAAGAATAAGGGGTTGTAATTCCATCTTTTCATCTCTCCTGGTGCCTTCATTCAGATGGCTGGTGACAGTAACAATATCAATGAGGAGACTAGATGGGAAAAACATGCCACTACTGTTGTGTTGCACCACCGTGGACTATTTGGTCCTCTACCAGAGCGCACACCATTATCTGACCATTCTCAGAGAAACGCATCTCTCAATAGTGCAATGATGATGCAAGCTATGCACGAGTTCAGCACTCGATGGCAAAAGGCCCAGAATTTCAAACTTTGTTGGCAAGGCATGTAAAGACTGGTTACAGTGTTTAGAGCACTTAGAATCATCAGGCAGACCAACTAAATTACTCGACGTAAACATCCTGGCAAGCCAGCTGATAGATCCCAGCCAACAGCGCATGTCTAGTTGGAGTGGTCTCCATGCAATGGTTTCATTTGCCAGGCCGTGCATCTCTGTTGTGGGTTATTGCCCAGTGGTTGAAGGTTCTCCCACTGAATATAGTACGATCTATACAATGATGAAGACTACATGAAAATTATGGCAAGCCTCCAAAAGATGACCGTTCTCACATTTGACCTTGCCATCTATGTAAAGGCCAAGGAGATCTAGTGGAGCGTGCCAGACGAGTTCTCAGATACTGTCATCCGCATGGAGGATTTCACATCGCTCTGAATCTCCTTGCACTTCTGGGTAAAAAGTACGAAAACTTGAGAATAGAAGATCTTCTGATAGAATCTGGCGTCTCTGGTAGCAATACAACAACTTGTACCCTTCATGGAAAATCTTACAATCATGGAGTGAGAGCCCACAAGCTGACTTGACAGGATTATTGCAAAAAAACATTGTACAGTCGACCCCACTATTCGCAGTTCCACTATTCGTGATTCCTCTATTCGCGGTTCCGCTATTCGTGGTTCCGCTATTCGTGGTTCCGCTATTCGTGGTCCGCTATTCGCGTTTCCGCTATTCGCGGTTCCGCTATTCACGGTTCCGCTATTCACGGTTCCGCTATTCGCGGTTCCGCTATTCGCGGTTCCGCTATTCGTGGTTCCGCTATTCGTGGTTCCGCTATTCGTGGGTCCGCTTTTCGCGGTTCCGCTATTCTTGGTTCCGCTATTCTTGGTTCCACTATTCTTGGTTCCGCTATTTGCGGTTCCGCTATTCGCGGTTCCGCTATTTGCGGGTTCCGCATATTCGCAGGTGATAAAATGCGACCCGTTTCTCTATTCGTGGAAAGTTATCCCGCAAATTCGTGGGTTTTTTTCTATTCGTGGCCGTGTTCCGCAAATTCGCGGTTTTTCAGGGGCGCAAAAAATAATTTCACGAGCCGTTAGCTTGACATACGGTATTTATAAAACCCATCTTTCACCAGTCATGCATAAAGCATCTGGACATATGCAAAAAAATCTTCTACGAGGTGCCAGCATGACCTGCTCCTGTGTTCGCTGCCGTGTTTTTCGTGTTTTCACGGCTTTCGTGGGATATCCCATCATTCACACTGTGAATAGTGTTACGTGCTCCTCCCCAACCCCCGGTCACGGTGTACCTCCGAGCCCCGAGAGGAGTCACGGCAGAAAAATGTGTTATTCTGTATGTCAAAGATCAATGGTGAAGCCACACCAATTGTTACCAACAAACAAATATTGTATTAAAATCGCACAAGAATAACAGTACAACAACAATAGTAATCAATTGTACAACCAATATATATTTCCTATGATGGTACCATCAGGTTCGTACAATATAACTCACTGTGCTCCAAGTGAGCGAAAATAAGAACATTCCCCAATGTCTCTATTCCGGCATCAAGCCCAAGTCGATCTGCTCCAGCGATCGTCAGAACGATGTCCAATCGAGACCAGAATCGCGTTCGGATGACAGTCACAGTCACATGGCCAAAGCTGCGCAAAGGTGCCCTCAAGGCGACGGGGAAATCCAAAGGCGCCCTCCAGGCGACTGGGAAATCACACCCTGGACGTTTCACGGCTCCAAATCGGCGAACCGCAGATTTACCTTCGAAATCCACGTTACACACACACACACCAGATAAACGTCTGGATGCGGTGAAAATGCTTGAAGCGAAGTGAAAAACCTTGCGCGATGCGCAAAGCGCACGAGTCAAAATGGCCGACGGCCCGTTCTCGAGGCGTAACGGCACGACGATGATTCTCCTCTGAATCAACGGCCAAAACCTGACACTCAGGTTGATCTGTCACAGCGATAACAACTCTGTCGCAAGAATCCCTTTCCCGGGAAACTCGAAGTTCGCTAGTGACCTCCGTTCGTCAACGTTTGCTCCAGACCTCGAAGCAGCTAGGCTTCTTCCCCGACTCACTCGCTCCGCCTTCTCTTCCTCTTCTCCCTCTTCGTCGTCGTCCGGTTCCGGTTTCATTTAAAACATTGACTTTTTTACCTTTTGAAAATAGTAACCTCTATCTCCCTTAAACGACAACAATAATAGTACATGGAATCAAAAATGTTTACAGTGGATGAAAACCACAACAACGGAAGTGACGAATCCGTAACAATAGCTTCACGTGATATTCCACCATTCACAGGTAAACAATGTTTCACAGGATATTCCACCAGCTGCATAACATGTCATCCCTGCGCGTTACTGTACAGAATGAAAACTCTCCATAGTATCTATTGGTGTGATTACCTGTCTCCCTTTTCCCCCATTGAAACAATGGCACGGCATTCATTCGCGGATTTTCATCGACATTCGTGGATTATTGCCGACATTCGCGGGTTTTGTCTGGCCATTTCCGGGACGTTCAACGACCTTTGCGGATTATCGGCGACGTTCTCGGCATTTGCGTCACCATTCGTGGATTTTGCCTCGTCGTTCGCGGTTTGGTCCTCTCTATTCGCGGATTTTCGTGACTCGGGAACCAATCCCCCCTTTTTCCATTGAAACAATGCCCTGCTATTCGTGGATTTTCCAGGAACGTATCCCCCGTGAATAGTGGGGTCCAACTGTATTAAATACCACCAGTATGACATCACAGCCCCCATTACAGACACCTTTTGAGGGCTGACCCGCACCACAGATATTGGCCTGTAGAAAAAAAGTAATACTCCAATCTGGAGTGCCACCCACCCAAGAGGTGTTCCAGAAGGGTCGCCCGAACAGAATATGCCATCAAACCTTCTATGTGGTGTGGGTTGAGCAAGGCCTTTGTTTCACAGGCCTTGATCCTGGACCACGAATGGTGATTTGTTATACCACTCGTCACTTATCAAGCTTTTCCATATAAGCAACACCACCTGCTAAAAAATATTTTGCTTTTTTAGACATCTTTCAAAAACCTATTTGCATTATCCAACGTTCCTCTGAATTTCCCTGATGTTCATATTCTTGAAATGCCCTCATTTAGTGATTGTTAAAATTCTTGAAAGCCAACTTTATTTCATGCGATGAAAGACTAAACATTGCATTGGAGTCGTCGGAAGGAACCCGAATAAACAAAGATCAAAAAAAGTCATCGGGATAGGATTCTTTGGATTCTCAGGATAGGATTCCTGGATCGGATTCGTAATTTGAATAAGTAGACACATGTGAACAAAAGGTGGGAGCGGAGGGGAAGCCGTAGCCAGAGGTACTCCTGAGGGTGTGGTGGATAGACATGCAAATTAAACATCAAATAATTTTTGAAAATTAGATTTTATTATTGCATATTTTATTTGATCTCCTGCTAGGAGAAATGTGATGTAGAAATAGTGAAATAGTGTTAGTGATGCAGAAATAGGGCAAAATGGAGAAGATTGTCTTGGGGACCGCAAGGCTAACCCCCGCTCTTGCAGGGAAAATGGCCTTAAAATGCCTGTTGTTGTTGTGTATATTTTATTTGATCATGTGATCAGTGAAAAAATAATAATTATCTTTCACTTGGAAATTTAATTACTCCAGTTGGAAATTTAATTACTAATTTGATGGAATGTTATTATACCGACCTTTGCCCGGCTCACGCCATTTTGACGCTGCGCGTCTTAATTTGTCGTTTTGTTTGCAAATGTACTTGATCATGGGGAAAGGTAGACCAGAAGATATTCAGGTAGGTCAAAATCAGGATCGATAAACGAAACAGGCCTTCCTGGGAAAAAAAAAAGGCATTCTAAAGCTGTCATTGAATGATGGAGCGTCGTGACGTTATGCTTCCTCTAATGCATCGGGTGCAAGAAAAGACAAAAAATGAAAATCACGTTTTCTTGTTTGTTTGCAGGTCCAAACCTACTGCAGTTCTTTGCAGGGTACTCAGATGCCAGGATTCTCTGCGTTGGTATTTGATGGAACAGTGGGTGCACCCATTGTTCCAAAATCAACCAGTCTCTCCTTCAGCTTTGATGCCGAACAAGAAAAAGAGGAAGTTTCAAAGTTGCGCTCGTGGATGCTTCAGACCTATTCCACGTCACTCACAAGAGGTTTGATGGACGTCAAGCCTCACTCCTTCCTGAATCTGCAGTGCCAGCTGGTGGCAATCGCCAGGGTGGATTTACGATGTTCATTGCTCAAGGTCAGACCTGTAAACCCAGCTCATAAACTGTACAGATTTCATTGTGGTTCCTGTGAAAAACATTTTGAGCTCTTGATGAAGTAAAAAAAAACATTTTTGTGTGACTTGCTAAAGTATTTGGAAAATCTGACATTGTAAAACCTCCATTTGGTCCTCACTTTGGCGTTAGGGTTATGCTTGGTATAAAGTTAATGTATAAGATAGCTTTTAAATTGGCATTACTTACAAAACATGGTTGCAGTCAAATTGTGCAAAGATTTTTTTTATTTTTTTTTACTGGTATGCAAACTTTTTCTTTTCATGATCCAAGTCCAGGTTGATGGAACAAGTGCAGGTTTCCACTCCCTGCCCTCCCCACCAAATCCTCCCCTAACCCCGACATACTTGAGATGTTTTAGGCAATATATGGTCTCTTACTCAGTGTGATGTTGCTGTCGTTAAAAGATAATTATCATATTATCTTTTAATGACGATGGAATCCCTTGTTTCAGAGAAGCTATCTTGCAACATTAGCTTTTGAGGATAACGAGATAACATGGTTATTTTTCAAAGCTCCTTTTTTTGTCGAAGAGGTTCGTCAAAGTGGCATCGAGGTCCGTCGAAGAGTGAGGTGTAATAGAGGGCATCAAGACCGATATTCGAACAGCAACGTAGCCATGCTTGTGTGATACTTTAGTTGAAGAGGATAGTATTACCTGGGTGGGGATGGCTGGTAGCAATTAGTAAATAATGTATTACAATAAAGTATTACATTATTTTGATTTCAGAAATGGACAGCCGGTTCGTGAATGACTTGGGTATAAAAATGGGAAATGGCAAACGATGAACCAATAAATTCCACATTCCTGTGCCACCTTCAGTCGAACGTCAGACATTGACAGCACGTTCATTATATTTTAATTCCAAACAGCATCATTCATTATTGGTTCACGAGTTATCAAGTGACCACTATATTCGTCATGTGTGTGCGTCTATGTGTATGTCTGTCTGTCCGCACCATAACTACCCGATGATATCATCTGATCTTGATGAAACTTGGGTGGTAGGTTAATATGATCCAGTTGTGTCCTGCCTAGAGTGGGCGTATTGTGCCCATTGTGGGCGGAGCCACGCCCGAAAAAGATTTTTTAGGGGGTAATCGAGTTCAAGCGACATCCTCTCCAAGGGGTTTAGTGGAATCTGACAGAGGTTTCGATATTTGGTTAGGCGAATGTCATGTGTCCAGCCCCACGGAGCTCGATTTTACTTCTTTTTTTTCATTTTGTTTATTTATTCATTTATTTCTTTATTTTCATTTCATGTTTCACCGAATTTTCGGTATTGTGTAGCTAACTAACCCCATAACTGATTAAACATTATTTTCTATCTCATTTCAAGGTCAGTAACCTTCGTTTTGACATTTCCGGGCCTGGTCTGTCCAGGCCTGTTTCGGTTATAGTCCGTCCTTTTTCATTGAATACCGCTCGCTCGTGAACCATCGTCATCTCCTGACTTGTTCTAATCACAAACGAATACTATAGTGTTCATATACCCTGGTTAGAATAGGTACACTGTATCCCTGTGTGTCATAAGAGGCGACTAAGAGGGTTGGCGTCAGGAAAGGCATCCGGCCATAAAAACATTGCCTCAAAAAGAGAACCATGACAATTACAACGACATATGGGCAGGGTACAGCCCGAAGTGGAGATCGGTTTCTGAGGTTTGGGACATGGAATGTAGGGACAATGACAGGGAGATCAGGAGAAGTGGTGGAAGTATTGATCAGAAGAAGAGTGGACATATGTTGTGTGCAAGAGACGAGATGGAAGGTAAGTGGTGTGAGAATGGTGAACGGTAGGCAGGGGCAGAAAAACAAGTTTGTGTGGCAAGGGTGCCCGGAGGGCGTGAATGGTGTTGGTGTCCTGTTTTCTGAGGAGTTTGTAGACAGTGTGGTGAGTGTGACTGGAGTGAGTGATAGGTTGATGATGGTGAAAATGATGATTGGAAAGCTCTTGGTGAACGTCATCTCGGGATATGCTCCGCAGGTTGGTCGGAGCGATGAAGACAAGGACAAGTTCTGGTGTGCGATAGAGAAGCTGATGGAAAACGTGAAAGATGAGGAAGTTGTTGTGGTAGGAGGAGACCTAAATGGACATGTGGGAAGGAGTATGGACGGTTTTGAGGGAGTTCATGGGGGTTACGGATATCGTGTGAGAAATGGAGAAGGTGAAAGGATTTTGGAGTTTGCTGATGGAGCTGATTTGTTGATTTGTAATACTTAGTTCCAGAAAGAGGATAATAAGCTTGTTACATACATGTCAGGTGGGTCGACGACAACCGTTGACTACCTGATGGTGCGTAGGCGAGATAGGGGGCACCTCCGGGACACCAAGGTGATCCCGGGGGAGGAGGCTGTTTCACAGCACCACTTGGTTGTCTGCGACATAAGGGTGAAAGGTGCAAGGAGAGCTCGGTGGGTGAAGTACCACCCGAGATTGAAGGTGTGGAGGTTGAAAGAGGTGACAGTAAGGCAGGCATTAAAAGAGAGGCTGAGTACGGTAGAGGATGATGTGGTTGAGCTTGAACATGGTTGGATGTCAATGAAAGATAGTCTGTTGGGAGCAGTTGGTGAGGTATGTGGATGGACAAAAGGACCACCGAGGCACTCGGAAACATGGTGGTGGGATGAGGAAGTTGGAAACAGGATTGACGAGAAGAGGAAGAAGTTCAAGGAGTGGCAGAAGGCGAAGGGTACGGGAGCAGAAAAGGCAGAGCATGAAAGTTATAAGGCAGCCAAGAAGGCTGCAAAGAAAGAGGTAGCAAAGGCGCAGGAGGCATGCATGAAAATGTTCGGAGAAAGCTTGGATTCGGAAGAGGGTCAGAGAGCGGTATTCAGGATTGCAAAGCAGATAGCGAAAGAGAGGTGTGATGTGATGGGAGTGAGTTGCTTGAAGGATGAAGTGGGACAAATCGTTGTGGACCCAGTTGGAATTAAAGGAAGATGGAAAAGATATATGGAAATGCTGTTGAATACAGAGAATGAATGGGATGGCAACATAGAGAGTAACCCAGTTTTAGGACCGGCAGAGAAGACAACTGAGAAGGAAGTTGAGGAAGTGATAAAAGCAATGAAGAGTAGAAAAGCGGGAGGGCCGACGGGAGTTGTGGGAGATATGTTGAAGGCAGCAGGAAGTTGGGGTGTGAAGAGAATGACAGAGATCTGTAATCTGGTGGTGAAAGAAGGCCGCATTCCAGTGGATTGGGAACTGAGTACCCTCTTCCCTCCATACAAGGGGAAACGTGACCCTCTGGAGTGTGGCTCGTACCGAGCGACAAAGTTATTGGAGCATGGAATGAAGGTATTGGAAAGGGTGTTGGAGAGGAGGATAAGGAAGAAGGTGAAGATCGACGAAATGCAGTTTGGATTTATGCCAGGAAGAGGAACGACAGATGCGCTCTTTATTGTGAGGCAGTTGCAGGAGAAGTACATGGAGGAGAGGAAGAAGTTGTTTCCTGGGTTTGTTGATCCGGAGAAAGCATTCGATAGGGTTCCACGCGAAGTATTGACATGGGCATTGAGGAAGTTAGGAGTGGAGGAATGGTTGATCAGAGTAGTGATGGCAATGTACAAAAGAGCGCGCACAGCTGTAAGGACGAAGGACGGGAACAGTGGTGAGTTTGAGGTGAAGGTCGGAGTGCATCAGGGGTCAGTACTAAGTCTACTACTATTTGTAGCTGTGATGGAGGTGCTGGCTCAGAACGTAACGGAGGGTTTACCGTAGGAGTTGTTGTATGCAGATGATCTGGTGTTGATTGCGGAGAGTATGGATGGACTGAAGGAAAAGATGAACAAGTGGAAGGAATGTATGGAGACAAAAGGTCTGAAGGTGAATATAGGAAAGATGAAGGTGATGGCAAGTGGTAAAGCATGTGGTGAGGTGGAAAGAACTGGGAAGTGGCCATGTGCTGTGTGCAGGAAGGGTGTCGGAGTGAACTCCATTCAATGTACAATGTGCGCTGAGTGGGTTCATCAAAAATGTAGTGGTCTGAGAGGGTCATTAACCAGTGGCAGCTACATTCAAATGTAAGGTGTGCACAGAGGGAGCTGCAGATGGAGGAAATGTTGAGTTGGATCTTGGAGATGGCGTGAAGCTGGAAGGTGTGAAAACATTTTGCTACCTCGGAGACATGCTGAATGGAGAAGGTGGATCAGACTCGGCAACGGTTGCAAGAGTGAGATGTGCATGGAAGAAGTTTCGGGAACTGAGTGGCGTGCTGATGAGGAGGGGAGTGTCGTTGAAGCTGAAGGGAAAGGTGTATGCTGCATGTGTGAGAAGTGTTATTATTTATGGGAGCGAGACATGGGTAATGAACGTAGAGCAGCAACGAAGGCTGGAAAGGGTGGAAATGTGTATGGTTCGGTGGATGTGCGGAGTATCATTGAGAGAGGAAGACAAATGATGAATTGCGAAAGATGATGGGAATAGAGCCTGTGATTGATACTGTGAAGAGGAACAGGTTGAGATGGTTTGGTCATGTGTTGAGGAAGGATGAAAGTGACTGGTTGAGAAGAGTGATGGAATTGAATGTCGAAGGAAGTAGAGGATGGGGAAGACCGAGAAAGACTTGGCTAAAGATGGTGGAAGAATAAATGCGGGCAAGGGGGTTAACAAGGAGAGATGCAGAAAATAGGGCAAAATGGAGAAGATTGTCATGGGGACCGCAAGGCTAACCCCCGCTCTGGCAGGGAAAATGTCCTTAAAATGCATGTTGTTGTTGTTGTTGTATAGTGTTCATATATATATATATATATATATATATATATATATATATATATATATTGTGAGAAACAACCTTGTTCTCACCAAATTAGTGCCCCGCCCACCACGTCACGTGACCTCCTTTCAGCCTCACGCGATTGGGTGGTGATTCGGCACGCGATTGGTGGACGGTGAGAGAGCCGGCCGCCATCTTGTGCGACGGACGTGGCTCGAAGGCGTCGAGTGGAAAATAGAACAACGGGGATTTTTTTAAGCCTCACGACAGCCGAGTTGTGCTGATCGTTTATAGTGCTGTATTTTAAGAGTGAGTAACTCCGGAAGAGAACGAGTGATTCCCGGATATCGTAGATTGGAACTGTGAGTCATATTGCCTGTGTCGTGTTTGGAGCTTCTGGTGCCGACAGTTCCTGCAGGCGTTGTGCTGTGTATTCCACTCTGTTACCATCCATTGTTTCTGAGATCGAGCCAATAAATCATCGTGCCTACCCCTAGAGGCCGGTTAAAACACAGTTGTGTTGATTGAGTTCTCTTTGTCCACCCCGTGGACTACTTGAAGCCCGGACATTAACGTCAGTATTCCGGCTGGAAGCATTTAACAGCCGGGATCCCGACAAATGGGTTGCTCGTCCAAGGATTATTCAAGTAAGAGACATTCGAACTGAGACGGGAATTCTGCAGTGGACGACATCTTCCTGCATCTGCTCATCGTTTCCTCACCAGCAGACGCCATCTTGGAGGAACTTTCTCACCAGCAGACGCCATCTTGGAGGAACTTTCTCACCAGCAGACGCCATCTTGGAGGAACCTTCTCACCAGCAGATGCCATCTTGGAGGAACCTCTCACCAGCAGACGCCATCTTGGAGGAACCTTCTCACCAGCAGACGCCATCTTGGAGGAACCTTCTCACCAGCAGACGCCATCTTGGAGGAACCTTCTCACCAGCAGACGCCATCTTGGAGGAACTTTCTCACCATAGGACGCTATCTTGTGTGGTACTTCACTACCGGATAAGTGAATAGTTTCCGGATCCCTCCAAACAAACCGACAAAAAAAAAAAAACAAAAAAAACGTGAGTTATTTGTACGTTGCATTTTTCTCATTGGCAATTTGATGTGCGTTGGTGATATTGTGTAGTTCGTGTCGTATTTCCCCAACAGAGCGTTGTGTTTGAATTACGTGTACCACCCCAATATTGTTTGCCTCCCCGGGGTGAATTGCCGTCCCATGTGGTGAAAGATATTGCTGAAATATTTCGATCCAGCCTCCTTTTAGACTCAGTGTTTTGTGCCTTGTCTTATGATAACTCGTAGCCAAGCTATGTCGACCAGAGAAGTGAGAGTTCAACCTGATCATGTTGACAGTCACGTGGGTGGCGATGTGAGCGACGCAATCAGCCTTGACCCGGTCACTAAACCCGATATGTTAGGAAGCGATCCCATCATGACTAAATGCATGCGTTCGACCTTCTGGACCGGGCTGACTCCGGTTCAACAACTCGACATGTATAACAGGGAGAATGACAGGGCAGAGGCAGAGCGTATTAAGCGAGAAGACCGAGAGCATGCGGCAGCAGAGAGAGAGCATGCGACTGTTCATGTTCGTTTGCCGGACTGGACGGGAGACACGAAGCCAGAAGCGTATCTGGAGATGGCGGAGAAGTTGTTGGCTTCCGGTGGCATTGATGAGAGCTTGTGGGTCGGCCATTTTGTTAGCCATCTATCTGAGAAGGCGAGGGAGGTATATGCGAGGATGGCAACCGAGGACGCAAACAAATACAGGAAATTGAAGGCCGAGATTTTGAACGCCTATGCGGTGTCCGCGTGTATTTATAGGCGTAATTTTTTCAGTTGGACTCGTCAGTCCAGTCAAACCTATGAGGAACATTCGCGGGTCTTGTTGGAACAGCTGCAGAGATGGTTCAAGGGGAGCAAGGTTGAGTTACCTCCAGCGGTTGCGGAACTCCTGGTGCGTTACCGTATCGATCAACAGCTTCCGCCTGACTTAGCGTTGTTTCTTGTCGACAAAGACACTGTTTCCTTGTCAGACTGCGTCAACCTTATTGATAAACATGTTTTGGCGTGCAAAATGTTGCAAGTCACGCAGTCGCGTCGTAAGACGGAGGATTCTGCGATCGAGACCGCCCCCCGTCTGCCCGGCGGCTGGATCGAGGGGAAGGGTTCTCCGATGCCCTCCACTGGTGGCGGTCGCGAGCTGCAGGCCAGGGCACGGCCCTGGTGCGATTTCTGCAAACGCGTGGGGCACGGTGGAGACCGCTGCTTCTCTAACCCAGCTAGTCCGGCCTACCGAGGCAACCCTGCTGTTAAATCGGAGGGAGGTCAGTGGAGGTCATCAACTGGGCCCTCGCACACGACGGTGGCATCGGTGACAGAGGTCACTGCCACCGAGGCTAATTCCATTCATCCTCTGTATCAGGATTATTCAGGGACAGCCTTAGTGGGTGGCCCTGATTCGGTGCTGAAGTTTGAGGCCCAATACCTTCGGGATACTGGGGCGACACTGTGTGTTCTCCGGGCGGGGGTAGTTCCGGCCTCTCAGATGCGTTATACCGGCGAGTATATCATCCTTCGGGGCATTAACCAGGTTCCTGGCCGGTATCCCCTTGCCCTCCTCGAGGTCCGGAGTGACCTTTTTACGGGTCCAATGACCTGTGCGGTGGTACCCTACTACCCGGTACCCGGGGTCTCCTTGCTGATTGTCAATGATGCCATGGCCAGGGAGGAGTCATTGACTCTGACCTGTGGGGTGGTCACTAGATCCCAGAGTAAACAGGCGGAGAGAGTGGCGGAGTCAGACATATCTTCACTCTGGCCCGAGGAGCCTAGCGCCTCGACTCCAGTTCCCGACGGTGACGTTGCGTCAGTTGAAGTCCACCCGAGCCTCCCGTCAAGCCAACCTCAGGTGCCGTGCTCCTCAGGGACCGCTCCCGCCTGTAACACGGGGACCCCAGCTACGTGTTCGCCGGTCGGCGAATCCGGGGAGGAGGATCAGTCCTCCGAGGCGGTTAGCGACCTCAGTTCTGGGCCGGAAGTCACTCCCGCATTGTCTGCGGTAACCAGTTTAGTGGAGGATCAGCACTTCGATCCCCCCCTTGCCATCCTCGGGGAAATGGGAGAAGACTCCGAGCCGGGACGGACAGGCTACTATGTGAATGGTGCAGGTGTGCTGATGCATAAGTATTCCCCAAAGAACATGTCCTCCACCCAGACGTGGAAGGTTCGACACCGAGTTGTCGTACCGGGGAGGCATCGTCAGTCAGTCATGCAATTGGCCCATGACAATATTTCCTCGGGTCATGTCGGAGCTGCCAAGACCTTAGCCAAGGTCAAGAATCAGTTCATATGGCCCGCCATGTCGCGAGACATCAAGCGCTATTGCGCTAGCTGTCCTATTTGTCAACGACTCGGAAAAGGAGTGAAGGTTTTCAAGGCACCCCTAAAGCCCCTCCCCGTGATCAGTCAGCCTTTACAGTTTGTTGCCGCTGATTTTGTCGGACCTTTGCCCAAAACCAGTTCCGGGAAACGCTATTTGCTCCTCGGTCCGTTTTCCCTCCTGTAAACGCTTTCCCCAACTTGAGTTTGGCCCCCTTGTCTCTCTATTGTGCTTTGTGTGAAGTGTAACTCTTGTGGGGTAGATATTAATGTGGTGTATTGTGTTTAATATTGTGTTGTGGATAAACCTTGTTCATTGTATAAGCCTGTTAACGATTACCGCCATCATATTGCCATGTGATTTGCACCTACTACAAATACTGGTTTCAAAACGCCGTCTATCCGACGGGTTTTTTACTTAGGTGGGGAGGACTGTGAGAAACAACCTTGTTCTCACCAAATTAGTGCCCCGCCCACCACGTCACGTGACCTCCTTTCAGCCTCACGCGATTGGGTGGCGATTCGGCACGCGATTGGTGGACGGTGAGAGAGCCGGCCGCCATCTTGTGCGACGGACGTGGCTCGAAGGCGTCGAGTGGAAAATAGAACAACGGGGATTTTTTAAAGCCTCACGACAGCCGAGTTGTGCTGATCGTTTATAGTGCTGTATTTTAAGAGTGAGTAACTCCGGAAGAGAACGAGTGATTCCCGGATATCGTAGATTGGAACTGTGAGTCATATTGCCTGTGTCGTGTTTGGAGCTTCTGGTGCCGACAGTTCCTGCAGGCGTTGTGCTGTGTATTCCACTCTGTTACCATCCATTGTTTCTGAGATCGAGCCAATAAATCATCGTGCCTACCCCTAGAGGCCGGTTAAAACACAGTTGTGTTGATTGAGTTCTCTTTGTCCACCCCGTGGACTACTTGAAGCCCGGACATTAACGTCAGTATTCCGGCTAGAAGCATTTAACAGCCGGGATCCCGACAATATATATATATATATATATATATATATATATATATACATATATATATATATATATATATATACATATATATATATATATATATATATATATATATGTATATATATATATATATATATATATGTATATATATATATATATATATATATATATATATATATATTGTAACGGTTCTGAGAAGTGTAACGGTTTTTTTTGAGAAGTGTAACAATTTTGGAGGAAGTGTAACGAATGTGAAAACGTTACAATGTGAACGTTACAAAAGTATGGTAACACCCTGGTAATGTAAATAATGGTCGCAGCCGTCCTCCTAGTTAATTCCATGAAACTTACACGCAGGTCACGATATATCTTTTTAAATAGTGTATTTCCTTATTCTATGTAGGCTAAATATGTGTTTCCCACTAGATTGACTTTGCATTGTATCAAACAAAATAAGCATAGGCCCTTGCAATTTCCCCAAACATCTCCGCTCTCCAAAGTTCTTTTAAAAAGGGTGCGAGTTGTGTTCAATCCCGCAAGCCGCCATTGCCCATGTGCTAACCTCGGAGAAGAAAGGCGTGTCTCCACCTCGTCATAGAGGGGAGGAGTGAGCCAGCCCTAACAGCCAATCAGCACCGCGGTGAGCGACCCGGTAGGCGTGCCCTCGGAGCCGGCGGCTTGATTCCGCCCGAGGTGATAAAAGCGACTGGAAGGGACTGCTTCACCAGATGAGAGATCAGATGACTTGGGAGTTGGGAGATGACCTGGGAGAGGAGCGAAGAGGCGGCACCAAGAGGAGCGGTGAGATGCGAAACGCTCCAAGCCAAAGAGGAGAGGTACTCGGAAAGGAAACCAGCTTTGGAGAGACGCGCTGAAAGGAGGGAGACGGCTCCACCAGGAGGAGAGGAGCAGGTGTGCCCGAGCCAGCGCGTGACGTCTACAGCAGCGGATACGCGACGAAGGGTTTTCCCGCCAAAAACCGCGAGGAATTCAGAGCTGCTGCCTCCGACCCTCCTCCCTCTCCAGCAATCCACCTCAAGCCCTACCTGCCTGCAATATCCCCCGAGTAAGTGTGAACGTCGTCTGTCCTACTCGTTGTCTTGGGGTTAAGTAAAATGAATAGTGTAAGTTAACAATTCGCTGTGTGACTGCTTCTTCCATCCATTGCTTGTGTGTGTATAATAAATCTGTTCTTCCTCCGTACTCTGTCTTCTTCTTCTTTTTCATTCTCTTTCGGTCGTTTTAGAGGTTTCCCGATTGAATATCTGTGGAGCGATCTGGTCAACGTTCGGGTGAAATCGGGTTCTAATCGGGGAGTAACTGTTCGGACGCGGTAATACCAACCGCTCGGTAAAATAACATCTAAAAACCGCGTCTGCAACAATATATATATATATATATATATATATATATATATATATATATATATATATATATATATATACACAGTCATACCCCGTTTTATGCCATTTCGACCTACGTCAAATCCGACTTTACTCCACTCCCCCAGAGTAAATTTCAGTTCAGCGAACGTCATTATGTGTGACTTTACGTCACTCCTACGGACATGAAAAAAATTAATTTTTCCTTAAAAATATATTTAAAATAAATAAAATAGTACATAAATTAACAATAAAAGAAGCTAAAAAACAATTTCAAATACAATAAAAAGCAATTTAAAAATATTTTTAAAATGTACGTACAGTATACTGTATGTATGCGCAGCTGCTGGTTCTCATTCAAAACAGAGGCGACGTACAGTATTCCTTTACTGTGTCTGTGTTAGCCATGGGTCCAAAGAAGGATCGTGCTAGTGTTTCCAAGCGTAATGTGGTTACGATGGAAGATAGGTTAAATCTGATTAAAAGGTATGAAAAAGGTGAAAAAGTGTCGGTGATAGCGCATAGACCTTATCGCGAATCGGAACCGCAATGCGTCATGGGATCGGAAAGGGGCAATAGTGCCGCCGGCGGTCGCTGTCACTTTGACAGACTGCTTGTTTACATTGACACACTACGTAATCCTTACCACTTTAAACTACTTTTAGGACTTTTTTACTGTGACAAATTAACTGTGAACTGTGATCAGCTCATGAGCCAGTATTTGCAAGCCAAGGACACCGTCGCAAAACTGAAAGCCGCCATTGCAGTATGTAACAAGAAGCTTACTGTTTCGGACATAGCAAACTGTGATGAACTTGTGAAACTTTATACAGGTTTACCTAGTTATGACCTGTTTAAGTGGTTATTAGCAGAAGTATCCCCTCATGCACAGAACCTTCATTATTATAAGGGGAAATTATCAATGGAAGACAAGACCTGGCAAATAAACAATACTACAAAACTCGGAGTTAAGCGATCTCAATCTTTAGAGGATCAACTACTCATGACACTCATGAAGCTTCGGCTTAATCTTTGCGAGGAGGACCTCGTATTTCGCTTTGGATTAGGACAAAGCACCGTCTACCAAGTTTTGTTCGCAAGTGTACAGCCAATATAAGTCAAGACCTACTCTCAAGTGCCTTGTTGGTATTACACCTAGCGGAACAATTTCATACATTTCCAAACCTACAGGAGGAAACACGTCGGACAAAAAAATTGTGAAGATGACGAACATTGTCGACAAGTTCCAGCCCGGCGATATTTGTATGGCCGATCGAGGTTTCAACATTCAGGAACTGTTCTTGCATAAGCAGGTTGTTTCTCTTCTCCAATGGGAACCCCCCTTTCCCTCAAATATTTCTTTAAATCGCTGGATTTTAATGCCAAAAAACGCTGAATTTCTTTCACATTAGCCATCTTCCTTTCCGTAAACACAGCGTCGATCGTAGACAGACGCTTCCTCTTCGGGGTTCGTGTTTACCTTTGCCCCCTTTTTGATCCCATCATGCTTTGCGGTGGAGCGCCCTCTGTTGATATTTACCAATTCGCGATAAGGTCTATGCCTTAGGGCTGCCACGGTCGACGGTATCGACCATCATTCATGATCGGGAACGTATTCTCGCATACGTCACTGAAAAAGCGCCGCCGGATAAGACTGCTAAAATGTGTGTTTGTGTTCAGAAGAGACGCCATGTTTAAGGTGAATAACATAATCTAATGAATTTTATTTATTATTCTTTACAAATTCATTTATTAATTGTGTTCATTACTCATTAAAAAATATGACTAAAATGTGTTTTTAGTGTTCTTTAAGGTTTAGCGATAGTTATATACTTTGACGAGTTATTTACTCGAGTTGTACGGTGGTTGTCTTCATTTTAAGGCATTACGCCCGGTTCACATCAAAAACCGAGTTACGTCACGGCTTATGGAACCAATTAATGATGTAGGCCGGGGTATTACTGTATATATATATATATATATATATATATATATATATATATATATATATATATATATATATATATATATATATTTATATATATGTACCAGTATACAGTCGTGGCCAAAAATATTGGCACCCTTACTTTTGTCAAATAATGCACCATTTCTTCCAGAAAATTGTTGAAATTAAAAAAAAAATTTGTGTCCACAGTTGTATTTCTTTGGTTTGCAGTGGAACAAAACAAAAAGAGCTGAAAAAATTACTACTTCTTAGCGTATTCCACACAGAAATCCTAAAATCGCCCGGACAATGTTATTGGCACCTTTTAGAAGTTGTTAGAAATAATTAGATTTCAAGCAGGTGATTCTCCTTTACTTTGGAATTGAACTCACCTATGGTGAGTTGCAGGTGCCTGCAATTTAAAAATCACTCATTCAACCAGTTTGAATCCCTGGTGTTGGCTTAGCGGCTAGGGTGCCAGCTTAGGATCCGAGGATCCCGGGTTCGAATCCTGGTCGATCGCTGAATTAACGCCAGGGGGGTTGTCTCAGCCTGTCATCCTTCCGAGGTCGGCTAATTGAGTACCAGTTCACTGGTAATTCCCTGCTTGTCGTAAAACGCGACAAAAAGGGTTGGCGGCAGGAAGGGCATCGGCCAACCCCCGCTTTGCGGGGAAAAATGGCCTCCAAAGGTGTTTATTTTTTTTTTTGTAACCAGTTTGAATAGAGAAAAGGAGTCATTCTGCTGTTTTGAGTCACTGTGTGTACCGCAATGAGCATGGAGAAAAGAAAGAAAAATGAATGAATGATCGTTTTAAGGCCATTTTCCCCGCTAGAGCAAGGGTTAGCCTTGCGGGCCCCATGACAATCATGGCTCCCTGTTTGAGGCAATGTTTTTATGGCCGGATGCCCTTCCTGGCGCCAACGCTTAGTTGCCTCTTACGATGCGCAGGGATACGGTGTACCTATTCTAAACCGGGGTACACACCGGGATAAGAAAAGGAGAATTGTCTGTACATGGAGAAAAGAAAGAAAAGCAGAGAATTGTCTGAGGAGGTCAGACACAAGATTGTAACCAAGCATGGACAATCTCAAGGCTACATGTCCATCTCCAGAGACCTTGATGTTCCTGTGTCCACCATACGCAATGTTATGAGGAAGTTTAAGGCCCATGGCACTGTAGCCAACGTACCTGGACGTGGCCGAAAGAGAAAACTTGATCGAAGATTGCAGTGAAGGATTGTGAGAATGGTGGAGAAAGCACCTCGATCAACTGTCAAACAGATTCAAGCTGACCTTCAGACACAAGGTACGACAGTTTCAACCCGCACCATCCGTCGCCAACTCAATGAAAGGGGGTTCTATGTTAGGAGACCCAGGAGGACCCCACTGCTGAGAAAGCCCAACTGGAGTTTGCCAAAACACACCTGAACAAGCCAAAATCCTTCTGGGAGAATGTCCTGTGGACAGATGAGACCAAATTAGAGCTTTTTGATTAAACACATCATCTCTATGTTTACAGAAAACAGAACGAAGCCTTCAAAGAAAAGAACACCTTCCCTACAGTCAAACATGGAGGAGGTTTAGTGATGTTTGGGGTTGCTGTGCTGTCTCTGGCATTGGGTGCCTTGAATGTGTGCATGGCATCATGAAATCAGGAGATTACCAAGGCATTTGGGAGCGCAATGTTCAACCCAGTGTCAGAAAGCTGGGTCTCCATCGAAGGTCATGGGTCTTGCAGCAGGACAGTGACCCCAAACACACTTCAAAATGCACCCAGGAATGGTTCAAGACAAAACGCTGGACTGTTCTGAATTTCCCAGCAATGAGTCCAGATCTAAATCCCATTGAACACCTCAGGGGAGATCTGAAAACAGCATTTGCGAGAAGGCACCCTTCAAATCTAGGCGAACTGTAGCAGTTTGCACAAGAAGAGTGGGACGAACAGCCAGTGGAGAGGTGGAGGAAGCTCATTCATGGCTATAGGAAGCGTGTGACTGCAGTTATTTTGTCCAAAGTCTGTGCTACAAAATATTAAGTCTCGGGTGTCAATAATTTTGTCAATGCCATTTCTTTTTATTTTCTGATTTAAAAGGATTTATTAAGTTCTGAATCAAAACAAAGGTTCTGTTATATTAACAGTGAAATATAGAATTGTGGAGACCAAATACTTTTGTTAATTTCAACTTAATTTTTAGAGAAAATTGTGTTATTTGAAAAAAGTGTTGGTGTGTGTGTGTGTGTGTGTGTGTGTGTGTGTGTGTGTGTGTGTGTGTGTGTGTGTGTGTGTGTGTGTGTGTGTGTGTGTGTGTGTGTGTGTGTGTGTGTGTGTGTGTGTGTGTGTGTGTGTGTGTGTGTGTGTGTGTGTGTGTGTGTTTGTGTGTGTGTGTGTGTGTTTGTGTTATTTTGTTTTTTTTAAATCCGCAACCCTCTAGCTTTATTTGGGTTCACCGTTTCCTTGAATCCTTCTCTTGTATGACATGCACCAAGTCTGCATTGTATGACATTAACCAAGTCTGCATTGTGTGACATGCACCAAGATAATTAAATAAAGAGGTTGATACACATTCACGATGTTTATTTTCACTCCATTCCCCATCCTGCATCAGTACAATATGTTTCACTTGTTCCCATCCGGCCGGTCTGTGCAACCACTGCTGTGGTATATCGATTGACTATCTCGACCTCGTCCGTTCTGCGTTTATTCCGTTTTGACAACTGCGCCGGCAGTTGACCGTGCGGCCTTGGGAGAAAATTGTCAGTTTCCAAAACTTTCTTGTATCTGCAGCGCACTCCAACCCGCACATTACAACGTGCCGTTAGCCTCTTCAGGCCTTGGGATGTTTAAAGGATTCCTGACACAACATCTGAAACGCTATTCGTTTTCAAAGTTATTTTCACTTACGATCTGAAATTCATGTTTTTCCCCCAAGGTCTCTGCATTTCCTCAGTGACGATTTAGATTGATGGAGCCATTTATATTTAATCAACCAAACACTTGAGACATGCGGCTGGACTCCTCAGTGTGTCTATCTTTTTACGAAAGCCGAAATACAGGTATGTAATTCTACATGACCATAAATTAGGACTACCTGCTTGCTTTAATACACGGTGGCATTCAATGTGGGAGTCGATACCCGCAATTAATGATGCAACTCAAACCGAATTTGATGTTCGTCTAAAGTTTAGTGGCAAAAATTTAATTTTCCAGTTTTCTCGCCTCGCAATCGCTTTGGTCATTTAATACACCGCATTTGGAATGTTTTCACGAAAGGCCTTGGTGGCATTACCATGAACAACAATTTGAGGAAAGGGTAAACGTGAAAGCTGGTGGGGAGAGAAGGAAGAAATAAATGTTTCAAAGACTGGGAGGAACAGGATAACAGAGATCAGTGAATTCAGGGCTGCGATCGAGGAAGTGATGTCCATGGGGCAAAAATGTGAAATGTTTGTGAGGAAGGGAGATACAAAGAAGAGTATAAAAAGAGCAAAGATGAAGAGGTCCCTCTCCCCTCTTCTTCTCCGTCTCTCAACCCTCTTCTTCTGCATCCCTCACCATTCTACTTCTTCATGGCCCTCTCTCATCTTCTTCTCCATCCCTCTCCCCTCATCTTCTCTGCCTTAGTTCTCCCATCTCCGCCTTCATTCTCTCCCCCCCACCACCCCATCTACACCTCCGTTCCTCCCTGGTTTTCCTCTCTGTCTCCACCTCTGTTCCTCCGACCTCTTCTTCTCCATCCTGCTCTCCTTCTTTTTCACCGTCACTCTCTCCCTCCTCTTCTCCGGCCCTCTCCCCTCTTCATTTCCGTCCATCTCCCATCTTCATATCTGCTCCCGTCTTTGTCTTTGTCCCCCTCCCATATTCATCTGCATCCCCCTACCATCTTTGTCTCCACCCCCTTCCATCTTCGGCTCTGTCCCCATTCCATCTTCATCTCCGTCACCCTTCCGTCTTAGTCTCCGTCCACTTCCCGCCTTCCTCTCTGCCTCCGTTCCTCCCGCGTCTTCCTCTCCTGTCCTCCCCCGCCTTCCTCTCTGCCTCCGTTCCTCCCGCGTCTTCCTCTCCTGTCCTCCCCCGCCTTCCTTTCTGCCTCCGTTCCTCCTGCGTCTTCCTCTCCTGTCATCGCCCGTCTTTCTCTCTGGCTCTGCCTCCGTTCCTTTCCCGTTTTCCTCTCTGTTCCACCCCAATCTTCATCTCTGCCCTTGCCTCCATCCTTCGCCTGTGTAAATATGTTAACCAGAAGTTGTAGACATTTTCATGCCTCCGCCGACGAAGTCGCTGGAGTCATTGTTTTCGGATTGTCCTTCTGTCCATGATAGGTTTTTGTTGCCACAATAACTTAAGAACAGCTGAAGGGATCAAAGTCAAACTTGGTACATTATAATGATGCAAAGACGAACTGATTAGGTTTTGGCATCAAAAGGTCAGGGCAAAGGTCAGAGTCTGGAATAGGTTTTCGTTACCACGGTAACTTAAGAACGGCTGAAAGGAACCAAGTCACACTTGGTGCAGGTATGTATAATGATGTAAATTAAACGGATTAGATCATGGGGTCAAGAGGTCAAATGTCAAATGTCCTCCTTAGGTAAAAATCCTGTTACCGTGATAACTTGTGAACGAGTGATGGGATTTTGACCAAACTTAGTGAATGAATGAATGATCGTTTTAAGGCCATTTTTCCCCGCAAGAGCATTGCGCGCCCCATAACAATCATGTTTCCCTGTTTGAGACAGTTTCCCTGTTTTTATGGCCGGAAGCCCTTCCTGACGCCAACCCTTAGTCACCTTTTACGACACGCAGGGATACCTATTCTAAACCAGGGCACACACCCAGATCATTCATCCCAGCAAGCTGGTACTCGATTTGCCGACCACTGAAGGATGACAGGCTGAGTCAACCGCCCTGGCATTAATTCAGCGATCGACTGGGATTCGAACTCGGGATCCTAGGATCCCAAGCCTGCACCCTAACCGCTAAGCCAACACCAGGCTAACTTTGACCAAACTTAGTATAAGTATTGTTATGTCAGGGGGGTAGAGTGATATATAGAGTCAGATAGATCTGTATAAATATCATGCTTCGACTGTCGCGATAGGGAATCTACCTTGTAATAAGTTCTATGTTTAGCCCGGGATGTCGGTATAAGCTGTATTGGTGTCCCCACCACGAGGGAGCGGGGCGTGCTACGTAGTACAGGGATTATGGATAAGATTCCTTTGTTCGTCGTCCCCTCTGTCGCCAAACCTGTGTCTCTTATGGCAACGCACTCATTTAAACACTTAGATAGGTCCTTAGTGCACTCATTAAATAATTCCCCTCACTTACCACAACGACTTTGGGAAACAGGCAGGAAGCCTGGCCGGGGCACCGCCGATGGGGCCGCAGCCAGCCACACCACCAGCTGGCCCAGCAACCAGCCTCGTGGCAGGCTATAGCCACGCCCAGGGAACGGGTGATTGGTTGGAGCGGGAGGCCCTCGACAAATGGAAGAAAGCCAGCGAGTGCGAACGTTCGAGAAGACGAGGGTCGCGCAGCCCTGGTTGGAGAAAGAAAGGCCGGACCTCACAGGGCGCGCAGTAAAACTGCCGGCTCGCCGGCATTGCGCTCTCTTCTCTGCTGGCCTGGTCTGATCCGTTTCCTTCCTTCTTCCCGCGCTCTCTCCTTTCCTGTCTCTCTTTGTGCCTCGTGTTGGAGATCGGCCTCGTGTTGGAGATCGGCCTCGTGTTGGAGATCGGCCTCGTGTTGGAGATCGGCCTCGTGTTGGAGATCGGCCTCGTGTTGGAGATCGGCCTCGTGTTGGAGATCGGCCTCGTGTTGGAGATCGGCCTCGTGTTGGAGATCGGCCTCGTGTTGGAGATCGGCCTCGTGTTGGAGATCGGCCTCGTGTTGGAGATCGGCCTCGTGTTGGAGATCGGCCTCGTGTTGGAGATCGACCTCGTGTTGGAGATCGGCCTCGTGTTGGAGATCGGCCTCGTGTTAGAGATCGGCTTCGCGTGGAGATCGCTAGCCCTGCGTTGGTGCAGTTCATGGTGAACGGTGCATGGAGCTTGGAGCGAGGCATGCCGCTGAACAGATGGGGCTGGGGCGAGCTGGTCGCTCGAGGCCTGGTGGCGCACGAGCAGGGCCGAACGGAGCCGCGTTGGTCGACGAACGCACCACTACAGACAGATAAGGATGCACCACATTACACAAATACATAACGGTTTTATTTTTTCTTCATTCATTCCCTTGTCTCGTATTTGGAAGTCGGTGTGCGGAATCCCGATTTAGGACATTTTATTACCGGCGCGTATTTTCCTGTCCCGCTATTCATTGTAAAATAAACCCGTGTATTATTTTCTTTGCCATTCCAAAATCTTGTGTTCGTTTGAGTTAATCCCCTGCAGGATCGGAGCTGCCGTCGGTTCCCTATAGGTAAGCGCTTTCGCTTCTTCTTCTTCTTCTTCACCTCTTCCTCCCATGCTCTTGTAGTCAAATCCGTATTTGGTCGTCGCCTCCATTAAAGCCGTTTGAGCCATCCGCGAGCCCTGGTATTAACCGAAGGGATCGTGCGACAGTATATATTAAACTACAAAGATGAAATGATTAGATTTTGGCCTCAAAGGTCAGAGGTCATGTCAGGTGAAAATGTGATACTTTATAACAGCTGAAGGAATTTGAATCAAACTTGGTACAATTATGTATAATGATTGTATAATGTGGGCGGAGGCACATCGGGTGACGTCAAAGAGTGCCGTTCTAGCTTATTTTAACATCCGCCAGAATTTTCTGAATTTTGATTTCAGCAAATATCCTTGTCAACTGTAACTAATTGTTGCCTGGCATTTCTTCGGATCTCTTTCGTTTTGAGGTGCATTTATGGTTTCGGTTGTCTCTTACAGGTGTGGGATGGAACACTGTGCCCTTATATCCCATATTCACCAACCTTGGATAATGTGAAATTGAAGACTGATATGGAGCTTCTGCATCGTTCAAAGGGTCTCACCATTGACATAATGGTGTATGATGACCATGCTGAATCTGCATCCAGCTTGCAAGTGGGTTGCTCATGAACACCTGTTGCCGCGTCACGTCGAGCATTTCAGACACAGATGTGTTAATTCTGATTTACCTCCATGAAGATGCATTAGACATATCTGACAACCTCTCAGAGACATTCCATTCATCCATTGTATAATTCTTATCTCCGTTCTTTCCATTCTTTCTACATCTTCAATCCGCATTGCCCACGTTTCTCTTCCGTACATCAATACAGGTCTGATTAAGGGCTTATAAACTCTACCTTTTACTGATAATGGTAATGTTTCTAATGAAGTAAAAGGTTTACAGTTTACACCAGTGTGTTGGCTCTTAAAATAGTTATTTATATTACTTATAGTTTTAAAATAACTAAAGTAAAAGAAAATAAGAAAAGCAGGCCTGAACATTTTGGGCAGCATGCTCTGCCCATCTACAGGAGGAAGTGTACCTGGAATGAATGGGGTGCGGAGTTTATAAGAACTCCACACCCTTCATTGGCTGGTCATTGTGTGTTGCTGATTGTCCAGTGTGGTCTTCCTCATCATGGTCCATCATCCTCGGTATTTTGATAGGTATGGTTATAGGTGTCTGCTTGTTAATGAGGGAGAGACAGGTATCACTAATAGGTACATAGCCTGTTTTAGTGGGGGATTGTGTGGTGCAGATGTACCTCCACATTCTCCCCTCTGAAATCTTCATCAGTTTCGATGTATAATCACTTTTTACCAGCATCCCTGCTCCAGGGACCTGCTCCATTATCAAACATCATCTTCACGAAGACTCCACCTTTCAGGAACGTACCGATTTATCACCAGATCATATTTATGGCCTCCTTATATCTCAATTCTACATCTTTGAAATGACGAAGCTCGTTCTACCAACAAACGGAATGTGCGGCTATTGGTTCTCTCATCGATAGGAGTACAAACACCTTTATGGAAGACGATGAGTGCTCCGCCCTCCTCTCGGCGCCATTTCATCCTAAGCTGTGGCTACGTTATGTAGATGACATCTTTGTTATATGGCAACTAGACAATAGAGATCTCAATACTTTTCTTCAGCAGCTTAACAATCAGCACTGCAACATTAAATTCACCATGGAAGTCGAGCAACAACAGTCAATTTCCTTTCCTGATGTCCTCATTACCAAGTCTCCTCATGGCAAGCTCTCTCACAAGGTATACAGGAAGCCAACCCACACTGAGTAGATCCATACCTCCGTCAACCTGAACAGTTTATGTTTTATATCCAGTGATAGGCCGGATCTGGATTCGGACCTGAACCAAAAGCTAATCGGCTCGTTCCTCTCACTTGCCCAACTCATCCACCAATTTTTGTCATAATTCGTCGACATCCTTTTGTGACGTCATGCTACAGATAGTTTTTGTCTCTATCACTCAATGGTGAAGAATCACTTGGAGATTTTTTTTAAATCCTCTGAACCGGATCCGGATTCGAATCTTCACGAAAATCGAATTGATTCGTCCTCGTCACACACCCAACTTGTCCACCATGTTTCGTCTGAATGTGTCCACAACCTTTTGAGATATCTTGATATTTATCATTTTTTGCCCTATCTCTCATCGGTGAAGAATCGCTTAAAAAATTCTCAGATCTAATCCGGATCCGGATCTTCACCAAAATCTAATCATTTCGGCCTTGTCAAATACCCAATCTCTCCACCAAATTTCGTCCGAAGCTGTCCACATCTTTGAGATATCTTCTTCACAGGCAAACAAACAGACGGACAAACAGGGGTGAAAACATAAGCTCCATCCACCTTTGGTGGCGGAGGTAATACAAACTGTATATGTATGAATAAGATAGGGTTATAGTAACTAAGTAAGAAAATGAAGAACATAAATAAATGTTTATTTGAATAAACTAGTGCACCCACTCTGTACGGGAGTGGCAGGAAGGGTTATGTTATTATTCTCTGTGGGGTATATAGTTTACAGTAGATCTAGGATCAAGCCACAAGAACATCGGCGGTGTGTTCATTTACCAAGTTTTTTTGTAGAGTTCTCACCCAAGTGGTTTAAGCATTCGAGCAAGCACTCCATTCAAAACCATTGATGAGGAACGGCTGGCTTGGCAAGCGGAGCCGGATCACATCCGCAAGATGTGATGTGGACGATTCTGTGTGGACATTCTGTGTCGATGTGTCGATCCTCCCTTTCAGTTTAGTGTTAAACAGCAGAAGTGACTGTTTCAAAAGGTAATCATACATGTTTGTGTTTTATAATATTTTTGGGGTGCCCCACAAAACATCACGATAAGCTACATATAAACGTTCACATGGCGTTTTACTGCACGTAAATGCATGCTGTACTCGGTAAAACTAGCGGTGTGTAATGCATGTCGATACCTGAGAGGTTTAGGTGACGATGAGAGAAATTACTGAGACAGTGAGGCAGAGCTTGCTGCCTCTTTGTCTGATATCTGGGTGGTTTCATGCATGACTGGCATGGTTCCTTTTCATGGTGAAGAAGTAGATGGGGTTTCCTGTTGTTTAAAGAAGGGAAGAAGAGTGGTCTGGACAGCTTTCTTCTTCCTCTTCTGGTACACTGTAGCTCCTTATCGCAATTCCACTCATTATGAAAGGTTTTGGGAAAGTTTGGCAGAATATATTTTCATAATATTCGACGAGTCAATCACTCGACAACAGGCCATGTGTGACTGGAAGCAAACCCGGAATCCGAGAGAGACAGACACACAGAGAAGAGAGACAGACACACACAGAGAGACAGACACACAGAGAGAGACAGACACACACAGAGAGAGACAGACACACAGAGAGAGACAGACACACACACAGAGAGACAGACACACACACAGAGAGACAGACACACACACAGAGAGACAGACACACACAGAGAGAGACAGACACACACAGAGAGAGACAGACACACACAGAGAGAGACAGACACACACAGAGAGAGACAGACACACACAGAGAGAGACAGACACACACAGAGAGAGACAGACACACACAGAGAGAGACAGACACACACAGAGAGAGACAGACACACACAGAGAGAGACAGACACACACAGAGAGAGACAGACACACACAGAGAGAGACAGACACACACAGAGAGAGACAGACACACACAGAGAGAGACAGACACACACAGAGAGAGACAGACACACACAGAGAGAGACAGACACACACAGAGAGAGACAGACACACACAGAGAGAGACAGACACACACAGAGAGAGACAGACACACACAGAGAGAGACAGACACACACAGAGAGAGACAGACACACACAGAGAGAGACAGACACACACAGAGAGAGACAGACACACACAGAGAGAGACAGACACACACAGAGAGAGACAGACACACACAGAGAGAGAGAGACACACACAGAGAGAGACAGGCACACACAGAGAGAGACAGACACACACAGAGAGAGACAGACACACACAGAGAGAGACAGACACACACAGAGAGGCAGACGCACACACAGAGAGGCAGACACACACACAGAGAGGCAGACACACACACAGAGAGGCAGACACACACACAGAGAGGCAGACACACACACAAAGAGGCAGACACACACACAGAGGCAGACACACACACAGAGGCAGACACACACACACAGAGGCAGACACACACACACAGAGGCAGACACACACACACAGAGAGGCAGACACACGCACACAGAGAGGCAGACACGCACACAGAGAGGCAGACACGCACACAGAGAGGCAGACACGCACACAGAGAGGCAGACACCCACACAGAGAGGCAGACACGCACACAGAGAGGCAGACACGCACACAGAGAGGCAGACACGCACACAGAGAGGCAGACACGCACACAGAGAGGCAGACACGCACACAGAGAGGCAGACACGCACACAGAGAGGCAGACACGCACACAGAGAGGCAGACACGCACACAGAGAGGCAGACACGCACACAGAGAGGCAGACACGCACACAGAGAGGCAGACACGCACACAGAGAGGCAGACACGCACACAGAGAGGCAGACACGCACACAGAGAGGCAGACACACAGAGACAGACACACACAGAGACAGACAGACACAGAGACGATGGTGGAACAAAATCCTGGACTGTAGCAGCATCATGTAAGAAATGCCATAAAAACAGAACCAAGACAAAACATGACAACAAAGCTCGCAAAGCAGTCATTGTGCCTTCATGCAACATGAACATCAACACGTGCTGATTCTGTTGTCTGGTTTTCGAGCCTCAAAATGAAAGTTTTCCACCTTTTCTACCCCCGCTAATTCACCCCAGATCTACTTTTTTTTAAATTCCAACTTCTTTCCTGGAAGTCCTTGCAGTGTCCATGTGTTTTATACCTCTCCCACCCCCCCCCCCCTTCCCATGCCCCCGCCAAAGCCCTCTCCCTCCCACGGATCTCTCGATGTCCCTGCTCTCAAATGTTGTGTTTGTGTCCTTCCCCCTCTCTCCCCATCTTGCCTACCGCTCCCCATGTTATATGTTTTATGTGTCGGTTTGCCTTTCTGTGCGATTAATGTTAGTTCTTTCACGAGCCTCGATCTTGTTTACAAAAAAAATACCCAGCGATCACTCCCACTCATTTTCTTGCTAATTGCCTTCGTCTTCATCGGTGAAGTTCACTTGTGAAGATTTGTCGTCTTGTGCTCAAGTATCATCCGGATTGGAGACGGTTACGTTGAAGGAAAGCAAACGTCTGTTTTGCGAAGGAGTTTCTCTGCTCTCAGACCTTTATAAAAACGTTTAATTTCATTTCCAATGTAACGGCCTTCGGGTTCTTCAATGTGACGGATTATGACGCAAGTGACGGAGCAAGTGACGGATTATGCAAGTGACGGATTATGACGCAAGTGACGGAGCAAGTGACGGATTATGACGAAACTTGGGGATGAATTGGGTACGTGACAAAAACAAGCTGAATAGATTTTGGTTCAGGTCCGAATGCAGATCCGGCCTATCGGTGAGATACAAAAGGTAGACTGTTCACCTGGCGGAGGTATGCGCTCTCCCGAGTGCCGCTCTAGTTTATAAATTAAATTCTGAGCACAGGAGAATTTATTTTTCTTCTTCATCTTTTTTTATTGAAATGATTGATCCTCACATCTCTTACCAACGAATAACCCAGCTTTTGTTAACAAATTGGGAATAACCCAGCTTTTGTTAACAAATTGGGAATAACCCAGCTTTCGTCAACAAATTGGGAATAACCCTGCTTTCGTTAACGAATTGGGAATAACCCAGCTTTTGTTAACGAATTGGGAATAACCCAGCTTTTGTTAAATTGGGAATAACCCAGCTTTTGTTACCAAATTGGGAATAACCCAGCTTTTGTTACCAAATTGGGAATAACCCAGCTTTCGTCAACAAATTGGGAATAACCCTGCTTTCGTTAACGAATTGGGAATAACCCAGCTTTTGTTAAATTGGGAATAACCCAGCTTTTGTTAAATTGGGAATAACCCAGCTTTTGTCAACAAATTGGGAATAACCCAGCTTTTGTTAACAAATTGTGAATAACCCAGCTTTCGTTAACAAATTGGGAATAACCCAGCTTTTGTTAAATTGGGAATAACCCAGCTTTTGTTAAATTGGGAATAACCCAGCTTTTGTTAAATTGGGAATAACCCAGCTTTTGTTAACAAATTGGGAATAACCCAGCTTTTGTTAACAAATTGGGAATAACCCAGCTTTTGTTAACAAATTGGGAATAACCCAGCTTTCGTCAACAAATTGGGAATAACCCAGCTTTTGTTAACAAATTGGGAATACCCCAGCTTTTGTTACCAAATTGGGAATAACCCAGCTTTCGTCAACAAATTGGGAATAACCCTGCTTTCGTTAACGAATTGGGAATAACCCAGCTTTTGTTAACGAATTGGGAATAACCCAGCTTTTGTTAAATTGGGAATAACCCAGCTTTTGTTAAATTGGGAATAACCCAGCTTTTGTCAACAAATTGGGAATAACCCAGCTTTTGTTAACAAATTGTGAATAACCCAGCTTTCGTTAACAAATTGGGAATAACCCAGCTTTTGTTAAATTGGGAATAACCCAGCTTTTGTTAAATTGGGAATAACCCAGCTTTTGTTAAATTGGGAATAACCCAGCTTTTGTTAAATTGGGAATAACCCAGCTTTTGTTAAATTGGGAATAACCCAGCTTTTGTTAAATTGGGAATAACCCAGCTTTTGTTAAATTGGGAATAACCCAGCTTTTGTTACCAAATTGGGAATAACCCAGCTTTCGTCAACAAATTGGGAATAACCCAGCTTTTGTTAACAAATTGGGAATAACCCAGCTTTCGTTAACAAATTGAGAATAACCCAGCTTTTGTTAAATTGGGAATAACCCCAGCTTTTGTTAAATTGGGAATAACCCAGCGTTTGTCAACAAATTGGGAATAACCCAGCTTTTGTTAAATTGGGAATAACCCAGCTTTCGTTAACAAATTGAGAATAACCCAGCTTTTGTTAAATTGGGAATAACCCCAGCTTTTGTTAAATTGGGAATAACCCAGCTTTCGTTAACAAATTGAGAATAACCCAGCTTTTGTTAAATTGGGAATAACCCCAGCTTTTGTTAAATTGGGAATAACCCAGCTTTTGTCAACAAATTGGGAATAACCCAGCTTTTGTCAACAAATTGGGAATAACCCAGCTTTTGTTACCAAATTGGGAATAACCCAGCTTTTGTTAAATTGGGAATAACCCAGCTTTTGTTAAATTGGGAATAACCCCCAGCTTTTGTTAAATTGGGAATAACCCAGCTTTTGTCAACAAATTGGGAATAACCCAGCTTTTGTTAACAAATTGGGAATAACCCAGCTTTCGTTAACAAATTGGGAATAACCCAGCTTTTGTTAAATTGGGAATAACCCCCAGCTTTTGTTAAATTGGGAATAACCCAGCTTTTGTCAACAAATTGGGAATAACCCAGCTTTTGTCAACAAATTGGGAATAACCCAGCTTTTGTTACCAAATTGGGAATAACCCAGCTTTTGTTAAATTGGGAATAACCCAGCTTTTGTCAACAAATTGGGAATAACCCAGCTTTTGTTACCAAATTGGGAATAACCCAGCTTTCGTCAACAAATTGGGAATAACCCAGCTTTTGTTAAATTGGGAATAACCCAGCTTTTGTTAAATTGGGAATAACCCAGCTTTTGTCAACAAATTGGGAATAACCCAGCTTTTGTTAAATTGGGAATAACCCAGCTTTTGTTAAATTGGGAATAACCCAGCTTTTGTCAACAAATTGGGAATAACCCAGCTTTTGTCAACAAATTGGGAATAACCCAGCTTTTGTTACCAAATTGGGAATAACCCAGCTTTTGTTAAATTGGGAATAACCCAGCTTTTGTCAACAAATTGGGAATAACCCAGCTTTTGTTACCAAATTGGGAATAACCCAGCTTTCGTCAACAAATTGGGAATAACCCAGCTTTCGTTAACAAATTGGGAATAACCCAGCTTTCCTTAACAAATTGGGAATAACCCAGCTTTTGTTAACAAATTGGGAATAACCCAGCTTTTGTTAACAAATTGGGAATAACCCAGCTTTTGTTAACAAATTGGGAATAACCCAGCTTTTGTTACAAATTGGGAATAAACCTGCTTTCGTTAACAAATTGGGAATAAACCCAGCTTTTGTTAACAAATTGGGAATAAACCTGCTTTCGTTAACAAATTGGGAATAAACCCAGCTTTTGTTAACAAATTGGGAATAACCCGCTTTTGTTACAAATTGGGAATAAACCTGCTTTCGTTAACAAATTGGGAATAAACCCAGCTTTTGTTAACAAATTGGGAATAAACCTGCTTTCGTTAACAAATTGGGAATAAACCCAGCTTTTGTTAACAAATTGGGAATAACCCGCTTTTGTTAACAAATTGGGAATAAACCTGCTTTCGTTAACAAATTGGGAATAAACCCAGCTTTTGTTAACAAATTGGGAATAACCCGCTTTTGTTAACAAATTGGGAATAACCCAGCTTTTGTTAACAAATTGGGAATAAACCCAGCTTTTGTTAACAAATTGGGAATAACCCGCTTTTGTTAACAAATTGGGAATAACCCAGCTTTTGTTACAAATTTCCAATGATACCGCTGCACGTATTGTGACGCTATCTGTAACTGCCTACAGCTAATTGAATTCCTTCCAACTCCTTTTCACATGTCGAACAAGGCCATTGTCCGCTTTCTTTCCTTTCTCGTTGTTTGGGACTCGTCCGACCTTCGTTTTATTAACGTTGACACAAACGTTTTGTCTGGTTTTTTTTATTTTTTTATTTATTTTTAATATGGGCTGTCTAATGAATTTTTTGTGTACATGATAAATGGTTAATTATATGAAACATTGCATCGTTTAAGCGTTTACCGCACAGTCCCTCAGCCATACAGCCATCGGCATTATCTCACCAAATAACCTTTTTTTGGATGATAAAGAGAAACGTCCTTTGTTAATGGGTCCACGTTGTTAACACAATAAATGTACAGTTGTAAATTTGCCATTTCATCTCTGGAGATTGTCCGTGCTGCACCTGTTGTCCAGGTTTTGGAATCGCAAAACGGTGTACCATACATCATCCAGATGCAGTGCATGGTTAACGTGTCCTTTTCTTAACTCGTGGAAAGTTTTCTTCGAGAAATACAAACACCTGATTACCCTTCCCAAGTTAAAGCCGGATGCTCACCTCCTTAATCCCTCTGTTACCTCGTCTGTGAAACCAGCTACCTGTATCTGTTGCTTCGTACCATTTTCTTGTCCATCATCACATTTATATTTCGATGTTTTTCTCCCTCATGACGATTTGTAAATCTTTCTTTGTCCGAACCAATCCTGGACAGGTTGCCACCCCATAACAGGATTCAGATATGTGTGTTCTGAGGAGCAATGGGAAATGAAACCACACTTTCTTCTTCTCCTCATCCCTTCGTAAAGGGTGAGGTCCAATGGTACCGAGTTCCTGCCCTGCTTTCACCACAATACTCCTCCACTCCCCTTTGTCCTCAGCCAACTCTCTCCACTCTCCAACCACCCCCATCTTACTGATATCCCTCTTCACAAAATGCTCCCAGCTCAAATGCTGTCTACTCTTTTCCTCCTACCTCGTGCCCTCAACCTATCCGCTCTCTTTGCCATTGTCGCATCCCCTATCGACACCAAGTATCTAGCCCATCTCAGCTGACATTTCACCAATCTCCGCATCAAGCTCATCTGCACACCAATCTCCTCTCCTTCTATCCACCCTCTTCATCCCCCCAATCCTCCCGACCCAGTTATTCGCACAATTCTGCAGCATCTGTTGTTGTTTCTCTGTCAATTCCACCCTTTCCAGGCCATAAAGCTAGGTCGGCATTACACACGGCATCAGACCCGTCCCTTTCAATCTCCTTGATATCTTGCTTCTCCGTACTTCTTCCACTTTTTTCCAACCCTCCCGCTTGTTCACTAAGTTGCTAATACCTGGCCCTCACCCTCTCCTTATATTTTATGGCAACGTTTCCCCTCCACTTCCTCTACCTAATGATCTTCCAACCGCTGCTCTTAACCTCCCTCCTTTTCTTCATCCTAACCCCAAACACCACAGGCTTCTGCTGGGAGGTAATATGCTCTCCCATTAAAATCCTTAACCCTCCACAACTGTCGCTTCCTTGCACCACCAAACACAATTCTGTGCTGTCCACTCCTATAGGTAATCTTGTGGTGGCTGTCCCACTTTTAAAATAATGAACCAGCTATGGCCATCCCATTCCTTGCCACCAGCTACACCAGCTCTTGACCCTCTCTATTCATTGTTCCCCAACTAAATTTACCAACACATTCCTCTTCACCCAGCTGCGCTACTCCCATATGCGTCGTAAAGTCCCCCGGTATGCACAGCGTCACTTCCAGCTCAACCATTCCCATCATCCTCTTCAGTGCGTCCCTGAATTCCTGCTTCTCTGCCCCAGTCCTTCCTGTTTGTGGCCCATATACCGACATAGCACACACTGTTTGCCTCCCTGTCATCACCCATGCCATAACTATCTGTCCCTCGCATCTTTCCACTCTGACCACCTTCTTGCTGATTTTTTTTTTTCCGGTACAATTATTCCCACACCATTACTCCTTCCATCCTCACCTGTGTGCAACAGCTTGTACCCTCCTACCAACCGCCTCTCCTTTCCATCTGGTCTCCTGCACACACAACACTTCCAATCTCCTTTTCTGCATCATCTGCAGTTCAAACTACCTAGCTGAACCTCACTTCTGAACCACTGCCCACCTGGCAGAGCCAGTACCATCTTGATTAATTTGGGATGCTCAATTCATCAATTACATTTAGCAAAGCTGACCTGCTTGACCTCCTACCCTAGGTTATAATAATCCAGTGTGCGCGCACACGCACACTCGCACATGCACACACACTCACACACACACACACACACACACAACACTCTTTCCTCCCCACCATTGAGAGCAATTGTGAGGCTTTGCCGACATGGCCACCACCTCATCGCAGTGGCAGAACCATACGCTTCCAGTATCTTGTAAATCCAATGAAATGAAAAGAGGATATTTGAAAGAAACGACCTTATTGTGCTCTCCCTTCATTGGGCGACTCAATCGATGAAGATTTTAAATATCATCTTAATGCAAACGTTTATTTTAGTGTCAGATTTTACTTTCAGCCAATTATCTCACATATGCATTTGATATCTGTATCATTTTATTCCATTCTGTGTCGATGTGTTTTTGTCTGTCTGTTCCTTTTGTTTTACCTTCTTTGTCTATAAATCTGTTTTTCATTGTCGTTTATTTCCTCCATGAGCCTACAATTCTGTATGAAAAAGACATATTTTGTGGTGGAGTGGGGTCATGAACTATCTGTGTGTCAAACTCTTCTTGTGGACTTCTTCTTTTAACTCGCTGCTTTTGAAACAAAGCAAAATGTTTCCTCTTTCATCCATTGTGATTTTCGTTGATGGTTCTTCTTCTTCAATTTTCTTGACAATGAAACGAAATTGCACGAAGTTTTGAGTGATTGATATGAGCAGTTACGAGAATGTTGAGTTTATCCTTCAGCGAATAAGCATCTTGGGCGAATACAGGTCCCCATGATAATAAGTGTATTAAAATATTGAACTCGTGCCCGTTTTGAACTCGTATTGAAGGTATCGTTGCCAAAATTTCCGTTCTTAACCCTTCAATCATGTTACCATTTTTTATTTTTCAAAAGGAGACCGAGTACAGAGGGTGTCCCGTGCTGGTGTGAATGAATGTTCCATGTTACATTTGCAAAAACAGGAAATGGAATTTCTTTTGCAGCCCGGAGACTTCCTGGACATATTCAACTTGCACGCTACTCAACCTGCACTCGGTTCATCGGTGGATCAGAATTCCGAAGACCGGCCCAGAATCCGTTTTGTCCTGCATGGTAGCTCTGCTTTTGGCCGTGGCTTGAAGGTGCTTCCTGAACATTCCGAAGCGGCCATGAGCTTGAGCAGGTGGGCATTTTATGCTTTCAGAATCGTATATTTTCAACCCCACCCCCTTCCTCCCAACTTGTCATTTTGAATATTATAGTATATTGCATGCAGATTACCTCCATCATAGTCTTTTTCAGAAATAAGGCGATTATGAAAATATAAGAAAAAGTAGAACGGCACTCAGTCGAGCGAATACCTCCGCCAGGCTGAACAGTTTATGTTTTATATTCCACTGACGGGGCGGATCTACAGCACCTTAAGAAAGTATTCACACCCCTTGACTTTTTTCACATTTTGCTCTGATACAGCCTGAATTTAAAAGGGGTTACATTGAGATTTTTTTGGCACTGATCTATACATAATACCCCATAATGTCAAAGTGGAATTTGTTTCGACATTTTGACAAAACAAGAAGAAAAAGACATGAAATGTCATAGCCCCCATGGTTTTAGTAATTTTGCTGTACGGAGTTAAAGGCCGACAGTCAGCCATCGTTGGTCGGATTACAAAACAAAATCTTCTGCATATGTACACTCTCGTATTGTCTTTGTGCCAAGTTTGTACAAAATCAGACCATGCATGTCGAGAAATTATTGGGGACACGTTTAAGTAACAAAATGACCGCCAGTTGGCCATCTTGGATCTGATCTCTAAAACAAAATGACGTTCATATATAACCCATCATTCATTATCTTTGTGCCAAGTTTGAACACGATCAGTAAATGCATGTCCGAGAAATGGTTGAGGTGTTCAACATTGGGTTTTTTACAACAAATATGGCCACCAGTCGGCCATCTTTAATTGCATCGCAAAACAAAATGTGCATATGTACATCAGCATGTGTTGTCTTTGTGCCAAATATGAACAAAATCGATCCGTACTTCTCCGAGATATGGTTGTGGATGGATGGATCAAGTCCAACAGGGGCTAATAATTAAAAATGAAAAGCTGAAATGTCTTGAGTCAATAAGTATTCAACCCCTTTGCTATTAAGCCGCAATTTGAGCTCAGGCGCATCCAATTTCCTTTGATCATCCTTGAGATATCTCTACAACTTGATTGAAGTCCGCCTGTTTGCAATTCAATTGATTGGGCATGATTTAGAAAGAAACACACCTTTCTATATTTAAGGTCCCACAGTTGACAGTGCAAGTCAGAGCAGAAACTTTACCATTAAGTCCAAGGAACTGTCCGTAGAAATCCGAGATACAATTATGAGGAGGCATAGATCTGGGGAAGGGTATAAAACAATTTCCATTGTTGAAAGTTCCCAAGAACCATCATTAGGAAAAGGAAAGAATATGGAACTCCCCAGACTCTTCCAAGAGCTGGCCTAGATTTTCGTTCCAACAGGGCAATGATCCCAAGAATACAGCCAAAGCAACACTGGAATGGCTTCAGAACAAGATTATGAAAGTCCTTCAGTGGCCCATCCAAAGGCCAGACTTGAATCCCATTGAGAATCTGACCAAACTGAGCAACCGGGCAGGAAAGACCTTGGTCAGGGAGGGGACCAAGAACCCAATGACCACTTTGATAGAACTACAGAGTTCCTTGGCTAAGATGGGAGAACCTGCCGGAAAAACAACAGTATTTGCAGCCCTTCATAAATCTAGGCTTGATGGGAGAATGGCCAGACACAAGCCACTCCTGGGGAAAAGTCACATGATGGCACGCCTGGAGTTTACAAAAAGGCACGTGAAAGACTTTGAGAGCACGAGGCAAAATATTCTGTGGTCTGATGATGATGACCGTTGTAATGTGGATAATATGCATTTGATTAAACAATTTAATAATAAAAAATGAGAATTATACAAAATTGTTGAACTTCAATCAACAAATTTAACACAATATACGAGTATTATTCACTCAAAAAGACAGAAAAGTATCGTGTGTTTGTAAACGGCGGTATTTCTTTCCAGTTCGTCTAATCCTCCTCATCTTTTTAAATTAGGACATGTTTAAAACTAAAGCAAAAAAAGTTGGGAAAACTTTGCAGAATACGGTATATGAAAATGAAACGTTTTGGGGGACTTGTGTGAACAGCAGCAATTTCTTCATTACGTCTGCACTTTACATCTTGACTTACTAAAATATACAATTTGGTGTCTGTTTGTTTGTCTGGTTTGACCAATAGCAACCAAAGCTGACAGGGGGCCTAAGAGTCACATGACGGAGATTGTAGCAATTTAACTCCCCACCCTCCCCAAGGGGGACTTGCACCTTGGAAGAACTCCATGTTGAGGTGTACATCTGTATTAAGATACCTAAGAGAGGAAGACGAAGTTCCTCCTACCCATGGATGCCAACCGATGGGCATTGTCCATTCTCTGCCTTTTCAAGCAAGGAAGCAGCACGTATCATTTTAAAAGTCTTTGGTATGCCTTGAACAGGTCAAACCGGATGGGTGGTTTTTTTAGGAGACACCATTTCCTTACTGGATGGCCGTTGGCTCCCTACCTCCTTACTGGATGGCCGTTGGCTCCCTACCTCCTTACTGGATGGCCGTTGGCTCCCTACCGGAGCTTATCCGCCCTTTGCCAGGTGTTGTTTTTAGTCCTATCTGTGTGTCACAGTCACACTCCCCACTGGCAAAGCCTGTGAGGGGTGTCGGTTTAGTAAAATTGCTTTTAGGGTGTGTTTCTCAAACAAATATCAGCCCCATCATCTGTGGAAGGCGATAACCTCAAAATGCCAGATATCGGCCGATATATCGGTCTATCACTGGACTAAGCCGATCGTGGGGTTGAAGGAATTACCAATGGGGTATTGAAAGAAAGATTGCTGGAAGAAACCGATTGGAGATTGTTGGAACAAACCGAGGGTGGATTGAAAGAAAGAGATAATCGGAAATGGGGTGACATTACACCAGGAATACATAGACTACAATAGCTTAACACATGTTCCCATTCATGAACCGAAATGGGCAACCGTCTACCCTACACAGACAAAACAAATAACTATCTGGGGATTCCGATGGTGTACATGAATGCGCTCCCCGGGGGTACATTTTCCAAAACCGCACCAATATATATATATATATATATATATAAGAAAAAGTAGAACGGCACTCAGTCGAGCGAATACCTCCGCCAGGCTGAACAGTTTATGTTTTATATTCCACTGACAGCGTGGATCTACAGCACCTTAAGAAAGTATTCACACCCCTTGACTTTTTTCACATTTTGCTCTGTTACAGCCTGAATTTAAAAGGGGTGTGAAAACATTGAGATTTTTTTGGCACTGATCTATACATAATACCCCATAATGTCAAAGTGGAATTTGTTTAGACATTTTGACAAAACAAGAAGAAAACGACATGAAATGTCATAGCCCTCATGGTTTTCGTAATTTATATATACTAGGGCATGCCCGTACTATATATAAGCTAGGACGTGCCCGTACGTGGGTGCCCGTTCCTTGCAAAAAAAAAAAAACTGCAAAAAAAAAAAAAACTGCAAAAAAAAAACAATGGTTTGGTCCATTCGCAACGACCACAGAACCCCCCCCCCCCCTCTATTTACATGAATGGTTTGGTCCATTCGCAAAGCCAAAGCGAACGACCACAGAACCCCCCCCTCTATTTACATGAATGGTTTGGTCCATTCGCAAAGCCAAAGCGAACGACCACAGAACCCCCCCCCCCCCCCTCTATTTACATGAATGGTTTGGTCCATTCGCAACGGCAAAGCGAACGGCGAACGGCTAAATCGCCATAGCTCGGTAAGTACTTGTCCGATTAATTTCAAACCTTGAAAAGGCACATCCTCGGGTCCCCAGCAATATACCTGGCAAGTTTCAAGTATATCGGACCGGTAGTTGTCGAGAAACAGCGGTCACAGACAAACGTACAGACGTACAGACGTACAAACGTACAAACGTACAGAGATTACTGGAATTATAGATAGAGGGCATGCCCGTACTATATCTATATCTAAAATTATATCCCCCCCCCCTCTATTTACATGAAATGGTTTGGTCCAAAGCGAACGGCTTGCGAGTGGTGACAATCCCCCCCCTCTATTTACATGCAATGGTTTGGTCCAAAGCGAACGGCTTCCGGAGTTTGGTAAAGAAATCGCCATCGCGTGCACAAACGCGCAGGAAAGCGAATGAATCGCAAATTCGTTTTTATTAGTTGTAAAACATAGTTTAACGCCAACATAGTTTGCAAACGTGAAATAAATGAATACGCTCTCAAATGTGCCATCCGAGGCAGAGTGTGCCCGCCACGTTCGGCACACGCGATCGTTCGCTGCTCTCTGATTGGTTGAATCGTTTTTTGGACATAGCTCGGTAAGTAATTGTCCGATTAATATGAAACCTTGAAAAGGCACATCCTCGGGTCCCCAGCAATATACCTGGCAAGTTAAAAGTATATCGGACCCGTGGTTGTCGAGAAACAGCGGTCACAGACAAACAGACAAACGTACAAACGTACAAACGTACAAACGTACAGACAGAGATTACTGGAATTATAGATAGATATGTCTTTGATTTGTTTGGATATTTTTAGTGTCGATGAATGATCCCAGAGGAAGAAAACGAGGACTTTTCATAAAATGTGATTTTCTCTGGGCGGTTTAATTTGGAGAAGCAGCAGCGGTCTCGAAATGAATGCACATGGAACCAGATTATGGCACTTGCCGTCCCGTGAGACGTCTCATGATAATCTCTCAGCATGATGGTATTTGCCTTTCCATGAGCATCAACGCGTGCACAAAGAAAACTTATTTGATTTATCATCGGTTTGTTTTGTTGGGATCTTGTCGTATTTTATTGCCCATTCATTTTGGCATTTCCTTTCAGTCACTCCCCCTTCTCTCTGACAATAAACAGTTAATTTTTTTGCTTTTGTGGAAAATAATTTTATATATTGCACCCTTTGGGACCTTGTCAACTGGTAGAGAGTCAAATTTATTGATGCACGTGATCACTTTCAGGACCCTTCCAAAAATCTGATTCCGAATATGCTTGCCTTCAAGTTGCGCTCGAATTAATTAATATTGAGTTGGAGAAAAAAAAAATTCATTCGATTTTCTTTCCTCCATCACCCTGCCACCCTTTGCCTTCCCTCCCCCACAATTCCAAAGAATAATTTGTTCTTCCCAAGTGCTTCTAACTTTTTATTTTGATCTTCCATGTGGGAGAGAGCTTTTACAGACGCTTGACGTGTGAACTGTGGGTGTGAGCAAATGAAGAACGTAACTTTGCTGATCGTCAACTCGATTTCACGCATGTCTTTCAGGGCCTTGCAAGCTGCTTGCTGCCAAAACCTGTCAGATCCTCTATCTGAGACATTGTATGAAGAAGTTGTAAGCTGCACAGGTATGGTGATGTTTAGCAAATCTTGCACGTGCGTGTGCTTTGAGCAAAAGGTGTGAGGTAGCTGTATGTACATGGCATATTTTGAGAAATGCAGCACTGGAATAGCCTTGCCATGTCTTCACATACACTCCTTATACTTGAGCAACAAAACAGACGTGATTATCCATACATTTGATTTTTTCTTGATTCACAATCAAATGAATGTTCAGTCAGTGTTACTTTCTCTCAGGAATGGGGATGTTGAAGATATATTTTTACCCAGCATAAGTGAGGCTAAATGTAGTTTTGAGTATTCGGTTCACTTCTGTCCGTATGTCCGTTCAAACAGAAACGTCAGTTTATGAGTTAGGAACAACTTAATTCAAATTGAATGTTATATTTTGAACACATATCGGAACATGAATCGGAAAACGAACCTGTAGTTTAACACGACTTTGGTTATGAATTTTCCCGATCGCACAAGTGAAGAGGAGGGAGATTTATTTATTTATTTTTTACTCTGTCTGCCTTCCTGGCAATCAAAATAAATTGAAAATCATTCCAAACAGGAATCCGTGAGGTAGGATAATTTTTTTACTCTGTCTGCCTGTCTGTCATTCAAACAAAATTGAAAATCATTACAAACAGGAAACTTACATTTTTTAGGAACGTTATAAAGGATACAAACAACAGGCACAAATAACTATTGTAACGTGTTAAATAAAGTGGTGTAAAAGAAGGTGCATCAATGGTGGGAAACTTATGAAAAAGTTTTTTTTTTTTCTACAACCTTTAAAACTTTTATTTTATTTCAATATAATTATATACTTGAACAATGTCAAACACAAATTGCCTTTAAACACTTCCATAAACCTCCAATTTAGGTTGGCCAAAATATTGCGGCATTTTACGCCATCTCGCCCATTCAAATGTGCTGCTCGTGCTCTCGGCATTTGGGAATATCGTGATTCAGCCAAAATCGCAGCTCATTGGAAATATAGATTGTGGTCGGAGACGCAAAGCAAGAGTTTAAAAGACCCTTCCCTTGTCTCAGCACTGCATTGGGCAAGATGTTCACCCTTGACCAGCACCAGTTTGCCTATCTTGCAAATAGGTCAACGGAAGATGCCATGTCCACTGCTCTTCGCTCAGCTCTGACCCACTTTGAAGGCAAGGACACCTGTGTCAGAATACTGTTCATTGACTACAGCTCAGCATTCAACACCATCATCCCCACCAAGCTTGCCACCAAACTTCACATCCTAGGACTTAATACCTCCCTCTGCAACTGGACCCTGGACTTTCTGACTGACAGACTCTAGTCTGTTTGGTTTGGTAACTATACCTGCCCCCCCCCCCCCTATCCTCCCCCCTTAACCCTGAGTATGTACCGGGGCTCCACAAGGATGCGTGCTGAGTCCCGTCCTCGACTCCATCTTCACCCATGACTGTGTGCCTGTCCGCAACTTCGACACCATCACCAAGTTTGCGGGCGACGCCACGGTGGTAGGCTTGATCGCCAACAATGATGAGTCAGCCTACAGGGAGGAGGTCCAACAACTTGTGACATGGAGCACTGAAAACAATCTGGCCCTCAACATCAAGAAGACGAAGGAGCTCATTGTGGACTTCAGGAAGTCTAGAGGCAGCAGACACACTCCCATCTACATATATGAGGCCGATGTGGAAAGGGTCCAAAGCTTCAAGTTCCTGGGCGTCCACATCATGGTGGACCTTTCATGGTCCCTCAACTCCTCCTCTCTGGTGAAGAAGGCTCAGCGTCAGCAGCGTCTACTTCCTGAGGAGGCTGAAGAGAGCCAATCTGTCGGCCCAGCTTTTCCGCAACTTTTACCATTGCATAATAGAGAGAATCCTGACAAACTGTATTACGGTGTGGTATGGCAGCGGCTCCACCTCTGACCAGAAAGCTCTGCAGCGGGTAGTTAAAACTTCCCAGTACATCACCGGCACACAGCTACCAGCTATTCAGGACATCTATCAGAAACGTTGCCTACGGAGAACCCGCAGCATCACCAGGGACCCCACCCACCCCAGCCACGGACTGTTTGCACTCCTGCCATCTGGGAGACGCTTCCGATGCATTCGTACCCACGCGACTAGGCTCAGGAACAGCTTCTTCCCTAGGGCTGTTATTCAGCTGAACTCTGTGACTTACCACTAACTCAGCTAATGCATTACATTGCAACCTCACTTTTCGTTGTACCTTGTACTTGTGCATTGTACAATGACAATAAAGTTGAATTGGATTGAATTCAGCTCTCCAGTTATTTATATATTTTTGTTGTAATTTCAACTAACTTCATTTCTTATACCTCACCCTTAATGTACCTCACCTCACCTTTAAAGTACCTCACCTTTTAATGGTATAAATTGTGACTATGTGAGAATAAACAGCTATAACCTCCTCAAACTTTTCTTTTTTTGCTTTCAAAGCATTGTTTCGATCCTTTAATTCCGAGTGGTCGCTTATTAATTTTTTTTCTCTTGGTTCTACCTGTTCTTGTTTCATGAGGTGTTAATGGTGAGGATTCAGCACAAGAGAAGACAGAAACGTGCATGGAACGACGACCTGGTAAGGTGTTTACGATTGAGAGTTTCCACAACAGGTGACTTGTTTGTTGATTAATTGCACTTTGACATAATTCCCGAAAAGCAAAATGGTTGTTCACACAAAGCCACGACAGACACACGTGATTGTGACCTCATTTATAACTTCCTTTAATGTGTACTTTGCTGCAGAGTGGGGAAATGTACAACGGACGTACTGGTGTATCGTTCTATTGAGGATATGATGATGTACTCCAGCTTAGCGACACTTATTCCATTTTATATTTGTCTTTCCTACATCGTCTAAGGCTCATGAAAGAGCTTGTTGCATGCAGGCCTGAAGGCGTTAGGACACGCAAGTTACTTTTTTATGACTGAAAAGACGAAAACGTTGACAAAAGTCAAATAATTTGACCGATTTGCTTCAGGTGTGCTGCCACTGACATTGTGATCACAGGTCATTACCAGCAGCGGATTACGCCGCTCACGACTGTGCTGAGCCGAGCGTTGCTTGGAAAGTATCGCGTGCGAGTCAAGGTGGTGCAGTACCTTCCACCACAGATGTATCGTTGTGTAAAACTCTTCTGCCCTGCTTGTCAAACATTGTGAGTACCGTTTACGCCACAAATAAAGTTTTCCTCCTTTTTTTCTGCATTTTCCTTTCTTTGACTCTAACCTTATGAAATGAATTGGATTTTTCTGGCTTCAACAAAATGCATCTACAGTTCATAGTTGTTGTAAGACCAGCACGTGGAATTGTGTTTGTGTTGCTTCTTTTGAATTTGGTGGAATAACCACCTTTAGAGGCCATTTTCCCCCGCAAGCGGGGGTTGGCCTTTTTCGGGGACCGTGGTTGTTGTTGTTTTTCGGTCCCCTTTTTGAAGCAATGTTTTACGGCCGGATGCCGTAATGTGGAATGGTGGAATGTTGACGGAAATTTGCTGTGTGTAACAAAAATGTGTTTCTTGGAATCACAGAGAATATTTTTCTCTCATCTGCTGTTCTCAGTTATGATAGACAAATGGTGGTCGGTTCAGAATTGTTTTTCTGTCTGTATTGTCATAGGCAAGATATTCCAAGTCAAAAACATGTTGCAAGATGTCTAAGAAATTTAGCACAAATGTGCTGCAAGCCTGATTCGGGAGCAGAGGATTGGTGTGAGTTCATGCACATGGAAGGCAGTCCCGTGGGTGAGGCCATTGATACACGGCACATTACATTGCGCCGTGTCAACATGAGGAATATGGAGGAACAGCTTGTTGAAGAGTCCTTGCTGTTGGCACAAGGTAAGAGACTAAGAGTTGCTCTGGACATGTCTTTCTTTCTGTCTTCCAGGTGCAGTCGTTATATCTTGTGATTAGTACAATGTCTGACACTAATATGGTTGGTTGTTGGCACACATTTTGCCAACCAAATTTTCTAGTTTAAAATATTTTCATTACAGTGTGTGTGTGTGTGTGTCCGTGTGTGTGTGTGTGTGTGCGTGTGTGCGTGCGTACGTGCGTGCGTGTGTGTGTGTGTGTGTGTACAAACACTGCATTCAGAAAGTATTCAGACCCCTTCACTTTTTTCACATTTTGTTATGTTGCAGCCTTATGCTGAAATCGTTTAAATTCATTTTTTCCCTCATCAATCCACACTCGATACCCCAGAATGACAAAGAGAAAACAGGATTTTAGAAAGTTTTGCAAATTTATTAAAAAGAAAAAACTGAAATATCACATTGACATAAGTATTCATACCCTTTCCTATGACACTTGAAATTTAGCTCAGGTGCCTCCCATTTCTCTTGATCATCTTTGAGATGTTTCTACACCTGGAATGGAGTCCACCTGTGGTAAATTCAATTGATTGGACATGATTTGGAAAGGCACACACCTGTCTATATAAGGTCTCACAGCTGACAATGCATGTCAGAGCAAAAACCAAGCCATGAGGTCGAAGGGACTGCCTGCAGAGCTCAGAGACAGGATTGTGTCGAGGCACAGATCTGGGGAAGCCTACAAAAAAATTTCTGCTGCATTGAAGGTTCCCAAGAGCACAGTGGCCTCCATAATTATTAAATGGAAGAAGTTTGGAACAACCAGGACTCTTCCTAGAGCTGGCCGCCCGGCCAAACTGAGCAATCGGGGGAGAAGGGCCTTGGTAAGAGAGGTCACCAAGAACCCGATGGTCACTCTGGCTGAGCTCCAGACTGGGACTCTGGCTGTGTGGAGATGGGAGAAACTTCCAGAAGGACAACCATCACTGAAACACTCCACCGATCTAGGCTTTATGACAGAGTGGTCAGACGGAAGCCAAACAGTTCAATCTTGGTTTCATCAGACCACAGAATCTTGTTTCTCACAGTCTGAGAGTGCTTTAGGTGCTTTTTTGCAAACTCAAAGTGGGTTTTCATGTGTCTTTCACCGAGGAGAGGCTTCCGTCTGGCCAATTTATAGATATTTAGGAGCCTGGTGTTGGCTTCGCGGTTCGGGCGCAGGTTTGGGAACTTAGGATCCTAAGTTCGAATCGCGGTCGATCTCTGAATTAACGCCAGGGGGGTTCACTCAGCCTGTCATCCTTCCGAGGTCGGCAAATTGAGTACCAGCTTTGCGTATCAAGCCTTGCCTTATTATTACCTGCCTTATTATTACCTGCCTTGCGTATCAAGCCGCGTCCGCTTCGTTCCGCCTACCAGTGAACACGCCTCGGCCCGGATTGGTCGCGAGGGTTCATTGGTACCTCCCCTCGTGATGCGTTGATGGGGCCATGCCTATTTTCCTGGCCGCTCCTCCCTTCTTCTCCCACTCTGCCACGTGGCTTGATCTTTTCTACCCCCGCTAATTTCGGTCCCCTTGTGGTTTTATACCTCTCCTCTCCCCCCCCCCCCTCCCCTTCCCACGCCTCCTGCCCCCAAGCCCTCTCCCTCCCACAGATCTCCCGATGTCCCTGCTCTCAAATGTTGTGGTTGTGTGCTTCCCCTTCTCTCCCCATCTTGTCTTCCGCTCCCTCTTTTTGTATATTTTGTTTGTCTGGTTGATTTGTTTGTGAAATAAATGTTAGCTCTTTCACGAGCCTCGATTCAGTATACAAAAAAAAAAAAAAAAAAAAAAAAAAAAAAACTTGCTGGGATGAATGATCCCGGTGTGTACCCCGATTTAGAATAGGTACACCGTATCCTTGCGCATCGTAAAAGGAAGGTAGGGTATCCGGCCATAAAAACATTGCCTCAAACAGGGAACCATGATTGTCATGGGGCCCGCAAGGCTAACCCCCGCTCTAGCGGGGAAAAATGGTCTTAGAATGATCATTCATTCATTCATTCAGTGCTGACATTAATTATTGTATTTCAGATCATTTGTTGTGCCATGATCTTGGACTACTACCGGTTTAATGTTTCGGGTGAACAAAATTTCACCGTCTGCAGTGCCCATTCCAGTGCATCCCTCAATTGTATACTCGTCTTTATACATCGTGGCACATGTTTGTGTTTTAATCTGGGTGAAATAAATAAAGAAACAAACATCCATGGGCCATGCACTTGAAACGTTTAATAATAATATTTTAATGATGCGTGGCATTTTTCCTTTCTTTCACTTTTACTAGTAAAAACAATAACATGGAGATAAAGTTGTGATTAGACACAGTTTTTTACCTCTCCCCCCCCCCTCCCCACCTCCCCTCCCCTTCCCATGCCTCCTCCCCCCAAGCCCTCTCCTTCCCACAGATCTCCCGATGTTACCCGCTCTCCATCTTGTCTCCCGCTCCCTTTATCTTATGTTTTATGTGTCAATTTGTCTTTTTGTGATCAATGTTAGCTCTTACACGAGCCTCGATCTTGTATACAAAAAAAGAAAAAGAAAAAAAAAGGGATTCTCAAAGAAAATGTCAGCAAAGTAATCGCTGATAAAGTTTTTATTATTACTATTACCCTCCTCAGAGGAGAGGGTATTGCATTTGAGTCCGTTCGTCTGTTTGTTTGTTTGTTTGTTTTTCTGTTTGTTACTTGCAAAATCGATGATTTTTCAAGCATATTGGTCGGTTACGTTTGTTGACCGGTAGTTTGTCACAATTCCAAATCAATCGTCATGAAACTTCACCAAGCTGTAGAGGTCATCACAATTGAGAAGCCTATTGATTTTGAGGTCAAAGGTCATCTGGAGGTCAAATTTCTAAAATCATCATTTTCAACTGAAAAACCGTCAATTTTCATCCGATTGACTTGAAAATTGAACAGTATTTGCACATTGTCACTGAATTTGGAAATAAACTATTTTTGAGGTCAAAAGGTCAAAGGTCAACTCAAGGTCAAACTTAAAATCATCACTTTAAATCCTGTTGACCTGAGCTTTGATCAAGATCGTCAATTTTGATCTTGATGAAATGGACAATTTGCTGAATCAATTGCAACCTTTTTTCAGGGGATGGACAGGGGGTTAATTTTTCAAGTATCGTGAGAGGGGTACACGGTATAAAGCAAATGAACACTTCTAGGAATTTCAGGAAAGAAGTTGTGGATTGAAAGAGGCACATTTGGGGTTTTTTTAATGGGGGTAGAAAAGATCAAGGTTTTGGATGGGGGAAGATAAGAGATGGTGGTGAACAGCTGTTTTAAAGACCTGGAGGGAGGAGTGGGATTGAAGAGAGTGTGGGAGTTTGTTCCAGAGGTGGGAGAAATGGGGAATGAAAGAGTGAAGGTGAGCAGAGAGCCGAGATTTCAGCAGTTTAACCATAAGAGGGTTGCCGGCAGATCTTGTGCGTCCTGAAGGAATATTTGGGGGTCAGAGCACAGGCACAGCAGGGGGGGCAAGGCCGGAGAGGGGTCGATAGAAGACAGAAAGATCACCAACCTGCCTGCGGTGAGGGAGAGAAAGGCCCTCAGAATCAGCATCATCGCGGGAGATTCCAATGGTGATCTGAATGCTTTTGGTTTCAACCCGCATGAAGACGAGCTAGTTGTGAGGCACGAGCACCAGCCCAGCGGGGAGAGCAGTATTCCATTGAGCTGCGGATGAAAGCTTTGTATGTGGCGAGGAGCTCAGAAGTGCCCAGAAAGGACTTCGTACGACGGAGAATGCCCAGTCGGCGACTGGCTTTGGAGGCCAGCTTGGAAATGTGGTTTTCCCAGGAAAGATCATTGCAGATAGTGAGACCCAAAAGCTTGAGTGGCAGAACCTCTTCAAGAGGATTGTTCAGAAAATAGATGGGAGGATTGTCCAGACGGTCTTTTCGGAGAGACAAAGTGAGAGTGTGAGATTTGTCAGGATTGAAAGACGTGTTCCACTTGTTTGACCAGTTTGAGATGTTATCCAGGTCTGCAGAAAGTGAAAATGCTGCTGCCTGTCGATCTGGCGGCTGAGATGTGGAGCGGCAGAGAGTGGAGCCATCAGCAAAGAGATAGAAAGGATTTTCCAGAGAGTCGGAGAGTTCATTGATGAAGACCAGAAAAAGCGCAGGGCCCAGAACACTACCTTGGGGAACTCCAGCCAGAACAGGAAGGGGAGATGAGAGAATTCCATTCAGGGCCACACGTTGACTACGACTAGAAAGGAAGTCTGCCATCCATGCGTGGAGGTTTCCATGGATACCATACAAGGAGAGTTTGGTGAGCAGAGCTGGGTGCCAGACCATATCGAAGGCACAAGATATGTCAAGGTTGACAGCTCTGATTTCCTGTTTGGCATTGAGGACCTCCATCCATTGTTTAGAGAGCAGAAGCAGCCTGCCCAGCCAGAATGACCTGGTCTGAATCCAAATTGATGAGCCAAGATCAAGCCATTGGAGAAAAGAAAGGATTTGATGTCAGAAGCGATGATTGATTCCATGACCCTGCTGATAATTGGGAGAAGGCTCGTTGGTCTGTAGTTGAAAGGATCTGTTTTTGCACCTTTTTGTGTAAAGCGGTAATGTTGGCTGATTTCCAAGCAGATGGCAGATGCCCTTTCTTTCTTTTTTCTTCTTTTTTTTTGTATACAAGATCGAGGCTTGTGAAAGAGCGAACATTAATCACACAGAAAGACAAACCGACACATAAAACATATAACATCGGGAGCGGTAGACAAGATGGGGAGAGAGGGGGAAGGACACAAACACAACATTTGAGAGCAGGGACCGAGAGACATGGAGACATCGAGAGGTCTGAGAGAGGGAGAGGGCTTTGGGGGAGGGGCATGGGAAGGGGGAGGTGGGAGAGGTATAAAACATTTGGACACTGCCAGGACTTCCAGGAAAGAAGTTAGAATTTCAAACAAGGTGGATCTGGGGTGAATTAGCGGGGGTAGAAAAGATCAAGGTTTTGGATGGGGGAAGATAAGAGATGGTGGTGAACAGCTGTTTTAAAGACCTGGAGGGAGGAGTGGGATTGAAGGGAGTGAGGAAGTTTGTTCCAGAGGCGGGAGAAAAGAGGAATGAAAGAGTGAAGGTGAGCAGAGAGCCGAGATTTCGGCAGTTTAACCATCAGAGGGTTGCTGGCAGATCTTGTGCGACCTGTAGGAATATTTGGGGGACAGAGCACAGAGAGAGCTGGGGGTGCAAGGCCGGAGAGGAGTCGGTAGAAGACAGAAAGACCACCTACCTGCCTGCGGTGAGTGAGTGAAAGGCCCTCAGAGATAGCTTCATCGCGGGAGATTCCAATAATTCTGAAAGCTTTGGTTTCAACAGCAAGAAGCCGAGCTAGGTGTGAGGCAGGAACACCGGCCCATAGGGGAGAACAGTATTCCATTGAGCTGCAGATGAAAGCCTTTTATGTGGTGAGGAGCTCAGGTGTGCCGAGGAAGGACTTCGCACGACGGAGGATGCCCAGTCGGCGACTGGCTTTGGAGGCCAGCTTGGAAATGTTGTTTTCCCAAGAAAGATCATGGCAGATAGTGAGACCCAAAAGCTTGAGCGACAGAACTTCTTGGAGAGGATTGTTGAGAAAGTAGATGGGAGTGTTGTCCAGTCGGTCTTTTCGGAGAGACGTAGTAAGAGTGTGAGATTTGTCAGGATTGAAAGACATGGTCCACTTGTTTGACCAGTCTGTGATTTTGTCCAAGTCTTCAGAGAGTGAGGAGGCTGCAGACTGCCGATCTGAGGGAAGAGGAATGGAGCGGCAGAGAGTGGAGCCCTTGAGCAAAAGAGAGGGCGAAGAAAACAGAGAGGGGGGTGAGATAGAGCGGCAAAGCAGGACTTTAGGACCCGTTGGCTGATGCCGTCTGGTCCAGTTGCAGAATCAGAGTCGAGGTTTGACAGAAATTTCTCCACCTTGTCAGGAGTGGACACAGAGTCCAGGAGCAGCTGGGCTCGACTGGGGACGGTGGGAACAGCGAGAGATGAGTTTGGGACACAAGATTTTGAGGCAAACACAGAGTTGAGGCATTCAGCTTTTCCACGTGCGGTGTCAGCTGTGTAGCCATTTGACGTAAGGGCGGGGATGGAAAGGGAGCAAACACCAGAAACAGATTTGACCAGACGCCACCAGGATTTGGAGGAAGGAGACAGGTTTGAGAGTTCAATCTTGAGTGTGGAGAGATAGTGCTTCCTGGCACTCCTGAGGGTAGACACACACTTGTTCCAAGCTTGGTAGAAGGAACTGAGATTGCCTTCAGTTGGATTTGCTTTCTAAGAGGCAAAGGCAAGTTGTTGTCTGTTTGTCTGTCTGTTTGTCTGTCTGTTTCTTTGTCTGTTTCTTTGTCTGTTTCTTTGTCTGTTTCTTTGTCTGTTTCTTTGTCTGTTTCTTTGTCTGTTTCTTTGTCTGTTTCTTTGTCTGTTTCTTTGTCTGTTTCTTTGTCTGTTTCTTTGTCTGTTTGTTTTTGTTTGATTTTCTGTTTGTTTATTTTTCTGTTTGTTTGTCTGTGTGTTTGTCTGTTTGTTTGTCTATGTGTTTCTTTGTCCGTTCGTCTGTTTGTTTGTTTTTCTGTTTGTTTATGTGTCCGTTCTTCTGTTTTTCTTTTTCTGTTTCTTTGTTTGTCTGTCTGTTTTTCTTTTTGTTTGTTTGTCTGTTTGTTTCTTTGTCCACACAGAATAAATATGATTTTCTCTGCAACCGTTGGTCTGATTGACAGGAAATTTTCACCTTAGGTGCACCTCCTCCTGCATAATTTTTAAATGATAATTATGACGTCATATGTCACGTGGCACAGGCGCCATCTTGGAAAGACTAAAAAAACGTTGCACCTCTCTATCTCTGAAAGCACTGCATTGAAAAAATTGACACATAGCCCATGTAAAGTACTCTCCATGGGGAATAACATATGTCAATGATGATGTCATAGGTGCCTCTATTATGACGTCATAATTCGACAAGTACAAAACTTCATCTGATCAAGATGAAATTTGTTGAGCGTCATCTCTGGATAAATTGGTGGAGGCAAAAAAATTATGATGTCATGGGTTGTGTGCTTCAGCCGCCATATTTGTTTTAACACAAAAGCCTTAAAAAAACATTAAAAACACGGCCTGGCGAGGGCATGCAATCTCCGATTGCTCTTTCTTCTTCTTCTTCTTCTTATTATTATTATTATTATTTGCCCATATGTTTCAAGCAGAGATTGATCATCTCACCATTGCTTTTGGTTGCTTGTTACTTGGTGTCTTACGACTTATCGGTTTTGTTTCTCTATCACGTCATACCTTTACATAAGAAGGCTGTGACATTAAAACTATATAGTGAAGTGTCATAGCTATTCCTCTCAATTGTAATTGTACAAGAAAATTATCATATTGTAAAAACGAGACTGGCACTCGGTAGAGCGCATACCTCCACCAGGCTGAACAGTTTTCGTTTTGTATCCCATTGATAGGCCGGATCTGAACCACAATCAATTTGGCTTGTTCTTGTCACCTGACCAACTCATCCACCTAGTCTTGTCAGAATCTGTCCATAACTTTTTGAGATATCCTGCTCAAAGTTAAACATACAGACAGACAAACAGAGATGAAAACATAACCTCTGTCCATCTTTGGTTGCGGAGGTAACAAGCCTCAAGTCGAGAGGATTTGGTTGTGATTGAGGATGTCTCATTGACGGCAAATCAAGAAACCGACTTGAATTGATTTGCTTCTGGGAAATCAAATAATTCTGAGTAGCGGATATTGATGCATTCTCCAATGTTCTAAACCACACCAATATAATGTTTTAATGAAACCCGTGGTAATGTTACCCTCAGATTATCTCATGTGCATATTACACTCATTGCTCACACTAAAAAAAATCCTTCGGTCTTAAAGTAGAATTGGGCACAGATGTATTCGCTGTACGCTTTCGGTACAACAGTTGCCACATTCGTTTTTGCACAAAATCTGAAGGGTACGCAACACTTGGAAACCCCTGTATTTATCGCCGGTGCATAACATTTGGCGACACGCAGAGCTGGGCATGCTTCAGTTTTGTACAATCGTGGCCTGTAACGGAGAAAACGCCATTGGCGATAATTGGATGTGTGGAATAATCGTCATAATTGCTTGACAAAATGTGGGTTTGTGCCAAGACATGGTTATTATAAGCTCTTTCTTGTCGTCAAATCCACGGTGCTTCACACTGTGCGTCGGTGTCTGTCTCTTGCCCTCACTGGTGTGAAGCATTTCTGGTGTATTTTAAGCAATGTTTATTTTGTACTGTTAAGCAGTTCCTGAATGATTGGTGAATGAGCTTGCAACTGCCTTCATCCTCTTAGCTCTGCAGGAAAGCTTTGTAGATTATGCCACCTTACCGTAGGGTCATTTTGCTTTCCTCCTTCCATAGTTGATGTTCCATGAAATCCGGGCGGCTCTGAACCAACTATAGGTTTGAGCTCTGCGTGAAAAGCTCCCTGTGGTCAACAATCGATTGGCTTGTGTGATGCTGGGATCCTAAATTAAAATCCCATGTGCTTTCATGATTTGTCTATCGTCTGTAATGTCCTTGTTATTCTTGGTGGCATGTGTTGTCTTATACAAGTGATTATATGCACGTATATTCTCTTCCATGAGCCATGGATCACTTGAGGGTGTTGGAGGGGAGGGGAAGGGCATCATTGAAGGAATTTTTATGTTAACAGCTGGAACTGAGCTCTCCTTTGTAACCTGTGTATATTTGTCATTCTGTTTGCTCCAGGCCTGACTCTAGCAGAGCTAAATAAGCTAACATCAGAGTTTGCTGCTGTGATCCCAATAACATCCTCTGAGGAGAAAATGGGCCTTCCCTCACTTTGTATGCCTTTCCTTCTGCAGGGCCACAGACGCTCATACCGGTAATGTGCCTTTTGATGCATTTCTGCCCATAATGTTTCAATAGCTTTATAAGAAGGCCTTCAAATTGTTTATCATGTTATCTTCATCTTCTTGCTGTCAAATGCACTTGTGCAAAGAGCACCCCGATGACCTTCCTTTAATGGGCCTTGTTTGTCAACTGAATGAATTGATCGTTGCGTCATTCGGTGAGCTTGGGGTAAGCTTGTTGCAGACGAAGGATTGCCCGAGTTCAGGTGTGCCCACATTAGCATTTTACCGTATGCACCTCTTCACACTGCCTCTGACCTCGCATTATCTCTCAATCCCAGATGTCTCAGCTGTAGTCCTGCTGTCGGTACTGAGGATTTTCAAAAGCTAACTGACCTCGAGACAATCGAAGCAATAAGTGTTGCTACAGGTAAGTTATTGACTGACACAGCAACCGTAAACTACAAAAGAAAATGCTTTATTCAACAATTGTACTGATTGATGCACGTACACTGTACATTAGTGGAATGAAATTTATTTTAAGCTACATGGTGTTGTTTGGAATTTCTTTATCATAAAAATACAAACATTTACACATTCTCTGAATTTTTTTGGTGTGTTTTAGAGATAGAGCAAGGTATTGCTTTCACACACCTTCATTATGCAGCAACAGTTTAAAGCTTTGTTCTTTTTAATTTGCGGAAACTTCTCCACATTGATTGCAGTGTTCTGTTTGTGACACACACACACACACATACACACACACACACACACACGCACACTAGTGCACGCACACACACATACACATACTCACGCACACATATATACACACTCGCACACACACACACACACATACACATACTCGCGCGCACATATACACACTCACACACGCACACACACACACACTCGCACACACACACACACACACACACACACACACACACACTCGCACACACACATACACATACTCGCGCGCACACACACACACACTCACACACACACACACACACTCGCACACACACACATATACATACTCACGCACACATATACACACTCGCACACACACACACATACACATACTCGCGCGCACATATACACACACACACGCACACACACACACACTCGCACACACACACACACACACACATACACATACTCGCGTGCACACACACACACTCGCGCACACACACACACACACACACACACACACACACACACTCGCACACACACACATACACATATTCGCGTGCACATATACACACTCACACACACACACACACACACACACACACACACACACATGCACACACACACACACACACACTCGCACACACACACACTCGCACACACACATACACATACTCGCGTGCACATATACACACTCGCACTCACACACACACTCGCACACACACACACACACACACATACACACACATACACACACACACACACACACACACACTAGCGCACGCACACACACACTGTAGCTTACCTGGGCCCTGGCTTGATGTTGTAACCCAAATTTGGTAGCATTCTGATTGGTGGGTCTGGAGAAGAAGCTTTTTGAGGGCATTTACCAAGTCCACCATTTTGACACACTTCCGGTCAAGTGACCAGAACGAGCTTTGCAATCCCCATCACCAGTCAGGAGCTGAACCTTGCTTCCAAGTTTCAGCCGGATCGGCCCAGGGGTTTGGCTGGAAAAGTAAAAGTTGAAATAGGCGACGGACAGACAGATGGTGTATGATGACAATACCTTATCTGGAATTCCAATTATAAAGCGACAAGCCAAAAAACAAACAATACAAGAGAATAGGTGAAATCACACAGATCGTGTGGTCCAATTGCAGAAGACAAAACTTTTTATGCCTCCGCCGACAAAGTCCGTCCGCCCGTCCGTTTGTGATGGGTTTTTGTTGTCATGATAACGTGAGAACGGCTAAAGCGATCTTAGTGAAACTTGGTGCAGCTATGTATAATGAGGTATAGATTAAATGATTGAAGTTTAAGGTCAAAGGTCAGAGGTCATGTTCGGTAAAAATCTTGTTACCGCGATAACTTGTGAAACAGTGAAGGGATTCTGACCAAAGTTGGTACAAGTATGTATAATGATGTAGACATGAACTGATTCGATTTTGGAGTCAAGAAGTCAAAGGTCAGAGGTCATGTTAAGTAAACATTATGTTGCCGTACCAACTTGTGAACAAGTGATGGGATTTTGAACGAACTTGGTATAAGTATACATGATGGAAAGATGAACTGATTGGATTATGGCATCAAGAGGTCAAGGATCAGAGGCCATTTCCGGTTAAAATGTGATAACTTGAGAACAGCTGAAATGATTTAAATCAAACTTGGGACAAGTATTATAATGATGTAATAATGAGGGCGGAGGCATATTGGTCGACGAAGTGTCGTCCTAGTTTCAATGAAATAATATAGGAACAAAGAAGATAATGGAATTTGCCCCTGTACTTTAAAATGTAAACTAGAGTAGCACTTGTTAGAGCTTATACCTCCACCAGGCTGAACAGTTTACGTTTCTAAGCCATTCATATGATATAACATATGATATATGATATCACAAACATATGATATCTAAGCCATTGATATGATATAACATATGATATATGATATCACAAACATATGATATCTAAGCCATTGATATGATATAACATATGATATATGATATCACAAACATATGATATCTAAGCCATTGATATGATATAACATATGATATATGATATCACAAACATATGATATCTAAGCCATTGATATGATATAACATATGATATATGATATCACAAACTGGTATCAAGCCTGGCGTTGGTTTAGCGGTTAGGGTGCTGGCTTGGGATCCCAGGATCCTGGGTTCGAATCCCGGTCGATCGCTGAATTAACGCCAGGGGGGTTGACTCAGCCTGTCATCCTTCCGAGGTCGGCAAATTGAGTGCCAGCTTGCTGGGATGAATGATCCCGGTGTGTACCCCGATTTAGAATAGGTACACCGTATCCCTGCGCATCGTAAGAGCGTGACCAAGGGTTGGCGTCAGGATGGGCATCCGGCCATAAAAACATTGCCTCAAACAGGGAACCATGATTGTCATGGGGCCCGCAAGGCTAACCCCCGCTCTAGCGGGGGAAAATGGCCTTAAAAACGATCATTCATTCATTCATTCATATGATATCACAAACATATGATATCTAAGCCATTGATATGATATAACATATGATATATGATATCACAAACATATGATATCTAAGCCATTGATATGATATAACATATGATGTATGATATCACAAACATATGATATCTAAGCCATTGGAATAGCATGAGCTAACGGGGCCTGTGGCAGAAAATAATCATTAAAACTCTCTCCAATCAATATTTTTGATCGTGGGTCAGAACTAAAATTCCATAGCGCATCGCAGGCCGCACAACCAAAGGCATTTTACAGAAGAAACAGCAATCAGAGATTGCAGACCCTCACCAGGACATGTTTGTGTGGTGTATTTTGTATGGTGTTTGTGTGGTGTGTTTGACTGACTGACGTAGACTTATATTCATATGGAACACAAGCAGACCTTTTTGGTTTTATTGTATCCATTCACATTCCAATCATATGTATTTTATAGACGTACTCACATTCCAATTTTATGTACTCTATAAACGTACGCACATTCTAATGATGCAACCCTACAGATAAAAACACGTTCCTAATCGCATGTACTTTATTGACATATCACATTCTTAATTGATTTTGATGTTCCATACACTTTATAGAGCGTTGAATGCTGCCAAAGCAGTTTCTTGGCTAGGTTTATACTCGGTCGTTTGCCATTGCCTTCCCAGCATTGTTTGTTCATGTTATATCCTTTGAATGCTAAAAGTCAAGCAAACCTTTGATTTTCGTTCCAACCTTCCAACCACGTGACCTATGACTTGAAAATTTTGCACTCCACCTGGGATTTGGTAGAGAAGCCTGGTGTTCGCTTAGTGGTTAGGGTGCCAGCTGGGGATCCCAGGATCCTGGGTTCGAATCCAGGCTGATCGCTGAATTAACACCAGCGGGGTTGACTCAGCCTGTCATCCTTCTGAGGTCGGCAAATTGAGTACCAGCTAACTGGTAATTCCCTGTGGGTCGCAAGAGGTGACTAACAGGGTTGGCGGCAGCAAGGGCATCCGGCCATAAAACATTGCTTCAAAAAGGGAACCATGGTGCCCAAAAAAAAGGCCAACCCCTGCTCTGTGGGGATAAATGGCCTCCAAAGGTGCTTCTTTTTCTTGTGGTTTTGTAGAGGATCAGGTGTGTGAAGTTTCGTGTTGATCGGATAAGGTTCATTTTTCTATCCAAGATGGCTGCCAAACCACGTGACCTATGAAGTCACTATTTTCACACTATATGCAGCAACGGTCTGAGATGATATTTTTACAATTTCGCATCGATAGGGTAAGGGCTTTCAGAGAAAAACATTTTTTTTGAATATTTGCCATAAATCCAATATGGCTGCCAAATAATGTTACCAATGATCTTTATTTTTATTTTTTCCCAACATTGTATCCCCATGGCTAGTCGAACATATGGTTAAAATTTTGCATTGATCCGTTCATTGCTTTCAGAGAAGAACAATAATTTCATTTTTGCAGTTTTTGCATAAAATCCAATATGGCTGCCAGACCGTGTGACCTATGAATTAATCGTTTTCAAACGTTACTCCCCAAGACTAGTAGATGATGTGTGTAGAGTTTCGCATCGATTTAGTAAGACGTTCTGGAAAATAGGATTTTTGAAGGTTTTCATTTTCAATCCAATATGGCTGCCAAACCACGTGACCAATGACGTCGTATTCCGTATGCTCAAATAACAAAAACATTAAAAACCACAAAATGAAAATTTATGATTGAATGCAGCCTTGACCTTTGAGCTTTTGATAAATAAATAAAAAAGAGAACAATCAACTCCTACCTGTCGATTAGTGAACCGATTCAGTGACCCGATATGCAAATTCTTTCAGGTCAATCTGTGAAAATTTGTGATTTTACGCAACCTTGACCTTTGACCTTTTGGTCCAAAAAAAAACAATCGGTTTGTAGCTTTTCATTGGTGAACCAATTCAGTGACCCAATATGCAAATTCTTTAAATTTCAGGTCGATCGGATGAAAATTGATGATTGTTATGTGATGCTGACCTTTGACCTTTTGACCGAATTATTAATTTACCTTCTCCATATTCTCACAATACAGCTTTGTTGAAAATTTGATGACAAAACTCAAGTGGAAATTGAAATTTCAGGTAAATTGGTTGAAAATTGATGATTTTGGGTGACGCCGACCTTTGAACTTTTGACAAAATGATTCATTTGCCTACTCCGTATTATCGTAATAAAGCTTTGGTGAAAATTTGATGACAAATCTCAAATGGTAACAACGTTACGGCTTGGACAGACAGACAGACACACACACACACACACACACACACACACACACACACACACACACACACAGAAGTGATTGCAAAACTACGTCTCCTGCTGTGCAGGGGACGGGCTAAACATACTCACGTTTTGTGCAAACAAACAAACAAACAAACAAACAGACAAACAAACAAACCCAAATGGAATACCCTCTCCTCTGGCGGATTAGGATTCGTTCTTGGCATACTCGTGTCCAGCGTTTCTCATTTATCAAGTTGGTCTGAATGGATAAATGCCAGAGGCCACGAACACATAATTTGGGGCAAATAGGATCGAAGAGGATTGGAGGGGATTAACTCAGGAATAATTCAGCAGCTAAATTAGCACCATGCCATCAATCCATTGACGGGGGATTGCGATTAGCTCCGCGGTCCAGACTGGTGATGCCTGCGGTCCGGATGTCGACTGGACCGTGGACCATGTTCCGCCTTTTTATGACTCTTGTGTCTATTATAAAGCTGTTCTTTATTTTATAAACATTTAAGTCACTTTTATTATTGTTTAGCACATTATTTATTACTTTCCATTTTAATTTTTTATCACAACAAATACTAAACTGTTTGGAATAATAATCTGCCACAGAGTGGTGAGAGTGTTTTATGATCAGGATACTGTATCTAAGTCAGGATACTGTAATGTAGGAAAATGTTCGGAGAACGCTTGGATTCGGAAGAGGATCAGAAAGCAGTATTCAGGATTGCAAAGCAGATAGCGAAAGAGAGGTGTGATGTGATGGGGGTGAGTTGCTTGAAGGATGAAGTGGGCCAAATCGTTGTCGACCCAGATGGAATTAAAGGAAGATGGAAAAGATATATGGAAATGCTGTTGAATACAGAGAATGAATGGGATGGCAACATAGAGAGTAACCCAGTTTTAGGACCGGCAGAGAAGATAACTGAGAAGGAAGTTGAGGAAGCGATAAAAGCAATGAAGGGTAGAAAAGCGGGAGGGCCGACGGGAGTTGTGGGAGATATGTTGAAGGCAGCAGGAAGTTGGGGTGTGAAGAGAATGGCAGAGATCTGTAATCTGGTGGTGAAAGAAGGCCGCATTCCAGTGGATTGGGAACTGAGTACCCTCGTCCCTCTATACAAGGGGAAAGGTGACCCTCTGGAGTGTGGCTCGTACCGAGCGATAAAGTTATTGGAGCATGGAATGAAGGTATTGGAAAGGGTGTTGGAGAGGAGGATAAGGAAGAAAGTGAAGATCGACGAAATGCAGTTTGGATTCATGCCAGGAAGAGGAACGACAGACGTGCTTTTCATTGTGAGGCAGTTGCAGGAGAAGTACATGGAGAAGAGGAAGAAGTTGTTTCTTGGGTTTGTTGATCTGGAGAAAGCATTCGATCGGGTTCCACGCAAAGTATTGACATGGGCATTGAGGAAGTTAGGAGTGGAGGAATGGTTGATCAGAGTAGTGATGGCAATGTACAAAAGAGCGCGCACAGCTGTAAGGACGAAGGACGGGAACAGTGGTGAGTTTGAGGTGAAGGTGGGAGTGCATCAGGGGTCGGTACTAAGTCCACTACTATTTGTAGCTGTGATGGAGGTGCTGGCTCAGAACGTAAAGGAGGGTTTACCGTGGGAGTTGTTGTATGCAGATGATCTGGTGTTGTTTGTGGAAAGTATGGATCGACTGAAGGAAAAGATGAACACGTGGAAGGAATGTATGGAGACAAAAGGTCTGAAGGTGAATATCGGAAAGACGAAGGTGATGGCAAGTGGTAAAGCATGTGGCGAGGTGGAAAGAACTGGGAAGTGGCCCTGTGCTGTGTGTCGGAAGGGTGTCGGAGTGAACTCCATTCAGTGTACAATGTGCGCTGAGTGGGTTCATCAAAAATGTAGTGGTCTGAGAGGGTCATTAACCAGTGTGGCAGCTACATTCAAATGTAAGGTGTGCACAGAGGGAGCTGCAGATGGAGGAAATGTTGAGTTGGATCTTGGAGACGGCGTGAAGCTGGAAGGTGTGAAAACATTTTGCTACCTCGGAGACATGCTGAATGGAGAAGGTGGATCACACTCGGCAACGGTTGCTCGAGTGAGATGTGCATGGAAGAAGTTTCGGGAATTGAGTGGCGTGCTGATGATGAGTGGAGTGTCGTTGAAGCTGAAGGTAAAGGTGTATGCTGCATGTGTGAGAAGTGTTATGATTTATGGGAGCGAGACATGGGTAATGAACGTAGAGCAGCAACGAAGGTTGGAAAGGGTGGAAATGCGAATGGTTCGACGGATGTGCGGAGTATCGTTGAGAGAGAGGAAGACAAATGATGAATTGCGAAAGATGATGGGAATAGAGCCTGTGATTGATGCTGTGAAGAGGAACAGGTTGAGATGGTTTGGTCATGTGTTGAGGAAGGATGAAAGTGACTGGTTGAGAAGAGTGATGGAAATGAATGTAGAAGGAAGTAGAAGACGGGGAAGACCGAGAAAGACTTGGCTAAAGATGGTGGAAGAAGAAATGCGGGCAAGGGGGTTAACAAGGAGAGATGCAGAAAATAGGGCAAAATGGAGAAGATTGTCATGGGGACCGCAAGGCTAACCCCCGCTCTAGCAGGGAAAATGGCCTTTAAAATGCATGTTGTTGTGTTGTATACTGTATCTAAGTCGAGAGGCATCTATTGGTTTGGCTTTATATCTATAATACGAATTAGTCTTTCTATTAACTTATTTCAAAAGTGATTTTGTAATCCAACCTTGGTGCGGTATCTCCATATACTTTGGATAATTACATTTTTTGTTTGGGATGTTCTTTTTCATAAAGTGCCATAAATATATCCATAAATTTCTCATAACACTCATCAACGTCTTCAATGAGGACCTCACTCCAGTCAACGGAGGCTGGTTAATTTTTTTAATACACCAAGTTTTCTGGAGTAAGTTTTTGCATGTACCCATTTGCGTGTAGGTGAGAAGGCTGGTTGATCAACAAAATAACATGTTAAATGACGATTGTATTGAGATATCAAACCAGCCCATTGTCGTCAAGTGTTCACTTCCGGATTTGGGACTGGTTCGCATCGAGTCAATTTCAAAATCATAATTTTGTTGAGGAATTTATGAAACCTCCTACCTACCTTACAACATCTGCTGGGACCCCAAAACATTCCACAGAAGGACTCAAGGTCAACTCAAGGTCAAACTATTAAAATCATCACTTTAAATCCTGTTGACCAGAGCTTTGATCAAGATCGTCAATTTTGATCTTGATGAAATGGACAATTTGCTGGATCAATTGCAACCTTTTTTTCAGGGGATGGATGGGGGGTTAATTTTTCAAGTATCGTGAGAGGGGTACACGGTATAAAGCAAATGAACACCACTTGGAATTTCAGGAAAGAAGTTGGGGATTGAAAGACATGGATTTGGGGTGTTTTAACGGTTGTAGAAAATATCAAGTGAAGGTGAGCAGAGCGTCTTGATTTTGGCAGTTTCACCCGAAGAGGGTTGCAAGCAGATCTTGTGTATCCTGCAGGAATATTTGGGGGACAGAGCACAGACAGAGCAGGGGGAGCAAGGCCGGAGAGGAGTCGGTAGAAGACATAAAGACCACCTACCTGCCTGCGTTGAGAGAGAAAGGCCCTCAGAATCGGCTTCATCGTGGGAGATTCCAATGATTCTGAATGCGTTGGTTTCAACCGCGTGAAGCCGAGCTAGGTGTGAGGCAGGAGCACCAGCCCATAGGGGAGAACAGTATTCCATTGAGCTGCGGATGAAAGCTTTGTATGTGGTGAGGAGCTCAGAAGTGCCCAGAAAGGACTTCGCATGACCGAGGATGCCCAGTTCGCGACTGGCTTTGGAGGCCAGCTTGGAAATGTGGTTTTCTCAAGAAAGATCATGGCAGATAGTGAGACCCAAAAGCTTGAGTGACGGAACTTCTTCAAGAGGATTGTTCAGAAAATAGATGGGAGGGTTGTCCAGATGGTCTTTTCGGAGAGACAAAGTGAGAGTGTGAGATTTGTCAGGATTGAAAGACATGTTCCACTTGTTTGACCAGTTTGAGATGTTATCCAGGTCTGCACAGAGTGAGGAGGTTGCAGACTGCCGATCTGAGGGTTGAGATATGGAGCGGCAGAGAGTGGAGTCATCAGCAAAGAGATAGAGAGGATTTTCCAGAGAGTCGGTGAGATCATTAATGAAGACCAGAAAAGCACAGGGCCCAGAACACTGCCTTGAGGAACTCCAGCCTGAACAGGAAGGGGAGATGAGATAAATCCATTCAGGGCCACACGTTGACGACAACCAGAGAGGAGGTCTGCAAAGCAAGCGTGGAGATTTCCATGGATACCATACGAGGAGAGTTTGGTGAGCTTGGCGGGGTGTCAAACCGTATCGAAGGCACAGAATATGTCAAGGGAGACAGCTCCGATTTCCTGTTTGGCATTGAGGACCTACATCCATTGTTGAGACAGCAGAAGCAGCATGTCCAGAGTAGAATGACCTCGTCTGAATCCAAATTGGTGATCTGAGATCACGCCATTGGAGAAGAGGAAGGATTTGATGTCAGAAGCGATGATTGATTCCATGACTTTGCTGATTATTGGGAGCAGGCTGATTGGTCTGTAGTTGCAAGGATCTGTTTTTGCACCTTTTTAGTGTAAAGCGGTAATGTTTGCTGATTTCCAAGCAGATGGCAGATGACCTTGAGCAAAAGAGAGGGTGAAGAGAACAGAGAGAAGGAGTGAAATAGCGGCAGAGCAGGATTTTAGGACCTGTGGGTTGAGGCCGTCTGGTCCAGTTGCAGAATCAGAGTCGAGGTTTGACAGAAACTTCTCCACCTTGTCAGGAGGAAAGGACACAGAGTCCAGGAGCAGCTGGGTACGATTGGGTATGGTGGGTACAGAGAGAGATGGGTTTGGGACACAAGATTTTGAGGCAAACACAGAGTTGAGACATTCGGCTTTGTCACATGCGGTGTCAGCTGTGTAGCCGTTTGAGGTAAGTGAGGGGTTGGAAGGGGAACAAATACCAGAAACAGATTTGACCAGACACCACCAGAATTTGGAGGAGGGAGACAGGTTTGAGAGTTCAGTCTTGAGAGTAGAGAGATGGTGCTTCCTGGCTCTCCTGAGGGTAGACACACACTTCTTCCGAACTTGTTCCAGAACTGAGATTGCCTTCAGTTGGATTAGCCTTCCAAAAGGCAAAGGCAAGTTGTTTCAGGGCAACTGCCGCACCACAACATTCAGTGTACCATTGACGGGAGGAAGAGTATGACAACTGAAGAAAAGATGGGATAAATCTGTGCATGAGTGAGAGCAGTTTACTTTGGAAGAATTCCCAGGAAGAGTTGATCTTGGAGGCAGTAGATATGGGAGACCAGTCCAGATGATTGCTGGCTGCTTGCAGACCATGCCCGTTGGCCTGAGTGAAATGCCAGACTCGAGACGCTGAGGAGGCTCTCTGAGAATAGCCAGAGAGATGTCCACTTTAACAAGCGAATGATCAGATAAACCGATTGGATCAGATGAAGAGTAGCAGACATTTGCAGGGACGTTAGTCATAAACAAGTCTAGAAGAGAAGATGCTCCGTTGACTGAGATCCGTGTCCGGAAATTGACAGATTGTGTCAGTCCCGATGAGTCGCAGAAGTCCTTTGCTGAGATGCCATGGCTGGTGAGAGAGGTACCCACACCCAGCCAGCTGGCATTATGGCAGTTGAAGTCGCCACATATGAGGAAGAGATAGTTTGGATGAGTGGATGGAAGGTGGTTCATGTTGTCAGACAGCGAGATGTAAATGGAGTCATCACTGTTTGGAGGACGGTACAGAACACATCTGAACAAAAGGTGGGAGCGGAGAGGAGGCCGTAGCCAGAGGTACTCCTGGGGGTGGAGTGGAGAGAGGGCAGTGCAAGGAGAGTGAGGAAGAGAGTTTTTGATAAAGATAGCAGCCCCACCCCCAGGACGAGGCTCAGGTCTATCATACCGGAGGAGGGAGTAACCAGGGAGAGATATTGAAGAATCAGAGACATCTTGAAGGAGGAAAGTTTATGTTAAGCAGATTAGGTCTGGTTTGTCAGAAGCAACCTGAATGGAGAGATCAATCAGGTTTGAGTGAAGGCCCCAGATGTTTAAGGTCCATACGGTTAAAGAAGAGGGAGCATTGGGTACAGGACAGGGGAGGGAAGGGGTAGGGTAAGATGAGGGATGAGAGGGGGAGGTAGGGAGAGTAATTGATGGTGTGTCAGAGATTGGAGAAAGGGAAGGATTAGGAGGATAAAAGGTTTGATGGCGATGGGATGAGGAACAGTGAGGGGTTGTTTGAGGGGGGGTGGGGGGGGTGGCGGGGTTGAGAACAAAGTAGAAGGTTGGAGGAGGTGGGGGTATGAGATGGAAAGGAGAGGAAGTGTGGAGGAGGCAGATTTGAGGAGGAGGAGGGGGGAGAATTGCAGAAAGATGGTAGGGGGAGTTCGTTTTGAAGGAGAGGCGGGAGTTTTGAGGAGGTTTGAAGGGGAGGGTGGAGTTTTGAAGGGGAGGGGCAAGGGGGGAGTTTTGGAGGGTAGGGGTGAGGGAGGAGTTTTGGAGGGGAGGGATGAGGGGGAGTTTAGAAAGTGGACGATTAATGACAAACGAACATTTATTACCAACTGGGTTTATTGTGATTTTCAAGTCAGAGATCCGTTTGAAGTTTCCAGCACATCATTCATAATATTCAACCAATGTCCTATTTGATAATTAAAATATTGTGTAACATACATTGCTACTACATCTCCTTTTTTATTCTTTCTATTATTTACAACTAAGTTATATTCAGAGCTGCGTCGGAGTGGCGACCCGTCCAGGATTGCGCCCAAAAGCCAAAAACTGCTTCGACAGCCTTATGCATCTGGAAAAGGAGTGGTGATCATATATTCAGCCTATTATGGAACAATTTGAGTGAAATTTTTAGAAATTAGCGGCACTCGGTGGAGAGCATTCCTCCGCCAAGCTGAACAGTTTACGTTTTGTGTCCCCCACTAAAAAGAAATAATAATAACCACATTTAGAGGCCATTTTTCCCCGCAAAGCGGGGGTTGGCCTTTTTCGGGAACCGTGGTTGTTGTTGTTTTTTTGGTCCCATTTTTGAAGCAATGTTTTACGGCCGGATGCCCTTCCTGACGCCAACCCTTTTTGCCGCCTTTAACGACAAACAGGAAATTACCAGTGAACTGGTACTCAATTAGCCGACCTCGGAAGGATGACAGGCTGAGTCAACCCCCCTGGCGTTAATTCAGCGATCGGCCGGGATTCGAACCCAGGATCCTAGGATCCTAAGCCGGCACCCTAGCCGCTAGCCCCCACTGATAGGTCGGATCTACATCCGGACCATTCGTCCTTGGCACACACCCAACCTGTCTACCAAGTTTCTCCAAATCTGTCCATAACTTTTTTGTTATTCTGCTCACAGACAAACAGGGGTGAAACACAATCTCTGTCTGCCTTCGGTGGTGGAGGTAACAATAGGTAACGACTAATTCATGAAAAGTTCATCAGAAGATAATTTTTGCCTTAAGCTGGCCTTGGGATTAACTTTTCACCTGGATTATGTCCGCTTGATGTGCATCTCGTGCCCAAATAAAGAAAATCCCTGTCTGTCCACCACAGCCCTCAGACTCCAGCTGTTGCGCCACGTGTACATTCTGCAGCTGACTCTGGAGGATGCAACTGGCAAACTTCAAGCTTTTCTCTGCAAAGAGCAGGCAGTACGTGGTCGCACATTGTGAGGTTTCATCCTCTTATCATTTTGGGCAATGCAGGTGTATTGCAAACTCAGGACAGTTTCACAGCTCTTTGGTGTGTCATGTGCCATCATGTGTCGAGTTTTATTTGCTTTGGTCTTGATACCCTTCCATAATGTTTTCCGCTGCCTGTTTTACACACGATATACCAGGAGCGGTTTTTCGGAGGCCTGCCAGCCGATTTGGCTGTTACAGACAGCACTTTGCAGGCGCAAGTCCAGGAAGTAATTGACAAGTTTTGTCCACCAGAGGGCACTGCAGGTAAGCGTTGAGCAACCCAATGGTCATTTAGTGTTTGTTTCATGACTGCATCATGTAGCGGTGAGTTTGAGAGCTCATCACCAACATTATGGAGAAAAAGCTCAGACTCTGATGTTATTTATTATGGAATAGATTCACAGAAGCAGATGATGCCGGGGATGCTTGTTGTTGTGAACTGTGTCCATGTTTTGATCCCATTTTATCAGAGGCTGTCACATGACGACCTGATTCTACATCTGGACTCCATGAGGCTTTATTCTGCTTTGGATAGGAAGACGTTTTCTGTCACTGGCCTTCATAAGATGTGTTCCTGTCAAAGGCAATCACCAAGATTTACTTTGATAAGAAACATTCCAGCTCTAGACTTTATCAGGATCAAGAAAGTGATGCATGGGTCACAGCTGTAAAGAGTATTGATGTTTGTATACACATTGCTCACCTTGTTTCTCTGAAAAACGTTCTGTCGTGAAGATATTTGTGAATGTTCTCACAATTCACCAATGAACAGATTGTTTTTTGGAAGATTTAGCTGGTTGACAAGACTTACCGAATTGGTCATTGTTTTGTCCTATTCTTTCTGTGGTTATGACCATCTATTGAGAGCGTTTTGTTTCTGACAAAAATGCAAGTGAAAGGTGTACCTTTTGTGGGTGTGTCCAACATACCTTTGTCTATTTTTGTGCAGAGATGCTGCCAATTGTTCACCAGATTACTGTTATGCAAAACAAATTCCTCTCCCTGTGCCAACGTGTCAGATAATGATGGTTGTGGTAAAGAGTATAAATGCCTGGAAAGAAAATAGTGCAATTGTACAGTTATATACACCGTGACCACATCACCCATTCCCGGACCCGTGACCACATCACCCCCATCCTTTACAAGCTTCACTGGCTCCCCATCTCCCAGAGAATCCAGTACAAAATCCTCCTCTTGACCTACAAAGCCCTCCATAACCTGGCCCCATCCTACCTGGCTGACCTCCTCTCCAGACACACTCCCACCCGCAACCTCCGCTCTGCTGGTACCAACCTCCTAACCCCCCCCCCCCCCCCATCCGGACCAAATTCAGATCCTGGGGGGACAGGGCCTTCTCCATCGCTGCTCCCACCCTCTGGAACTCACTACCTCACACCATCAGAGACTCCTCCTCACTCACCACATTCAAAACATCACTCAAGACCCACCTGTTCAGCACTGCATTCAACATTCAACCCACAGCATTTAACCCCTGACTATCACTTCTCCTTCTCCCTCCTTTTGCTTTAAATATTTCCCTATTGATTCTTGTCTTTTTGCAATTGTTGTTTTCATGTATTGTTATGCATTATGTTTTGCACTCTGTCAAAGCGCCATTGGGCTTCTGGAAAAGCGCTATACAAAATAAATGAATTATTATTATTATTATTATTATTATTATTATATATACACATGCACACTTGTACACATACACATACTTATACAAATGCACGCACGTATGCATGCAAACCTGAAAATTTGCACGTAAAGATTCACACATGTTCACACGCACATATGCACACATACACATGCACACACGTATGCATGCACACTTGCAAACTTGTACGCACACATGTACGCATGCACACTTGTACACACATATGTACGCATGCACACTTGTACACATGCACGTACACACACTTGTGCACACGCACGTACGCATGCACACTTGTACACATGCACATACACACACTTGTGCACACATGCGTACGCATGCACACTTGTACACATGCACGTACGCATGCACACTTGTACACACGCACATACGCATGCACACTTGTACACACGCACATACGCATGCACGCTTGTACACACGCACGTACGCATGCACACTTGTACACACACACGTACGCATGCATACTTGTACACACGCATGTACGCATGCACACGTGTGCACATGCACATACACATGCACACACGTACACACACTTTGATGCACATACACACACACACACACACACACACACACTTTAATGCACATACACACGCACACTTGTATGCATACACACTTGTACGCATACACAGTTGTACTCATATACACTAGTACGCATGCATGCATGCACACTTGTACACTTGTATGCACACTTGTAGACACGCACGTACCCATACACACTAGTACACATGCATGCGCACTTGTACACACACACGTACGCGCACACACACACGTACGCGCACACACTTGTTCACATGCACATACACAAGCACACGCGTACACATGCCTATACGTTCGCATGCACACTTGTACACATACATGCTTGTACGAACGCACACTTGTACACACGTACGTACCCACACACATTTGTACACTTGTATGCACATTTGTTCGCACGCACATGCACATGCATGCATTTACACACACTTATACGCATCCACGCACACACACAAATACACATGCATGTAGGCATACACACTTATACACATGTGCGTACACACGCACACTTGTGTACAACACATGCATATCCTAAAGAACCTGAACACATTGCCATCAACTCAAATAAACTTGTGGTTTTAACTTGGGATCCCAGACATGCTTTGTAAAACGAACTTATCCTGGTAGGTAGGGCATCGTATTATACTGGTTCATGTTACGTCCAGGTACTTACTGTGCACACTTGTTCCAGATGGTCCTTGGTGAGCAAGGAGCTTGTCCATTTTGGTCTTCTGGTCAGTAAGGAGATTAACTCTCCCTTAAAAAATTACTGTGTATGAGACATCCAGGTGGAAGGAAAGTCAAATAAGTCACCATTTTTGCTTGATTTATATCCTTAGCCTCCAATGCAATAATTGTTTAACGTCACTTCAACCTCCACTTTTATTTTTCCATTTTTTGCTCCTCGTGTGTTCAAATAATATATTTTTATTCCTCCTCCGATTCTCTCCCAGGGAAGCGCCTTTGGCTTGACTGCACTTTGAAGTCGGTTCATGTTCCAGATGAAGCACCAGACAAAAGAAGGTGTTTCCACATTTTTGATATGGTGCCTGTTGATGACGAGCACGATTTATGAAGGTGGTGTCCGCGGGTTCCTGTGAATAACGTTGTTCGACGGGCCCGTTATTATGTTGCATCCTTCCCGATCGTGCCATCCTTCAGCGGCCGAGTTGTGAGCCGGGGCGCACTCGTGCATTGCTGTGCCGCTCTTTGCGTCCGAGTTCTCTTTCCCCGACTCCCCGGTGTTTGCTGAGCATTTAAACAGGTTCACGTTCTAGGGCCTGTGTCACCACCTGCTCCATCCTTGCGAGATTCCAAAAGCATATGTGTATTGTAAAACGAATGGCTGACGTGTGCCCTGAGGATTGCAGCACATATTGCAGTTGTTTGCACTCGGCCACAAAGGTTTCTGCTTCAGAGTCGGAAGATAAAGGCCTCAGTCGGTTGGTTTGTGATTCAGATCTTTGGGATGCGTTTTTTATTTCAGTGTAAAATTCAATAAAGATTTTTGATTTATATTTACCTTTGGCAGTGCCGGCTTGGGATCCGAGGGTCCTGGGTTCGAATCCCGGTCGATCGTTGAATTAACACCAGGGGGGTTGACTCGGCCTGTCATCCTCCCGAGGACAGCAAATTGAGTACCAGCTCGCTGGGATGAATGATCCCGGTGTGTACCCCGGTTTAGAATAGGTACACCGTATCCCTGCGCATCGTAAGAGGCGACTAAGGGTTGGCGTCAGGAAGGGCATCCGGTCATAAAAACATTGCATCAAACAGGGAACCATGATTATTGTCATGGGGCCCGCAAGGCTAACCCCCGCTCTAGCGGGGAAAATGGCCTTAAAAAGGGGAAAAAAAAAAAATTTGTTTGTTTTTATTTACCTTTGGCAACCTATTTGTATGATTGTTAGTCATCAGCAAAAACCGGCGGTGTGGCCTCGACTTGTGTTAACCGGACTGCCTCCTCCCCAGGAAAGTGGGGCAGGTGGGTCAGAGGAAAAATATTTGGCCCACTTTATTTTCTCTTTTCCAACCACAAAACATTTGCACCACACGTGGAAGATCAAGGCAGATGGTGCTCAAAATGTAAATTGTTTTTCACACCAAAAGGGAAAATCTAACTTCCTCATTCTGGCCTGAGAGTTTTCCTTCCTGAAAGTTTCCTTTTGTATCCATCTTGTCCACCGCGTGTGTTCTTCCCAAGCTCTCATTCCTCCCCACACCCATTGTTTTGTCCAAGTCTCCCTCTATTTTGTCCTTCAACTAAGCCGTTTGGGTTTTCCCCCTCTCTTTCCTGTTTATTTTGTCCTGTTACATCCTGATCTGTTCAGTGTTCTCTCTTCCACAGGGCGTGACTATATATATGTAAAACAAAAACACAAATTGTCCGTAACACAAAAAGGGCCAGAATTTACAATGGCGGGCCAAGCATGTATTTCCAGGCAGATGAGACCATGAAATTGCATATGCAGTACAACCTCGCTGGCCACGGTGGTTACATTCCTGTAAACCTCCGCGAATGGAAAAATCGCAAACGGAGAACAGTTTTAACATGAAAGTCAATGAGATACGATAGTTTGGTATTTTTTATATGAAATAGGCGAAGCCGAGAAACGAACGAAACTCATTAGAATTACCCTTGAAAGACCATTAAAACCTTTCAGAATAACCCTTTAACCCCCATTAGAATTACCCTTTAGAATTACCCTTTAGAACCCATTAGAATTCCTTGTTGGAACCCATTAGAATTCCTCTTTAGAACCAATTAGAATCGCTCTTTAGAATTACCCTTTAGAACCAATTATAATTACCCTTTAGAACCCATGAGAATTGCTCTTTAGAACCCATTAGAATTACCATTTAGAATCCATTAGAATCACTTTAGAATTACCCGTTACAACCCTTTAGAATTACCCTTTACAACCCATTAGAATTACCATTTAGAACCCATTAGAATTGCTCTTTAGAATTACCCTTTAGAACCCATTAGAATTACCCTTTAGAAGAATTACACTTTAGAACCCATTAGAATTACCATTTAGAATCCATTAGAATCACTTTAGAATTACCCGTTACAACCCTTTAGAATTACCCTTTACAACCCATTAGAATTACCATTTAGAACCCATTAGAATTGCTCTTTAGAATTACCCTTTAGAACCCATTAGAATTACCCTTTAGAAGAATTACACTTTACAACCCATTAGAATTACCATTTAGAACCCATTAGAATTGCTCTTTAGAATTACCCTTTAGAATTATCCTTTAGAACCCATGAGAATTACCTTTTAGAAGAATTACACTTTAGAACCCATTAGACTTACCATTTAGAACCCATTAGAATTGCTCTTTAGAATTACTCTTTATAACCCTTCAGAATTACCCTTTAGAACCCATTAGAATTACCGTTTAGAACCCATTAGATCACGGTCAGTCTGTCGATCAGTCTCCATGGACCGGCCCTTTACCTCTTTCTCTCTCTCTCTCGCTCTCGCTCGCCTTCGTGAAGACAGACCGCACAGTCTTCCATAATAACGTGCTGTGTGTGGAGCGTTCCAAGTGAGGAACAGGTTCCAAGTGAGGTCGGTGGTCCCCAATAGGAATCTCCGATACATCAGACTGTATATGTAAACATGCAATCAATACTTACAATATGCTCTGACATGCTTGTGCATCATCTACAAATGATAACTGCTTCATCGCGGGAGATTCCAATGATTCCTGAATGTTTTGGTTTCAACATCGTGAAGCCGTGCTAGGTGTGAGGCAGGAGCACCGGCCCAGAGGGGAGAGCAGTATTCCTTTGAGCTGCGGATGAAACCTTGTATGAGGTGAGGAGCTCAGGTGTGCCGAGGAAGGACTTCGCACGACGGAGGATGCCCAGTCGGCGACTGGCTTTGGAGGCCGGCTTGGACATGTGGTTTTCCCAGGAAAGATCATGGCAGATAGTGAGACCCAAAAGCTTGAGTGACAGAACTTCTTCATCGACTTCCTGGTGCTTTCCTTGTTGCAAAGTGTGTGCAGAACAGGCGCCTTGTTTGTAAGAACGAATTTGTCCACACATCGTTTTCTACAGAAACTTACTTTTATTCAGGTGTCCACGACGTGGCGTGTGAATGTCGCATTCAAGAAAAGTGGCTAATAAACTCTCCCTTAACTCATTTCAGACCTGAAAAAATAAAGTAGATTTATTGAAAACTCCTCAGGTTATTAAACTTTTCCTAGGGCCCACTTTTTAGGGGTCACCCTCTGTACGTTCATCGTGTACGGCACGATAAATGCAAAACGCCAAATGTTTGGTGAATGCTTTTGAGCCAGTGTTAATGTTTTGTTTATTTTCGAGAGCATTAGCCCTGTTGTTGCCCATCACACCGTACACACCACGTGTTGGCCTTCGCTAACAAGCTTGGATTTCCAAAGTCGCGCAAGCACAGCGAAAACGCCTTTTTGGACTGGACAAGGAAACAACTCGACAAACGACATAAAGAAACATTGAATGCAGTAGAATTTGCAAATTGAGGACAAATTGTTTCCATAGTTGTTTCATAACAGGAAAGTTTTGAAAACATTTCTCTGGTCAGTTTCTCCTCCTCCAGGCTTCAAAGTCTTCTCCTCCTCCAGAATTTCCAACACTCCTCCCTCCAGGTGTTTAAAACAGCTGTTCACCACCATCTCTTATCTTCCTCCATCTGAAACCTTAATCTTTTCTACCCCCATTAATTCACCCCAGATCCACTTTTTTGAGCTGCTTTCCTGGTAGTTCCATCAGTGTCCATGTGTGTTATACCTCTCCCACAGATCTCCCGATGTCCCTGTTCTCTACTGTTGTCCTTGTGTGCTTCCCTCTCTCTCCCCATCTTGTCTCTCGCTCCCTTTATCTTATGTTTTATGTGTCAGTTCGTTTTTATGTGATTAAAGTTAGCTCTTACACGAGCCTCGATCTTGTACACACACAAAAAAAGTTGAAATGTATCCTTGTTGACCCTTGCGGTCTTGCTCATCCGGAGTTGTGTGCGCGCTATGGAGGTCATATCACATTCATTGTTTTCAAAAAGGTGGCTTAATTTTGCTGCATCGCCCCTCGCTCAAATCAACATACCGGGTTGTGCCTTGAAGAACGAAAGCTTTGCTCGCAATTCCTTTCACCAAGATGGTCTCCGAAACGCCCTTTGCAGTAACTGGTGCGTTGCTAAGCAACGCAGACAAAGGAGCGATTGTTGTGAAACGTCACTCGGTGTTGTGATGACGACAGCGGTGGGAGGTGAAGCACGTGCAGGGGGCTAAGACAACAGTGCTCCGTGAAGTGCAGCAAATTGCTCCACATTCAGCCGGAGGGTGGGAAACTGGAATACGAAACTAGATGGGAAAATGTCGATTCATAACAGCTGTTTTGAAAGTAATTATTATACTTTATAATTATTTTCGTTTCCACATTTTTTTTGTTTTGTAAGTGTATTTATATTCTGCAGATAAACTTCTGTTTTTATTGTCAAAAAAACCTGCAAGAGGACCAGACCAGTTGCTATGCACAGTTCAGGAAGGAATTTTTAAATTTGTTCAGGATGCCGGCAATAACTCGCCGACTTCCCCCAAAATGGATAGCGCGCACCTTTCCTGGGTCCTCGTTGCCCTGCATGCAAAACACCAAGCAGGGTGACAGTTTAAAGCTGAGTCGAGATTCGAATCACAGGTGAGTGCGCACACCTTAGGTCTAACTCCAGGCTCTCCTGCCAACCCAGGGGTATGTTACATTACCAATCAGCTCGTAGAGGTCTCACCAAAGTGGCTTAAGCACTCCAACAAAACGGTTTATAAGGAACAAGCGATTTAAAGCTGATAGGTAATGAAACACACCCCAAGTGACGATGATACCTTCATTCCAAGGTGGGCCACAGAACCATGACCGTGGAAGAGGGAACCGATTAAGCTCCACGGAAATGTAACTAATCTGGGTGAAATGAGTTCTGAACCAACTGAAGACGGTGCATTGGACATCACGAAATAGTCCTAATTTAAGTGAGGAATAATTAATCAGATCAAAGTAAGTTTGAGTTGATTTCTGATCGATTCAGATCTTGAATCGTCACAAACTGGATCATTTGGAGCCATGTACCTATTATGGAGGCAAGGGGTTTGAGGATCTCATGGGTACAAGATCTGTAAAATGAAGGTCAATAATTTTGATGTGTTTGCGTATGCATATGCCGCCTTAACTTCTTGATATTGTTCCAGCTCTGGGGTCCATGGGTTACCACGAGGGGAATCCTCAGACCTGCATCCTGACCTCCATGACTCCGCCGCCCAATGGGTTGTTAAGCAACCGCGGACCGAACATCGGTTGGAGTAGTTAGGTCTAACAGGGTCCTCTCCCCTAAATATGTTGTGTTACCTGTTAGTGACACGATGACCTCAGATAAGGACTGTGCGCCCTCAGCATTCACCCATCTTCCAACTGCAATTACCACTACGGCCGAGCGAACCATGAGTGATCGTTGGTTAACCACTAAAGTGAAACAGGGGGGGCAGAACTCCACTACGTACGCACCATGTCGGATCAATGGAAGAAAAGACGACAATGAAGCAGATAGAAAATGCACAACGATCGTTTATTTACGAAGTAATGCTGAAAAGCTCTTTATTCACCAAAGCGAAGTCAAAGGCAAAAGGGACGTGTATTATTTTCAGCAAAAATGAGCAAACTAGAGTTCCCCAAGGCAGTGTTCTGGGCCCCGTGCTTTTTCTGGTCTTCATCAATGATCTCTCTGACTCTCGAAAATCCTCTCTATCTCTTTGCTGATGACTCCACTCTCTGCCGCTCCATTCCTCTTCCCTCAGATCGGCAGTCTGCTGCCTCCTCACTCTCTGAAGACCTGGACAAAATCACAGACTGGTCAAACAAGTGGAACATGTCTTTCAATCCTGACAAATCTCACACTCTTACTATGTCTCTCCGAAAAGATCGACTGGACAACCCTCCCATCTACTTTCTCAACAATCCTCTCCAAGAATTTCTGTCGCTCAAGATTTTGGGTCTCACTATCTGCCATGATCTTTCTTGGGAAAACCACATTTCCAAGCTGGCCTCCAAAGCCAGTCGCCGACTGGGCATCCTCCGTCGTGCGAAGTCGTTCCTCGGCACACCTGAGCTCCTCACCACATACAAGGCTTTCATCCGCAGCTCAATGGAATACTGTTCTCCCCTATGGGCCGGTGCTCCTGCCTCACACCTAGCTCGGCTTCACGCTGTTGAAACCAAAGCTTTCAGAATTATTGGAATCTCCCGCGATGAAGCTATCTCTGAGGGCCTTTCACTCACTCACCGCAGGCAGGTAGGTGGTCTTTCTGTCTTCTACCGACTCCTCTCCGGCCTTGCACCCCCAGCTCTCTCTGTGCTCTGTCCCCCAAATATTCCTACAGGTCGCACAAGATCTGCCAGCAACCCTCTGATGGTTAAACTGCCGAAATCTCGGCTCTCTGCTCACCTTCACTCTTTCATTCCTCTTTTCTCCCGCCTCTGGAACAAACTCCCTCACTCCCTTCAATCCCACTCCTCCCTCCAGGTCTTTAAAACAGCTGTTCACCACCATCTCTTATCTTCCCCCATCCAAAACCTTGATCTTTTCTACCCCCGCTAATTCACCCCAGATCCACCTTGTTTGAAATTCCAACTTCTTTCCTGGAAGTCCTGGCAGTGTCCATATGTTTTATACCTCTCCCACCGCCCCCTTCCCACGCCCCCCCCCCCCCCCTAAAGCCCTCGCCCTCTCTCAGATCTCTCGATGTCTCCATGTCTCTCGGTCCCTGCTCTCAAATGTTGTGTTTGTGTCCTTCCCCCTCTCTCCCCATCTTGTCTACCGCTCCCTATGTTATATGTTTTATGTGTCGGTTTGTCTTTCTGTGTGATTAATGTTCGCTCTTTCACGAGCCTCGACCTTGTATACAAAAAAAAAAAAAAAAAAAAAAAAAAAAAAACATACCAAATAGTGTGGCAGATGAATGTCACAATCAACCAAATTGTTATACAAGCACCCACCATGGCATATACTCCCCCGTTGGGTCACTTATTAGGAAAAAAAAAAGTTATCCACTTGAAAATCCAAGATGGCCGCCATTTCCCAAGATGGCTGCCAATCATAGCCGAGCATGACATTTTCAACAATATAACGACGCAGGTAATCGATTTGAACGATCTTGGTGTTCATTTCGATGTTTTTGGCCATTCCGAAGCCAATTCTGCATATTTGAGACCTCTCGTATGCTTCATTTTATCATTTGTGACCATTTTAACCATCGCCTGTAGGTTTACAGTAATATGAAGCATTTGCTATGGACAGTACTATTCTCATCGATATTATAAAACAGGAGTGTGTCTGTCCTCAAACTACTCCCTCAGTTTTGGGGCTAGCTATGCCAAAACTTTTGTGGAACGTTTTGTGGTCCCAGAGGATGTTGTAATGGAGGTAAGAGGTATCAGAAATTTCTCAATAAAATTATGATTTTGAAATTGACTCCATATGAAGCTGCTGCCGAATCCAGAAGTGAACAGATGACGACAATGAGCTGGTTTGATATCTCAATACAATCGTGATTTAACACAGTATTTTGTTGTAGTATTAATGTATGATTGGAATGATGCTGTTTGGAATGAAAATAGAGATATTGAGTTCAAATATTGTTACGTTTATGGGGGTAGGTAAGAGAACACAGTAGGAAAGGTAGAATTGTATAGAAATAGTATGGACCATGTGACGGCTTGTGACGCGAAGGAGCATTTTGATGTACATAAGTAGGGAAAATTTAGCTTGAGGTTGTTTAAATGTTCATCATGCGAGGGATGATGTGTTAATTAGTAGTAGGGTTTAAGGCTAATTCCCCTGTTCAAGATACCCTATATGGCCATCCCTAACATTTATGGCAACTGTCGGCCAAGCAAAATGGGAGCTGGCCAAGCTAATCACTCTCTATGGGCACTATACAGTAAAGACCCGCCCAGGAGAGGCAGAGCTTCCATGGTTCGGTGGGTGAGGGAACAGGGCTGGCAGGCCATGCCTCCCAAATGACGTGGGCGGAGTGCGAGGCGGGCTAACAGAAGCAGCTCCATGGTTGGTTCGGTGAGCGAAAGCACGGGTGGCAGCAAGGAACTTCACGATTGGTTCTCGCCGAAGAAGAAGCTTCGCGATTGGTTCTTTGGAGGGGAGAGCGTGATTGGTCCTTGGCGAGCAAGGAGCTTGGCCATTTTGTGTCTTGGAGGAGAGCGGGTTTTTTACGGCAATCGTGAGGAGGTTTTGACAGCTGGTCTCACCAAGGAGTGGAAGGCCGCGCTGTCCTTACCAAAGCGAAGAAAGAAAGAGGGCTGTCTGCCTGCTCACCACTAACCTGATTCCTGGGCAACCGCAGCACCTTTGACACAGGGTGTTGCCGCAATTTTTCTGGCTTCTGCCTGCTGGCTCCGGGGCATTGCCAACTGCCGACACCAAAGGATCCATTTTAGGGCCACCGCTAAGTGCCGGACACAGAACTATTATTTTCTTACCTGTCCCCGTGCGCGTGGCTTGGGTTTTTGTGGAGGTACCTCACCGTAGAATTTTACCTCAGCTTCATTTCCGTTATTTTCAGTCCTCACCTTTATTTTACTGTCCATCATTATCGTTACCTTTTCGTTGTTGTGTTCTTGGTTTGGGTTTCGGAATAAACCTGTCCATATTTTTGTGTAGTTAAACGCTTCGTGTTTCTTCCATCCTATGCGTGCAATAGCCGCCATAATTGAGAGATCGCCTCGGGAGTTAAGGCTGGTTTGGTTCATCTGTCTAAGGCTGGTGTTAACTAGCTGCGGGTGCGACAATATGATCGAGGAAATGACGTGAGGGTTTCTACTTTCTAACCGTGACATTCGCAGATTCGCCATATGTAAATTCACCATTGACTGGGTATATAACCATTCAGACGGGGTACGTTGTTTGTGCAAGTCCTTCACAAACCTGATGTCAATGTCTGACGTTCGCCTGAAGGTGTCACAGGTATGTGGAATTTATTGGTTCATCATTTCCCATTCGCTGTTTTTTACCTTCGCAAAAGCGGAAGGTTATGTTTTGATCGCTGTGTATTTATTTGTATGTCTGTGTGTGTGTGTGTGTGTATGTTATTCGCATAACTCAAAAAGTATTCAACCGAATTGCATGAAATTTGGTGGGATGATTGGTTATTATACGGGACACATTTGATTAGATTTTGGGAGCAATCGGGTCAAAGGTCAAGGTCAAGGTCACGAAAAGGTCAAAATCGTATTTTTACCATAGCGCGGTCAATTTTTATCCAATTGGCATGCAACTAATGCCAAAATGTTCAGAATTCAATGCCCGATCTTGTGATATACGACATGACCCAGTGAAGACATTACCCTTGTTAGCGGTTGGGGGTCAAAGGTCAGGGGGGTCACGACCTTGCAAAATGTGCGTTTTTTGTCATAACTCGGTCAATTCTTATCCGATTTGCATGAAATCAGCACCAAACTGTTCACTGTTCTGTTCCCTACACTCCCATGCCAAGTACAGAACAGTAGCTGCGGCGAAGGTATGCGCTCTACCGAGTGCCCGTTCTAGTTAACCAAGTCTTTCACGAACCTGCTGTGCATGTATGACATTATACTGAAGGTCGCACAGGAATGTGAAATGTATTGGTTCCAAGGTTTGGCATTCACCGCTTTTTTACCCAAGTCATTCACGAACCGGCTGTCCATGCCTGACGTTCGACTGAATGTCGCACAGGAATGTGGAATTTATTGGTTCCATGGTTTAGCATTCACCGTTCCACATTTTTTGCTTTTGTCCACATTGTTTCCACATTGTTTGCTTTTGTCCACATTGTTTGCTTTTGTCCACATTGTTTCCACATTGTTTGCTTTTGTCCACATTGTTTCCACATTTTTTGCTTTTGACTTCCCACCCGTGCTTAGCACGGGAACCTCGCTAGTTTACCTATAAAAGACCCATATGCAGTTCATGCTCTGCTTACTAACTGCTTAGCTGTTATGGCTAAACTCACTGTCAAAGCCTTGGTATCCCTGATTAGACTCCCCTTGGTATCCCTGATTAGACTCCCCTTGGTATCCCTGATTAGACTCCCCTTGGTATCCCTGATTAGACTCCCCTTGGTATCCCTGATTAGACTCCCCTCCATCACAATAAACCCAATTTGTTATCAATGTTCGTCTTTCATTAATCATCCACTTTCTAAACTCCCCTCTTGCCCCTCCCCTCCAAATCCCCCCCCCTTGCCCCTACACTCCTAAACTCCCCCTTTGCCCATCCACTCCTAAACTCCCCCCTTGCCCTCCCCCTCCTGAACTCCCCCCTTCCCCCTCCCCTCCAAATCCCCCCCTTGCCCCTACACTACTAAACTCCCCCCTTGCCCCTCCACTCCTAAACTCCCCCCTTGCCCCTCCCCTCCTAAACTCCCCCCTTGCCCCTCCCCTCCTAAACTCCCCCCCTTTCCCCTCCCCTCCTAAACTCCCCCCTCACTCCTCCCCTTCAAAACTCCCCCCCAACCCCTCCCATTCAAATCTCCCATACCATTCCTCTCCAATTCTCCCTCCCCCCTCCTCCTCCACAAAGCTGCCTCCTCCCCTTCTACTTTCCTCTGCCCCCCACCCCCCCTCAAACAACCCCTCACTGTGCCTCATCCCTTCACCATCAAACCTTTCCTTCTCCTCATCCTTCCCTTTCTTGTAACTCTTCTGTAATCTCTGACACACTATCAACTGCTCTCCCTACCTCCCCCTCTCATCCTTCATCTGCCCCTACCCCTCCCCTCCCCTGTCCTGCACCCGATGCTCCCCTCTCTCTTCATTAACGGTATGGACCTCAAACATCCGGGGCCTTCGCTCAAACCTGACTGATCTCTCCATACAGGTTGCTTCTGACAATCCAGACTTGATCTGCTTAACAGAAACTTTCCTCCTTCAAGATGTCTCTGATTCCTTAATATCTCTTCCTGGTTACTCCCTCCTCCGGTATGATAGACCTGAGCCTCGTCCTGGTGGTGGGATGGCTATCTTTATCAAAAGCTCTCTTCCTCACTCTCCTTGCACTGCCCTCGCTCCACCTCACCCCCAGGAGTACCTCTGGCTACGGCTTCCTCTCCGCTCCCACCTTTTGTTCATATGTGTTCTGTACCGTCCTCCAAACAGTGATGACCTCATTTACATTTCACTGTCTGACAACATGGCCAACTTCTATCAACTCATCCCAACTCTCTCTTCCACATATGTGGCGACTGCAACTGTCATCATGCCAGCTGGCTGGGTGTGGGTTCATCTCTCACCAGCCATGGCACCTCAGCAAAGGACTTCTGCGACTCACTGAGATTGACACAATCTGTCAATTTCCTGACCCGGATCTCAGCCAATTGTCTTCTAGACTTGGTTATGACAAACTTCCCTGCTAATGTCTGCTGCTCTTCTTCTGCCCCAATCGGTTCTTCTGATCATGTGCTTGTAAAAGTGGACATCTCTCTGGCCATTCTCAGAGAGCCTCCTCAGCGTCGCCGAGTCTGGCATTTCACTCAGGCCGACTGGCACGGTCTTCAAGCAGCCATCAATCATCTGGACTGGTCTCCCATCTCCACTGCCTCTGACATCAACTCATCCTGGGAATTCTTCCAAAGCAAACTGCTCTCTCTCATGCACAGATTTATCCCATCTCGTCTTCAGTTGTGTTACCCTTCCTCCCGTCCATGGTACACTGAATCTTGTGGTGAGGCAGTTGCCCTGAAACAACTTGCCTTTGCCTCTTGGAAGGCTAATCCAACTGAAGGCAATCTCAGTTCCTTCCACCAAGCTCGGAACAAGTGTGTGTCTACCCTCAGGAGTGCCAGGAAGCACTATCTCTCCAACGCTCAAACCTGTCTCCTTCCTCCAAATCCTGGTGGCGTCTGGTCAAATCCGCTTCTGGTGTTTGTTCCCCCTCCATCCCCTCACTTACCTCAAATGGCTACACAGTTGACACCGCACGTGACAAAGCCGAATGCCTCAACTCTGTGTTTGCCTCAAATTATTGTGTCCCAAACCCATCTCTCTCTGTTCCCACCTTACCCAGTCGAACCCAACTGCTCCTGAACTATGTGTCCTTCTCTCCTGACAAGGTGGAGGAGTTTTTGTCAAACCTCGACTCTGATTCTGCAACTGGACCAGACGGCATCAGCCCACGGGTCCTAAAATCCTGCTCTGCCGCTCTATCTCACCCTCTCTCTGTTCTTTTCACCCTCTTTTGCTCAAGGTCATCTGCCAGCATCCTGGAAATCAGCAAACATTACCGCCTTACACAAAAAAGGTGCAAAAACAGATCCTTGCAACTACAGACCAATCAGCCTGCTCTCAATTATAATCAGCAAAGTCATGGAATCCATCATTCCTTCGGATATCAAATCCTTCCTCTTCTCCAATGGCTTGATCTCCGATCATCAATTTGGATTCAGACCAGGTCATTCTACTCTGGACATGCTGCTTCTGCTGTCTCAACAATGGATGGAGGTCCTCAAAGCCAAACAGGAAATCAGAGCCGTCTCCCTTGACATATCACGTGCCTTCGATACGGTCTGGCACCCAGCTCTGCTCACCAAACTCTCCTCCTATGGTATCCATGGAAATCTCCATGCAGGGCTTGCGGACTTCCTCTCTGGTCATAGACAACGTGTGGCCCTGAATGGGTTTCTCTCATCTCCCCCTTCCTGTTCAGGCTGGAGTTCCCCAAGGCAGTGTTCTGGGCCCTGTGCTTTTTCTGGTCTTTATCAATGATCTCTCCGACTCTCTGGAAAATCCTCTCTATCTCTTTGCTGATGACTCCACTATCTGCCGCTCCATGCCTCTTCCCTCAGATCGGCAGTCTGCAGCCTCCTCACTCTCTGAAGACCTGGACAAAATCACAGACTGGTCAAACAAGTGGAACATGTCTTTCAATCCTGACAAATCTCACTCTTACTATGTCTCTCCAAAAAGATCGACTGGACAACCCTCCCATCTACTTTCTCAACAATCCTCTCCAAGAAGTTCTGTCGCTCAAGCTTTTGGGTCTCACTATCTGCCATGATCTTTCTTGGGAAAACCACATTTCCAAGCTGGCCTCCAAAGCCAGTCGCCGACTGGGCATCCTCCGTCGTGCGAAGTCCTTCCTCGGCACACCTGAGCTCCTCACAACATACAAGGCTTTCATCCGCAGCTCAATGGAATACTGTTCTCCCCTATGGGCCAGTGCTCCTGCCTCACACCTAGCTCGGCTTCACGCTGTGAAACCAAAGCTTTCAGAATCATTGGAATCTCCCGTGATGAAGCTATCTCCGAGGGCCTTTTACTCACTCACCGCAGACAGGTAGGTGGTCTTTCTGTCTTCTACCGACTCCTCTCCGGCCTTGCTCCCCCAGCTCTCTCTGTGCTTTGTCCCCCAAATATTCCTTCAGGTCGCACACGATCTGCCAGTAACCCTCTGATGGTTAAACTGCCGAAATCTCGGCTCTCTGCTCACCTTCACTCTTTCATTCCTCTTTTCTCCCGCCTCTGGAACAAACTCCCACACTCCCTTCAATCCCACTCCTCCCTCCAGGTCTTTAAAACAGCTGTTCACCACCATCTCTTATCTTTCCCCATCCAAACCTTGATCTTTTCTACCCCCACTAATTCACCCCAGATCCACCTTGATTGAAATTCCAACTTCTTTCCTGGAAGTCCTGGCAGAGTCCATATGTTTTATACCTCTCCCACCCCCCTTCCCATGCCCCTCCCCCCAAAGCCCTCTCCCTCCCACAGATCTCTCGATGTCCCTGCTCTCAGATGTTGTGTTTGTGTTCCTCCCCCTCTCGCCCCATCTTGTCTACCGCTCCCCATGTTATATGTTTTATGTGTCGGTTTGTCTTTCTGTGTGATTAATGTTAGCTCTTTCACGAGCCTCGATCTTGTATACACAAAAAAAAACAATGGGTTCGTGCCCGTTTTGGCCGTGGGATGAGCTACAAAAATTGTGAACGGTCAGCGTTTCAATGTTTTTCCCCCATTTGTTGTACTAATAATACTGCATACTAATTGCGAGTTCTTTCATCCTTCACATTGGAGAAACTTGCACTGGTTCTCACTAAGCGAACAGGGAAGTCTCATCTATAGACATGGATACTCCGTCTACATCATCAGCATCTAAATGACAGACTGATTGGGTAAAATGTTACCTCTGCCAACAAGACAAGAGAGAAGAGCTCAAGACACCTCCAACCCCCTACAGTCCAGGGCAGCTTGGCTATACCAATATTTCCACAAATGTCCCACTCTTTCAGACAGTAAATGCTTTACCCATGAAACTGGATCCAACAAGACGCGATGAACGAGGGGGTGTTGATGAAACATTGAGAAAGAACAAAGCAGAATGTTGTAGCGGCTACCGCTGGGTTTTCACAATCGCCTTGCACCTATCAAGGACGCGGAGCGATCACCATGCCGGGCTCGTCCAGGACGCCCGGGCAGGCTCGCCCTCAACTTGCCAGGCCGCAGCCAGGACGCTGGGCCACGCCCCCTCTCGCCTTTCCTGGGCAAACGCTCCGCGATAATATGTATATATATTGCTGCCCGATAAACGGGCTTTTCAGAGTGCCTGAGTGTTTGGTTTGATTAAAGCAACTCGGATGAATTCCAGCTTTTTGTCGCGTCCATTCTTCCGATCGACGTGGGAGCCCCAGCTCCATCATTGGTGACCTACCGACATGGACACGGCAGTCGCCCTTAAACTGCCTACCTTCTGGGAGGCTCACGCGGCGGTTTGGTTCGCACAGGCGGATTCCCTGTTCGCCCTGCGAGGCATGACGGCCGACGACACCCGCTTCCACCATGTGGTAGCAGCGCTCGGTTCGGCCACCGCGGCCCGCGCCCTGAGCCTCCTCGAGAGCCCGCCAGCCGCTGACAAATACGGCGCGATTAAGAAGCTTCTCCTCGACGCTTTCGCCCTCCCATCGGCGGAACGCGCACGGCGCCTGCTCGACCTGCCCGAGCTCGGCGACACGCGCCCTTCCGAGCGAATGGACTACATGCTTTCACTGCTCGGCGAGCACTCTCCGACATTCCTGTTCCGGGAGCTGTTCCTCCGTCAGCTGCCTAACCCGGTACGCCTCGCCCTGGCAAGCACGATGATCACAGATCCCCGGGCCCTTGCCAGAGAAGCCGACAAGATCTCCGCCGCAGGACAGCGCATCGCAGCGGCGACATGGGACCCACCGCTGTCCGACGCAACACCCATGGCGCCCGAGCACCCGGCACGGTCGACGACCGAACTGCCGACACAATTGGCGGCCGCTACACCGAGCCGACCACCTCCAGCACGACGACCGGGGCCTCCACCTGACCAAGCGTGGTGTTACTATCATGCCAGGTTCGGACAGAAGGCCCGGACATGCCGACCCCCGTGCACCTTCGGCAGGCCGGGAAACGGCCGGGCCGGCGTTCATTACCAGCCATGAGCGCCGGCCACACGGGCAACTTACTGTTCATCACGGATAAAGCGTCCGGACGGCGCTTCCTGTGCGACACCGGCGCCCAACTGAGCATCATACCCGCCTCTGACCAGGACAGGCAATCCGCGGTTTGCGGCCCCTCCTTGGTTGCGGCCAACGGATCGACCAACCGCACCTTCGGCCCGCGCAACGTCACCCTCTGCTTCGGCGGCCAACGCTTTGCTTGGACGTTTGTAACCGCAAACGTGCCCATGGCTCTGCTAGGCGCCGACTTCCTCTGCGCACACGGACTGCTGGTGGACGTCCAACGGCGTCGTTTAATCAACGCCGAAACCTTCAGCTCCCTGGTATGCACATTGAGCAGCTCCGCGCCGACTGAGCTGGCATGCGCCGTCCCGGCGGCGAACGAGTTTGCTCGCCTGCTCACGGAGTTCCCGGCCCTCACGCGGCCGACGTTTTCGGCCGTCGCAGTACGGCATGGGATCGAGCACCACATACCAACCACGGGCCCGCCGGTCTACGCCAGGGCCCGCCGCCTCGACCCAGCCAAGCTCGCCGTGGCGAAGGCCGAATTCGACACGTTGGAGCACCTCGGCATCGTGCGGCGCTCCGATAGCGCGTGGGCCTCGCCACTGCACATCGTGCCAAAGCCGGGGGGTGGATGGCGCCCGTGTGGCGACTACCGCCGTCTCAATGACGCTACCACCCCCGACAGGTACCCGATCCCGCATATCCAAGACTTCTCCGCCCGTCTGTCGGGACGGGTCATTTTTTCGAAAATTGATCTCATACGGGGATATCACCAGGTACCTGTCAGGGCGGCCGACGTCCCTAAAACGGCAGTCATCACGCCATTCGGCTTATTCGAATTCTTGCGGATGCCGTTTGGTCTCAAGAACGCGGCTCAGGCGTTCCAGCGCTTGATGGACGGCGTGCTGCGTGACCTGCCGTTCCTTTTCGTTTACCTGGACGACATCCTCTTCGCCAGCACGTCCCGGGCCGAGCACCTCCTCCACCTCCGAACACTGTTCGGGCGCCTCAGCGAGCACGGCCTCATCGTCAACCCGGCCAAATGCCACTTCGGCACGACGGCCGTTGATTTTTTGGGCCACCACATCACCAAGAACGGGGCCGTGCCGCTGCCAACCAAGGTCGAGGCCAACACCACGTTCCCGCGTCCCCGCACCATAAAGGCCCTGCAGGAATTCCTGGGAATGGTGAATTTTTATCACCGCTTCGTGCCCCGCGCTGCTCAACTCATGCGGCCCCTCTATGAAGCCCTCCGGGGCAAGCCGGCCAAGCACGACATCGCCTGGTCCGCAGCAATGGATGCGGCCTTCCAAAGCTCAAAGCGGGCCCTCGCCGACACAACACTGCTCGCTCACCCGGTGCTCAACGCTCCCATCGCCCTCACCACGGATGCCTCCGACTACGCGGTGGGCGCCGTACATGAGCAATGGGTGAACGGGGTTTGGCAGCCACTCGCTTTTTTCAGCCGGCAGCTCCGGCCGAACGAGCTCAAATACAGCACGTTTGACCGGGAGCTCCTCGGTCTACACCTGGCCGTCCGCCATTTCCGCCACCTCCTGGAGGGCCGACCTTTCACGGCGTTCGTCGACCACAAGCCGTTGGTTTACGCCATGGCCAAGGTCACGGAGCCGTGGTCGGCCCGCCAACAGCGCCACCTCTCCGCCGTGTCGGAGTTTACCACGGACATCCGGCACGTCGCCAGCAAAAACAACGCCGTGGCCGACTGTCTTTCCCGGGCCAGCGCGAACGCGGTCCACCTGGGCGTGGACTTTGCGCTTATGGCGGCGGACCAAACCACCGACACCACGGTGCAAGCCCTCCGGGCGGCGGACACGGGCCTCCGCCTGGCCGACATCCTCTTCGCGGACACTGTCCTGCTCTGCGACGTCTCCCAAGGCCAGCCTCGCCCCATCGTGCCCGTCACCTGGCAATGCCGCATCTTCGCCTCCCTCCACGGCCTTTCCCACCCGGGCCGGAAAGCTTCCCAGAAGCTGGTGTCGGCGCGATTCGTCTGGCACGGCCTTCGTCGGGACGTCCGCGATTGGACCAGCACCTGCACGGCCTGCCAACGGGCCAAGGTCCACCGACACACCCAGGCCCCGCTGGCACCTTTCACCGTGCCCGAACGACGTTTCGACCACGTCAACGTGGATCTGGTGGGCCCCCTCCCCCCGTCACGGGGGCTCACACACCTGCTCACCATGGTGGACAGAACCACCAGGTGGCCGGAGGCCGTTCCCCTCGTCTCCACCACCACCGCTGACGTGGCGCAGGCTTTCATCGCCACCTGGGTCGCCCGCTTCGGCGCACCGGCGGACATCTCGTCAGACCGCGGACCACAGTTCACCTCCGAGCTTTGGGGCGCGGTCGCCCGCAACCTGGGGGTCAAGCTCCAACGTACTACGGCCTATCACCCCCAAGCAAACGGGTTGTGCGAGCGATTCCACCGCTCCATGAAGGCCGCGCTCATGGCCGGCCTTCAAGACGGGGGTTGGGCCGACCGGCTGCCGTGGGTCCTTTTGGGCCTCCGCACGGCCCCCAAGGAGGACCTCCAGGCATCCACCGCCGAGCTTGTGTATGGCCAGGCGCTACGCGTCCCGGGCGAATTCGTGCCCGACGCTACCAGTCCCTGGTCTGCAGCTCACCAGTGCTCGGACCTCCAGGAGGCCGCCCGACGGTTTGCCCCCGTGCCAACATCCCACCACGGTGACCCCCAGTCCTACGTCCCCCCAGCACTTCGCACAGCGGAGTATGTTTTTGTGCGTCATGACGCACATCGGGGGCCACTCCGGCCGCCGTACGACGGGCCCTTCCGGGTGCTGCGACGGGACGACAGGTCGTTCGTCATCGACATCGGCGGTAGGTCGGACCGGATTGCGGTGGACCGCCTCAAGCCGGCGCACGTGGACATCGACCACCCACCACGGGTGGCCCTTCCGCCATGGCGAGGCCGCCCCCCGTCCACGGTGCCCCCCACTCGAATGCCCACCACCACACCGGACCCCCTCCCATGACCCGCCAGGGGTCGCTTCGGCCGGGTCATCAGGACCCCCCTCAAATTGACCCTGCTGGTGCAAGTCGATTCTGGGGGGACGTGTGTAGCGGCTACCGCTGGGTTTTCACAATCGCCTTGCACCTATCAAGGACGCGGAGCGATCACCATGCCGGGCTCGTCCAGGACGCCCGGGCAGGCCCGCGCTCAACTTGCCAGGCCGCAGCCAGGACGCTGGGCCACGCCCCCTCTCGCCTTTCCTGGGCAAACGCTCCGGGATAATATGTATATATTGTTACTGATCGTGGTTTAGATGTTACTTTGCCGAGCGAAGGCTCCGCGACCGAACAGTTGTTCCCCGACTCACCCGATTCACCCAGAACTTTGGCCGTATCGCACCGCAGCTGCCCAATCTGGAAAACTCTAAAACGACGAAATGCAAAGAGGAAAAGGAATAAAACGAGAAGACGGACAGAAGAGTAATTGGATTTATTGTACACACACAAGCAAAAAGGAGCAATCAAGTTTATTTACAACACATAAGACGCAGGTGACACAGTGCAAATACTAGTTATACAGACTTAATTAACCCAGGGACAGAACAAACAAAACAAACTCACGTACACAAGAAGGGTGGAAAGGCAGGAGGTGGATGGCTGGAGGGAGAGGAAGGTCCAAGGGGGTCCTGCAGCATGATCGGCGCGTTTAGCAGCCGCCGTTCCTTCACGGCCTTGCTCAAAACCGCCGTTCAGGCCCCAAGCTGCTGTTGTGGCTGCTGTGGACGTCGCGTGCTTTCCCAGGACTTGTCTGACTCGTTGGTGTCCAAACCCTCAACTCTTTCTTGGTCCACTCACTCCTCACCACTGACTCCTCACCGCAACCAACGCAACCACTGACCACCACCACCGACTCCTCACCGCAACCAACGCAACCAACTGACCACCGACTCCACTGACTGACTCTGACTCACTCAACGCTTCTTGCGCGCGCGCCTTTATAGCGCCTCCAGCGATCAAGCCGCCGGCCTTCAGGACACGCCCATCGGTGTGCTCACCTCGGCCCTGGTTGGTCATGCGACCCTCTGGCTCCGCCCTTGATGACGACGGGCGGGCACTTGTTCAATGGTGGTTTTGGAGGGGAGGTAATTGGCAATCGAGGCTCGGCAATGACGAAAGGGGATGTGAAGGAAATGGAGATTTTGGGGATGGGAATGAAAGGGGATCTATTCTCTTTCACTGGTGCAATGGAGTACTTCAATTAATGGGAGACACAGCCTTACTCTAAAACACAGAATAAGATATAACTATCAAACAGGGGTATTCTATTATTGGCTGACGTGTATGCTTGTGGACTAATTATGGGATGCCCTTTCACCTTTACACAGCTCCGGAGGCAGGGGGCGCAGAATAAACAATAATAATAATTTACACAATCAAAAAAATATACAGTCTTCATATCCGCAACACTGCACCCTCCTCCTCTTAGGCACGTCCTGGGCCTACAACTTTTATTTAGTGTGACACGTAGGTGTAGTTCCCTCTACTTTTAACCTGACCCTGAGTGCGACAGTTTTAAAACATAAATAAATGTGTCCCGCTGCTCCATTGCACCCTGCCTAACAGACTTACGCCCACAGTTAACCGAATTGCGGAATGGTCTTCAAACTATACATTGACGGTGGGAAGCATTATTTACAATGACGCTATTTTTATTTACAAAACTAACCCAGGACCTGTGATTGTTCTTTCTGGGGGGGAGACAGTCTGCTCTGCATCAATGCACCATTAAAGCACCCAAAAACGCACCAATACAAGCACCCTCAAGCACCAATCGGTGCAGTCACCATAGTTCATCAGTGTTCAATGCATGTTCAATAAAAATAAAATCAACAACCCCTAACCCTGCAGGTGATCTCTTGCTCTTCGGCTCCCTCTGCTGGTTATTATTATTTGGTCTTCCAGATGTTGTCATTCTTTCATTTTCTTACTGGTGGCCTATTTGCAATAAAGTGTGCCCAATGTGTCCTTTTTATTTTCTTTATTTATGGCCCACAGGGCCGACTACGTGTGGTTCACCTGTGGGGCATCGGTGCCCTGTGGCCAAGGTCCGCCAGCAAGATTTCGGGCCCTCATGGCCGGTTCCAGCAGAGGGGCCATGCCCCAACCCATGGGGTCCATAAGTGGTGCTCGGCCACAGGCATGTGGTCCATAATGTGGTGCATCGATGCAGACAGCTGGTTCTGGGAATTTCGGGTGCACAATGGCCGACCCACGCACGCTCCCCTCGGCGCCCCATGGCGCACAGGTCATGTGGGAGACAAAAAGAGACAATTGAGCGAGGGGTAAGGTCACAAGGGTACACATCAATAAGGCAATGCAAGGCGAAATGCGTACGGAGGGCGAAGTGAGAAAGCTTGTCCCTATCGTACGTCACCCCCCTGTCACCTACACTACCCTTGCCCTTACCCCATATTTACAAAATCTACCCATTTACAAATTCGTCACTACTGTCACGTCTTCCCCATATTTCCCCTATACCAAATTCGTCTCCACAATCCCTCTACTTCAAAATTTGCCATCACCAAATTCAGCATCAATCCTCATAAGGAGGAAGAGATGGAACATCAAGCACAATGTCACACCCACGTCATGATGCGTCTCACATTCCAAACATCTGCACAGTAAAAAATAATCAAAACATGGCATGGTGTGGAGTACCTGTCACCTCAGGTGAGTGGATGCAGATGGTGCGAGGAGACTTCAATCCTAACTATCCTCTAAATGACTTTAACACACTTTACACTACCCGGGGTCTTTCCCTGCCAATCCATTGGCCAACTTACACTATGAGTTCTAAAAACCAATTCCCATTGACCAAACTGTGGTGCTTCTCAATTTGGGGTCTCACTCCCCCGATTCATCTCCCGGTGCCCTCGCACAATTTCTGGGCTGCGACGTGTAGCTCTCCCAGCAGGTCTACCCACCTGCACACCTCCACCACTGTAGTTGCCACCCGAGCTTACCTGCTCCTTACCCAACCTATCTAATTTGGGAAGGCCCCTCCTGGCTCTGTCACCCCTTGGTGCCCTCTGGCACTGGGCTACCCGGGTCCGTCCTCCGGATCCTCGGGCCCCATCCACAACTACCGGCTCCCAGAGCCCACCTGCGGCCTCACCTGGCCGACATCCTCACAGTGGTGGAGTGCCCAAACCAACTACACACACTAACAGGCTACACGCCCAGCCATTTCCACAACACTAATGCACCCATCCAAATACCATTCTGTCACCCGCACCACAGATGCCAATATCCAACCACAATTTACCTATACCCTCTACCTAACACTTACACTACCCGCCCCGGGTATCCGTGATGGGGGTCCACTCTTCCCCCATTCACACCTTCGCACCATCCACTCCACTCCACAATTTCCACCATACTCACTCCACGACCATCCATTCCAATACTCCATTTATTCCACACTACCATTTATTCCACATAGCCACATACACCTGTTGTTGCACACCTGTGCAATCATACCTGGTGCCACCTGCACCCTCCTCCTCTTCCGAGACCATTTGGTCAGCACCACACGCAATCACCACTACTCCCTCATACACTGCTCCATTCACCTGTTCAGTTGCACACCTGTGCAATCACACCTGTTCAATCCTCAAACACACGGCATCATCTCTTCTAACTACTCCCCTCTGAACTTGCGCTTCCCAGTCGCCCCTTTAAACTATTGCGCTCCCACGTCATTATCATCCACGCTAATCTACCTGCGTCCCCACTACAGGTATCAGTCACTAGCTAAACCTTAACGTTACCTAATGTCATCTTCGCTCGATCCCTACACACGATATATCCTAACCCACCCGGGCTAGTTTTCACTGCCATCAACCCCATAATCTAGTGCATTTGCCCCACCGTCTGTGAGGGATGGTGGATTTGCCATCCCACCACATCGGGGACGTCCTACTATCAATTTTGCTCGTCCAAATTCCAACCAATTCAAAAATTTTCCATTTACTGCCAATTCTACCCACTATTATAAATTTCGTATCAAATCACTATCACTATCACTATCACCATCATCACAGTCCGCTATATCCTAGCCTCGGTGCGTCGTGACATCATTAAACTCGGTTCGTAAGGCCGAGCAATGAATTCGGGTGGTTTGGTCGCCTGCAGGTTGAATCCGTCCGGCTTTCGGTTCAAGGGAGGTGGTTTGGTTGGACCGAGGTTCCACGCACCATCTCGGCGCGGCACCTTGCGGTCCCGGGCCCGATGGCTCAATCTCCCCCGGTCGGAACCCCGTCCCCACGAGGGGGCACCGTTCCGCTTCCTCCCACTCGCCCTTGAACCGGACCGGTCGCCTCGCCCGCCAAGGCCCGGACTCGACCGTGCGGGGCGGGGCCAAGCCCGAATCGGCAACGACGCTTCAAAGAGAAACGACGCAGCTTCGATCCGCGCCGGGCCCTGCATCCAACAAAGCACGCCGCGGCCCGAGCGCTCGCATCGGCTATCCGTCGCCCTAACCGCTAACCCGGTTACCGTCGATGCTTCACTTGCATGCTCACACGCATACGCTACCCCTTTCACCCTCACAAAACCCGGCGTTCCAACGCCGTCCATACATTCCACCAACGCACTCCCTGTTACAAACCACACCTCTCGCGCACACTCTTGCGCACACCTCGGTCCACACCTCCCCTCCGTTACGTCCTCCGTAACACTCACCATGGGCGTGCACTCTGGCATCCACCCACGAACGCGCTCACATGGGCTCTCCCACACTCGCGCTACCACCAACCCAGGTGTGCTTCCTCGCACACCCTCTACCATTCCAAGCGTGCATTCTCGCACCCGCTCCACCACCAACTCACTCCTCGTGTCACTCTCACCCTCGCACGTACACTCCGTACACCCCGACGTGCATTCTCGCTCGCACTCGGTTTCACTCCCACACTTTATAACACACCCACTCGCCGACGCACACTTTTTCCTCCCACGCGTGCCATTTCCACTCACACGGGACCCTTCACCAACGCCCGGATGCCTCCTCGATCCCAAGCGCGCGAAAATTCTTTTGTCGCCAAACATCCTCTTACAAAATCTCCCCGCACAATACACAACAGCACGTCTCACCTTCGGGGTTCTTCTTCCTCCCTGCACCAAAACCTGCAAACTTCCATTTGGATTAGCGAGTACATCATCATGATTTGAGCAGGGACTTTGTACATTTTCCATTTCTCCCTGCAATTCCCGGGCTACCTCCATCATCTCTTCAATTTCAATGCCCACTTCCACTTTTTCTTTACTCACCTCGACGACCGCTGGCTTTAATAAAATTCCCTCTACCTCATCGGTCGCCGGCTTTTCCAAACCCCGGGTCGCGATTTCTACCCCGGTCATTGTACCCGTGCTTTTCTCCGCTTCGTTCAACCAGTGCTTCTCGACCCGAGTTACCTCGTCGTGCACCCCTGGGACCCTTTCGCTCAACCCGCGGTCTCTGTCCCTCTTCACTTCCCTTACCTCATATGCGACTCTGTCCCTCGCCATTTCCTCAGTTCTTTCTTTTAGTTCCTTAGTCATTTGAACACCCATGTTGTTAATTTCCCTGGTGAATATGAGCCCCTGGGCATACATTTTGTTTTCTTCATCCCACTGGGTCAAAAATTTCAACAAATTTGCAAGAAATGGATCCCAGACCGTTGGCACCGCGGGCTCGGCTCTCGTCGCCACCATGTGCGAGGCACCATTTTGTGCGCCTGATACCCCCTCAACCACATTGCCAATGTTCTCCTCCTCTCTTTCATCCACATACATTTCCCCGAGGTCCTGGGTCGATTCTACCCCGTCTATCTCTCCCACCGGCATCCCGTCGCCTTGACCAGCCATGGCGCAATTTCAAAATTCGGGTTTTGTAAAACAAAAGCAATTTCGGTATTTTGTAATTTTGAGCGCGTTAAGCGGGCTTCGGGTCCAATCCCACTTCCCGACACCAATTGTTACTGTAATAACACAATTGGTGTCCAAAATTTGGGCTAAATAAATTTAGTCCCAGGTTCGAATCCCAACTCCTGACTACCAATTGTTACTGATCGCGGTTTTTTTTTTTTTTTTTTTTTTTTGTATACAAGATCGAGGCTCGTGAAAGAGCGAACATTAATCACACAGAAAGACAAACCGACACATAAAACATATAACATAGGGAGCGGTAGACAAGATGGGGAGAGAGGGGGAAGGACACAAACACAACATTTGAGAGCAGGGACCGAGAGACATGGAGACATCGAGAGATCTGAGAGAGGGCGAGGGCTTTGGGGGGGGGGGCGTGGGAAGGGGGCAGTGGGAGAGGTATAAAACATATGGACACTGCCAGGACTTCCAGGAAAGAAGTTGGAATTTCAAACAAGGTGGATCTGGGGTGAATTAGCGGGGGTAGAAAAGATCAAGGTTTTGGATGGGGGAAGATAAGAGATGGTGGTGAACAGCTGTTTTAAAGACCTGGAGGGAGGAGTGGGATTGAAGGGAGTGAGGGAGTTTGTTCCAGAGGCGGGAGAAAAGAGGAATGAAAGAGTGAAGGTGAGCGGAGAGCCGAGATTTCGGCAGTTTAACCATCAGAGGGTTGCTGGCAGATCTTGTGCGACCTGTAGGAATATTTGGGGGACAGAGCACAGAGAGAGCTGGGGGTGCAAGGCCGGAGAGGAGTCGGTAGAAGACAGAAAGACCACCTACCTGCCTGCGGTGAGTGAGTGAAAGGCCCTCAGAGATAGCTTCATCGCGGGAGATTCCAATAATTCTGAAAGCTTTGGTTTCAACAGCGTGAAGCCGAGCTAGGTGTGAGGCAGGAGCACCGGCCCATAGGGGAGAACAGTATTCCATTGAGCTGCGGATGAAAGCCTTGTATGTGGTGAGGAGCTCAGGTGTGCCGAGGAAGGACTTCGCACGACGGAGGATGCCCAGTCGGCGACTGGCTTTGGAGGCCAGCTTGGAAATGTGGTTTTCCCAAGAAAGATCATGGCAGATAGTGAGACCCAAAATCTTGAGCGACAGAACTTCTTGGAGAGGATTGTTGAGAAAGTAGATGGGAGGGTTGTCCAGTCGATCTTTTCGGAGAGACATAGTAAGAGTGTGAGATTTGTCAGGATTGAAAGACATGTTCCACTTGTTTGACCAGTCTGTGATTTTGTCCAGGTCTTCAGAGAGTGAGGAGGCAGCAGACTGCCGATCTGAGGGAAGAGGAATGGAGCGGCAGAGAGTGGAGTCATCAGCAAAGAGATAGAGAGGATTTTCGAGAGAGTCAGAGAGATCATTGATGAAGACCAGAAAAAGCACGGGGCCCAGAACACTGCCTTGGGGAACTCCAGCCTGAACAGGAAGAGGAGATGAGAGAAACCCATTCAGGGCCACACGTTGACGACGACTAGAGAGGAAGTCCGCCAGCCATGCGTGGAGATTTCCATGGATACCAAAGGAGGAGAGTTTGGTGAGCAGAGCGGGGTGCCAGACCGTGTCGAAGGCATGTGATATGTCGAGGGAGACAGCTCTAATTTCCTGTTTGGCATTGAGGACCTCCATCCATTGTTGAGACAGCAGAAGCAGCATGTCCAGAGTAGAGTGACCTGGTCTGAAACCAAATTGATGATCAGAGATCAAGCCATTGGAGAAGAGGAAAGATTTCATATCAGAAGCAATGATGGATTCCATGACTTTGCTGATAATTGGGAGAAGGCTGATTGGTCTGTAGTTGCTAGGATCTGTTTTTGCACCTTTTTTGTGCAAAGCGGTGATGTTGGCTGATTTCCAAGCAGATGGCAGTTGACCTTGAGCAAAAGAGAGGGTGAAGAGAACAGAGAGAGGGTGAGATAGAGCAGCAGAGCAGGATTTTAGGACCCGTGGGCTGATGCCGTCGGGTCCAGTTGCAGAATCAGAGTCGAGGGTTGACAGAAACTTTTCCACCTTGTCAGGAGGAAAGGACACGGAGTCCAGGAGCAGCAGGGTACGACTGGGTATGGTGGGTACAGAGAGGGATGGGTTTGGGACACAAGATTTAGAGGCAAACACAGAGTTGAGGCATTCAGCTTTTTCACGTGCGGAGTCAGCTGTGTAGCCGTTTGAGGTAAGGGAGGGGATGGAGGGGGAACAAACACCAGAAACGGATTTGACCAGACGCCACCAGGATTTGGAAGAGGGAGACAGATAAGAGCGTTCGGTCTTGAGAACGGAGAGATATTGTTTCCTGGCTCTCCTGAGGGTGGACACACACTTGTTTCGGGCTTTGTGAAAGGAAATGAGATTTCCTTCCGTTGGATTTGCTTTCCAGGAGACGAAGGCAAGTTGTTTCTGGGCAACAGCCTCACCACAAGATTCCGTGTACCATGGACGGGAGGAAGGGTATGACAACTGAAGACGAGATGGGATAAATCTGTGCATGAGAGAGAGCAATTTACTTTGGAAGATGTTACTTTGCCAAGCGAAGGCTCCGCGACCGAACAGTTGTTCCCCGACTCACCCGATTCACCCAGAACTTTGGCCGTATCGCACCACAGCTGCCCAATCTGGAAAACTCTAAAACGACGAAATGCAAAGAGGAAAAGGAATAAAACGAGAAGACGGACAGAAGAGTAATTGGATTTATTGTACACACACAAGCAAAAAGGAGCAATCAAGTTTATTTACAACACATAAGACGCAGGTGACACAGTGCAAATACTAGCTTATACAGACTTAATTAACCCAGGGACAGAACAAACAAAACAAACTCACGTACACAAGAAGGGTGGAAAGGCAGGAGGTGGATGGCTGGAGGGAGAGGAAGGTCCAAGGGGGTCCTGCAGCACGATCGGCGCGTTTAGCAGCCGCCGTTCCTTCACGGCCTTGCTCAAAACCGCCGTTCAGGCCCCAAGCTGCTGTTGTGGCTGCTGTGGACGTCGCGTGCTTTCCCAGGACTTGTCTGACTCGTTGGTGTCCAAACCCTCAACTCTTTCTTGGTCCACTCACTCCTCACCACCGACTCCTCACCGCAACCAACGCAACCACTGACCACCACCACCGACTCCTCACCGCAACCAACGCAACCAACTGACCACCGACTCCACTGACTGACTCTGACTCACTCAACGCTTCTTGCGTGCGCGCCTTTATAGCGCCTCCAGCGATCAAGCCGCCGGCCTTCAGGACACGCCCATCGGTGTGCTCACCTCGGCCCTGGTTGGTCATGCGACCCTCTGGCTCCGCCCTTGATGACGACGGGCGGGCACTTGTTCAATGGTGGTTTTGGAGGGGAGGTAATTGGCAATCGAGGCTCGGCAATGACGAAAGGGGATGTGAAGGAAATGGAGATTTTGGGGATGGGAATGAAAGGGGATCTATTCTCTTTCACTGGTGCAATGGAGTACTTCAATTAATGGGAGACACAGCCTTACTCTAAAACACAGAATAAGATATAACTATCAAACAGGGGTATTCTATTATTGGCTGACGTGTATGCTTGTGGACTAATTATGGGATGCCCTTTCACCTTTACACAGCTCCGGAGGCAGGGGGCGCAGCATAAACAATAATAATAATTTACACAATCAAAAAAATATACAGTCCTCATATCCGCAACAATATATTGCTGCCCGATAAACGGGCTTTTCAGAGTGCCTGAGTGTTTGGTTTGATTAAAGCAACTCGGATGAATTCCAGCTTTTTGTCGCGTCCATTCTTCCGATCGACGTGGGAGCCCCAGCTCCTTCAATGTCATCAGAGCTGTCGTTTGATGTTTAATAACAGCAAGTTACAAAGAGCCCAGAAAAGAACATCATTAGCAAATGAAAGCTGAACAGAGGAATCCCCAAGTTAAAGAAAAATGCCAAGGACAAGTCCTAATCCATTTTTTATGCGAGAAATTAGGACAAGAATCTGAGCTTAGACATGACAATGCAACAACTGAATTTTTTTTTTTTTTTTTTTTTTTTTTTGTATACAAGATCGAGGCTCGTGAAAGAGCGAACATTAATCACACAGAAAGACAAACCGACACATAAAACATATAACATCGGGAGCGGTAGACAAGATGGGGAGAGAGGGGGAAGGACACAAACAACATTTGAGAGCAGGGACCGAGAGACATGGAGACATCGAGAGATCTGAGAGAGGGCGAGGGCTTTGGGGGGGGGGCATGGGAAGGGGGCGGTGGGAGAGGTATAAAACATATGGACACTGCCAGGACTTCCAGGAAAGAAGTTGGAATTTCAAACAAGGTGGATCTGGGGTGAATTAGCGGGGGTAGAAAAGATCAAGGTTTTGGATGGGGGAAGATAAGAGATGGTGGTGAACAGCTGTTTTAAAGACCTGGAGGGAGGAGTGGGATTGAAGGGAGTGAGGGAGTTTGTTCCAGAGGCGGGAGAAAAGAGGAATGAAAGAGTGAAGGTGAGCAGAGAGCCGAGATTTCGGCAGTTTAACCATCAGAGGGTTGCTGGCAGATCTTGTGCGACCTGTAGGAATATTTGGGGGACAGAGAACAGAGAGAGCTGGGGGTGCAAGGCCGGAGAGGAGTCGGTAGAAGACAGAAAGACCACCTACCTGCCTGCGGTGAGTGAGTGAAAGGCCCTCAGAGATAGCTTCATCGCGGGAGATTCCAATAATTCTGAAAGCTTTGGTTTCAACAGCGTGAAGCCGAGCTAGGTGTGAGGCAGGAGCACCGGCCCATAGGGGAGAACAGTATTCCATTGAGCTGCGGATGAAAGCCTTGTATGTGGTGAGGAGCTCAGGTGTGCCGAGGAAGGACTTCGCACGACGGAGGATGCCCAGTCGGCGACTGGCTTTGGAGGCCAGCTTGAAAATGTGGTTTTCCCAAGAGAGATCATGGCAGATAGTGAGACCCAAAATCTTGAGCGACAGAACTTCTTGGAGAGGATTGTTGAGAAAGTAGATGGGAGGGTTGTCCAGTCGATCTTTTCGGAGAGACATAGTAAGAGTGTGAGATTTGTCAGGATTGAAAGACATGTTCCACTTGTTTGACCAGTCTGTGATTTTGTCCAGGTCTTCAGAGAGTGAGGAGGCAGCAGACTGCCGATCTGAGGGAAGAGGAATGGAGCGGCAGAGAGTGGAGTCATCAGCAAAGAGATAGAGAGGATTTTCGAGAGAGTCAGAGAGATCATTGATGAAGACCAGAAAAAGCACGGGGCCCAGAACACTGCCTTGGGGAACTCCAGCCTGAACAGGAAGAGGAGATGAGAGAAACCCATTCAGGGCCACACGTTGACGACGACTAGAGAGGAAGTCCGCCAGCCATGCGTGGAGATTTCCATGAATGACAGAGTGAATGAATGTGCCCTGGCTCTCTGATGGGAAGCTCCTGGCAAAACTGAGTGGTGGAGACTTGGGGGCAATCCCTTCCAGGAAGAGTCAAGTGACTGGCTCACTTTAGACACAAAAGACATTGCCCACCCTAGTGTTCATGAACGAATTAGCACACACTATGAGAGAGGCACAGGCAGGTTTTATGAAGGGACTGGAAAGTCCAGAACAATTATTGTTCTATAAACCCCTCAAGAAGAACATCACCTTCTTCAAGCAAGAATGCATTGACATTGACCCCAATCACAAGGCACTCAAGGAAGACTCTCGCCTCTTCTCACAGCTCTTCATATCATGCCAGCGCAGGTAGTGCAACTTTAAGTGAGATCTTGAAGAATGAAAACCAGTCGGTTCCTGCTGCTTTGAGTGGCAAGGTGAAGCTACACAAGTGTCGGAAATCTCATCTTGTTGAACTTCTCCAATCCCAAGTGATGACACCAGACGCAGAACCAGAAGCACATGCTATCATCATCGATGAATCAGCATTGGTAAACTCTCTGCCCCCACGTACATCAAAAACATTTGATGACTATTCCAGAGTAAATGTCCTCCCAACTAAAGAAGCAATTTCTGCTAAGTACAAGAGAACAGACGTTGTCTTTGATGTTTACCGTCCATCCAGCTTGAAGTCTGAAACAGCTAACGAACTAAACAATGAACTAACGAGACGCCAAAAACTGGCAGAGTGATGCCAACAACAAGACAGTACTCTCCATTTCCTTGCACACAGAATTGCTGAAATGCACACACCAAATATGATCATCGTGACTAAGGAAGAGCTTGCACTTAGCAATCAAATTATCAGCTTAGAGGATGTGGCTCCATGTACCCATGAAGAGGCGGTTACACGGATTTTCGTACATGCCAGGCATGTAGTAATGGAAGGCACCAAAGTCCTAATAATCAAGGCAAATGACGCAGATGTTGTAGTCATAGCGATATCCACTCTGCCATCCTTGCAACAACATGGTTTGCAGAATTTGTGGATTGCCTTTTGTCAAGGAACTCATCGAAGATGTATTCCAATACATGACATAGTTTCTACATTTGGCCCTGAAAGGAGAAGTGGGATCCTCTTTCTTCTTCCATGCCTTCTTTGGTTGTTATATCATGTCTGAATTCCGTGGTAAAGGAAAGAAGTCTGCATGGCAAACGTGGGTTTTGTGCAATGAGGTATCAAGTATCTTCAAACAACTTTGTAAGTATCCACCAACAGTTGGAGATTATGACCTTGAGATCCTCGAGAAATCCTCAGATGGGCAGGCAGCAGCCTCTTCACTCTTTGCAGACCTGGAAAATATCACAAACTGGTCAAACAAGTGGAACATGTCTTTCAATCCTGACAAATCTCACACTCTCACTTTGTCTCTCTGAAAAGACCGTCTGGAAAACCCTCCCATCTACTTTCTCAAAGTCTACTTTCATCTACTATCCTCTCCAAGAAGTTCTGTCACTCAGGGTTGTGGGTCTCACTATCTGCCATGATCGTTCCTGGGAAAACCACATTTCCAATCTGGCCTCCAAAGCCAGTTGCCGACTGGGCATCCTCCGTCATGCGAAGTCCTTCCTTGGCACACCTGAGGTCCTCACCACATACAAGGTTTTCATCCGCAGCTCAATGTAATACTGTTCTCCTCTCTGGGCTGGTGCTGCTGCCTCACACCTAGCTCGGCTTCACGCTGTTGAAACCAAAGCTTTCAGAATCATTGGAATCTCCCACGATGAAGCTGATTCTGAGGGCTTCTCTCTCTCAGCGCAAGCAGGTTGATGGTCTTTCTGTCTTCAACCGACTCCTCTCCGGCCTTGCTCCCCCAGCTCTCTCTGGGCTCTGTCCCCCAAATATTCCTACAGGTCGCACAAGATCTGCCACAACCCTCTGATGATGAAATTGCCAAAATCAAGACTCTCTGTTCACCTTCACCTTTCATTTTCCTTCACGAATTTCTTCACGCCTTTCATTCCTCTTTTCTTCCGCCTCTGAAACAAACTCCCTCACTCTCTTCAATCCCACCCCCATCCAGATCTTCAAAACAGCTGTTCACCACCATCTCTTGTTTTCCCCCATCCAAAACCTTGATCTTTTCTACCCCCGTTAATTCACCCCAGATCCACCTCTTTGAAATTCTGTTTTCTTTCCTGAAAGTCCTAGTAGTGTCCATCTTCTTTATTCCGTGTACCGCGCCCTAGAGTCCCTGTATATAGAGAGTTGTGTCAACTCAAATTTGGACGCCATTTTGTGTCTAAGTGTGTCGGATTAGATATACATGTACATTCGCGATATGGGGTGATATATTCTAAACCTGCTAAAAAAAAATTTACTGCACATATTTAGTCTCATTATTACATACAGGTGATATTTGTTTTGTCAAAAACTCAGCTATTGCCGTGAAAAAGAGCTGTGTGGTGATATTAAAAGTGGTATGGCAATGCATATTACAAGCCAACACTGCATATAAGAGCTAACATTATAAGTAAGACAAACCAATGCTGTCGTTCTCTGAATTTTAATAACTTTTAGAAAGGAGTGTGGGCATATCCAATATTTTTAAAAGGGTGCCGAGAGCAATTCCGGTGTAGGACTTCCAGCCGACATATAGTCTAACACACTTAAAACAAATTCTGTACGTGGTATTGCCATATTTCTATAGTGTACAACTTTAGTTTTATCGACATTTATATTCAATTTCCATTGTAATGATTTAACAAGCTGCAAGTCAGCTTCTGTCTCTGACATAAGGAAAACCTCATCGGCATCTAGTAAGATTGAAACGTTCATTTATTACTACATCCTTGCCCAGAACTCTGATGGATATTGCCTGATCGATTAATATGTTTCATAGCTGGCGACTTGGCTGCACAACCCGCAAAAAAATTGAGCAGGTCCCCCCCTAAAATTGCTTTTATGATTGCCGATTAGGCTAAAGATTTTAAACCAAAAAAATAACTTGCCTCGGAATAAGTTTTGAATGGACGGACAGACAACTGAAAACAAAACGGACCATGGGTTTCCCACCCCTATAAAATCAAAATTAATTCCCTCTGAAAAAGTACAGTGACATTGCCCGCAGACTACCCAACCGCAGACCAGGCAATGTCACTGTACCGGGACATTTCAGCAATCAATGACAATATGCGGTCCGCTAGGACTACCCGAAAAAAATTGAGCAGGGTTCTTCCCACGGAAATGCATTTTTGGTCAGCTCCTTGAAGATTATAAACAAACACAAATCACTTCCCTTTAAAAGGGTTTTCAACGGACAGACAACCAAAAAAAAACCGAGCAGATAGAATTGCTTTTGAACATCAATCATCAAGCGGCGTGGGCCTACCTGGCAGAGTCTCGAGGAGTCGATCGCTTTCCAGCTCTTTCGTCTGACTTTCGCTTCCCAAATTTGTCTTCTGACTTTATCACTTGGAAATCTATACATCTTATATTTCCCAGATTGGTTAGAACAACCAAAAGCAGAACAACCAGTCATTTTGTTTGGCAATAAACAACATTCCCATACCAAGCTGACGTTCACGCACGGTGAAGTTAGACACAAAATGGCGCCACGAAATCACGTGACCAGAAATCTCGGGTCAGCGCATGGCGCAACTCTCTTTATACAGGGACTCTACCGTGCCCCAGCCCTCTCCCATCCACAGATCTCCTGATGTCCCTGTTTACTGCTGTTGTTGTGCTTTCCTTTCTCTCACTCCCCCTCTTGTCTCCCGCTCCCTTTATTATATGTTTCATGTCTGTTTCTGCTTATGTTTTTCTGTGTTTTATGTGCCAGCTCTTACACGAGCCTCGACTTCGTATACAAAAAAAAAAGTGTAGTCACAGTGTATGATAAGTCCAGCACTGCTACAAATATGAATGATGCATGGCTGGAACTCTGCGTGTCAGCAGAGATCATATGAATTCATCCCACCTACTCAAGCTGCCCTCCTGCAACATTCTAAGCATGCTGCCTACCAGCCAGGATGCATATAGAGTTTCTCAACAGTGTGCCAGCCAGAAACTCAGTCTTGTGGGTTGGGAATGGATACAACTAGCTGAAGTTTGGCAGATTTGCTGGAGTACCCTTCCACCTATTGCGAGAAATATTGCAAAGAATTGGCAGAATGTGGATGCAAAACGGAATGTCATGCAAAGTGCAAATGTTATCGCTCTGGCCTCACCTGCGCAGCACTGCAGCTGTACATGCTTGGACTGATAGGGACAACCATGGACAGGGTTTAATGCCATGTCTCTAGAAATGATAAAATTAAGCATCTGAAAGGTCTCAAATATGAAAAATTGGCCTCTGCATGGTCAAACATATTGAAAACAATACCAAGATCGTTCAAATTGGTTACCTGCATCAAGTTCTATAACTGAAAATGTCATGCTGGGCTATGATTGGTGGCCATCTTGAAAAATGGCGGCCATCTTGGATTTTCAACTGGCGATCACTTTTTTCCGAATAAGTGACCTAAAGGGCGTGTATCGGCAATTTTTGGTGATTGTATAACAATTTGGTCGATTGTGACACAAAAACGGCTTAATCTTCCGAACTAAAAGTGCAGACTTATCCTAAGCGAGTATGTAGTTATACATACCAGCAACGGTACCCGCCCTATGGGCGGGGCTTCAATTGGGAGGCCCAAATGAAAAGGCAAAATATCAGAAATTGAAGGCTTTTTTTTATTTTAAACGATTCATATAAACATCCGTTGAGTCATATCACACGCAAATCATCAAAATCTAAACAGTACATGGCGCCCATTTTGAAAAAATATTGAATTCTGCAAAACGGAAGCGCCCGCTACACGTCTTTCTCAGCCGCACATTTATGTGTGAAGAGTGCACGCCGAATCTGTAACACGGAAGTGGCCGCTACACCTGTTTCTCAGTCGCTTTGCCCACGCTGCCATGTTACTTCGGAGCCGCACGTTTATATAGGAAGAGTTTGTCAGGAGTCGATCTACTCTCTCCTGGTACGTAGAATAACCAGTATTTGTAGAATTTCAACAAAAGCCACATAACTGTTCATATCGGTAAATATTATTCCATCGTGTTTGGAAAAACTGGAAAATTGGAAAACTTGGAAAAAATTGGAAAAACAATATGGCCTATTTTACTCCCGGGGGTCCCAGGAATACCCACCCAAAATATCCCAGGAATACACACCCAAAATATCGTTGCGATCGGTTGAGCCGTTTTTGTGGTACCTTCGAACGGACGGACGGACATTTGGTGAATTATAGTAAGATATATTTATATTGTTGTGGATCTCGATGCCGGCCTTCTCCCCTTACCAAGGGGTGGTTAGTCCCCTTGTCTTTGACTGACCAGGCATGACCCGAGGCCTATGATATCCTTTCCGGACAGCGCTAAATAGGGTTGTAGGACCAAATTCGCTATTACCTAAGCATTAACGCTGCCCTGAAATGAGGAGATAAGCCTCGCACGAATCACGTGTGTTGGTGGATACGCCGAGCGGTAGCGAACACGTGATCCGAGCCATTATCAATTACTAGACCCCGATCCAAGCGGTTCTTATTCGTGCCACGCTTACCCAATGGAGAAATCACAAAAGCGGTCGAATTCAGAAGAAAAGGAATAACAAGATTTATTCACACTATTTATAATGGTTCAGAAAAAGGGGACACAGTGCAGCCTTAAAAACAGTCTTAACTTATTACCCAAGACAAACGGGCCCGTCTCACACACAGACACACTCACACGGGGCTTCCTGATGCGGGATGATGTTCACCACGTCCCGGGATGGCTCTCGTGCAGCTCCCTCCGGCCTCTGGTTCATCCCGGGCAGATGGTAAGTCGAGGGGCAGGAGCTCTCCGCGTGTCGTTGGCGTATACGGGATAATACGGGGCGAACGGTAGGGTCTGGGCTCTGGCGGTTAACACTGGCGGCTATTGCCGCATTCACTCGCGTGGCTGCGTACGTAATAGGCGAAAACAGTTCAAAGCCTTGAAGCGCTGACACAATGAAGTGCTCTCAATGCGCTCGCCGTAAAAGTCCTTCCAGCCCTCTTCTCTGCGAGTCCTTTACAATGCGCAATTCCTTCAAGCTAGTCCTTCTCCCTCTGCGAGTCCTCACCGCAAGCCCCTTTCCAACCAGTCCTTTCGCACGAGTCCTTCCGCACGAGTCCTCTCAAGGGCTTTGTGCACTGGCTTTTATAGGCACACCCCGCGAACCTTCTGGCACTTGCCAGACGCGCCTTACCACGCCCTATCACGCCATGCCCTTAGAGCCCTGGTTGGTGGTGGCCCTTACCGTCATCGCCTCTGACGCGCTCCTTGACACCACCCCACCCCAACCCAGCGCTCCTCCCTCTTCTCAGGCCTACCTCGTGTTACTCGACTAGCGAGCGAACAAAGGGCAGCGAATGCTGCTGGCAATCAAAGCGTAACAAAATGCTGCGGGCAACCAAAGCGTAACAAATTGAGGGATCAGCCAAATGGGGCGTGGGATCAATTATGCCCATAGGTGGAATTGGAGGGTGGACGCAAAATGAAAGGACCTAAACTCATGTCTTTACACAATGCAGATATTACTAGTGGAAATGGCCTATACTTACACATACTATGACAAAACTAATACTCCAAGGTGGCCTACGTGTTGCTCATGGACTAACTATGGGGGGAAACCCTTTAACCTTTAATGACCAATATGTGCCAATCTCAAAACCGTAGCAATATATATATATATATATATATATATATATATATATATATATATATATATATATATATATATATATATATATATATATATATATATATATATATTATATATATATATATATATATTGTTGCGGATATGGGATTTGCATCCATCCATATCCGCTTGTAAATATTCCCCTATTTCCTCAATACTTCCCAACTATCCCCAATCCCCCATTCCCTAGTCCCATTTTCTGTAAACAACACTCTGTAGACCCGACCTCCCCCTATTTCCCCCATTAAATGACGCATCCAGGTCCACCGCATCTCACATAGACAACTATAGGACATATTGCTAGTTATTCTTAGTCTATGTCAGTTAAGGATTCGTTTCCATTAATTCTGACCCTTCGTTGCACCAGAATGTGATTGTATGGCACCGTTAGGAAGTTTAGGACCTCCCAATACCTCCCCACAGCTCTTCCTCACAGTTCAGAAACAACAACAACAACAACGGCGGCGGCGCGGGGAGTGCGCGTCCTCACTCCGGCTTGGCTGGTAGGGGGTGTTGGGAGGGCACCAGGCCTTTCCAACGAGCCGCCATCGAACATGTGCTCGACGGGGTTACCAAGTAGGGGCTCGCTGTCAGCTCCTCGTCAAGGGCGGAGCCCGGTAACCCCCGCACCCAATAGAAGCGGCGGACCGGTCCCATCTGGGGCGGAGCCAACCAGCCGAGGGCGTGTGACTCCCCGCTGAGCATGCGCAGGAAGAGGGAGGTGACGTCAGATGCGCGCTGAGCTTGGAGAAAGAAAGACGCCACCTCCGAGCGCTGTGAGGCCTCCCTGCATCTTTTGGACCGTGCTTGATCCTGTCCCCGAGCCAATCCTGTCCCCTTGTGCTATCAACCGACCTGTCCTTCCCTGCCATCAATCCCTGTGTAAGTCAGCCTTGTTCCGTTTGTCTGTGGTCTGTCTGGGATAGATAAGATTGTATCTAAGTGCCTATCTCTTCTGTGTCTTTTACCTCACTCTACCTTGTAATCTACCCCTTTTCTCCACCACTAATTATATCCTCCTCCGGAGGTCTTGAGAACTGTACCCCTTGCGTCGTTTCATTTATCCCAGTCGTTGTGTCCTTTCCATCATTGATTTAGCGTAGCGCGATTTGGCCAAAGTTCGAGTGGAATCGGGTGAGTTGGGGGTAATCGGGTAAACTGTACGAACACGGCGGCCATTCCGCTCGGTCAAGCAACATCTTTAGCCGTGTCCGTAACAATTGGTGTCAGGAAGTGAGATTGGACCCGAAGCGCGCTTCACGCGCTCGAAATTATTAACTGTGACATTTGTTTTGTTTTAAAATAAAAACCCGAATTTTGAAAGTCGCACTATGGCAGATCAAGACGGCTGGGTTCCGGTAGAGGAGAGTGAGGCAGGGTCGATCCAGGACCAAATTGAGGGACAAGAGGAGAGCGAAGCAGTGAGGGCGGCAGGTTCGCAAAATGGCGTCCTCGCGCACGAGGTTACGGGCGCGCAAAATGGCGCCTCGCACATGGCTACGGCGACCGCGCCCGCGACCGTAGCAGCGCCGCTGGTGGATTCGAACCTTTTTTTCCTGCAAATGAGGGCCCTTATGGGACAAATGGGAGACCAAATTGGAGGTTTGAAAAACAGTATAGAGGCTCAGAGTGAGCAAATGGGGGTAATGGGGTCCAATAGCGAGAAATTGAGGGAGGGCATGGGGTCCAATAGCGAGAAATTGAGGGAGGACATGGGGGTCCAGATCGGAGGGTTAGGGAGTAGAATAGAGGGATTAGGAAACAAATTTGAGGGATTAGACAATAGATTAGGGGAAATACAGGAGGGGTTAACGGGGGTAGAAAACAGAATGGCCGCTCAAGAGAATCAGATGGAAGGGATGAAAAAGGGGTTAGAGGGGTTAGAAAACAGTATGGAAGGCAAATTGACGGACATGAGGGACCAAGCGGAAAAGGAAGTTAAACAAATGGGGCAGCAGATAGAGGGGGTCAGAATGGGGGTAGAAACTAAATTGGATGCTCACAGGGAGGAAATGGAGCAGATGAGGGTGGCATCTGGGCAGGAGATGCAAGTGATGGGAGAAGAGATCAGAAGAGGTGTGAGTGAGGAGGTAGGAGGAGTGCGCAAGGAGGTGAGGCACTGTAAGGAGCGCATGGAGAAGGAGATGAGAAAGGGGACTGTAAAATTGCAAGGTGGTATAGAGGAGTTGACGCTGGGAGTAGAACAACTGACAGTGGGACAAAAGGAGTTGGGGGACCAGGTAAAGAAGAACACAGCGGTAATAGAGGGTTTAAAATCGACACAGAAGGAGATGAAAAAGGACGTAGGGGTAATTAAAAAAGAGTGTCAGACGGTACATGAGGACCTGACGAGGAAAATGAACAAGGTGGTAGAGGTGATGGAGGTTAAAGAGCGGGAGGTGCGGGAGCACATAGAAAAAAATAAGGTGGAGATAGAGGAAGAACTTAAGGGGGCGCATGAGGAGATGAAGGAGGTGAAGCAGAAATTAGAAGAAGTGGAAGAAGGGGTAAGCGAAATTAAGAAGCGACGGAGAGAGGATAAGAAAGAGATAAAGGAGGAAGTAAAAGAATTGGTCCAAAGTCTGTGTTCGGATCATGATGATGTGCTCATTAACCGGATGAGGGATTCGCAGGTGATGGAGGAGAAGCGAAGAGAAAGAGGCCCTGGTGTAAGTGGTGACCAATATGGTCGTGCGTATGATGCGCCAGGTGATTTAATTAGCTTGGGGGTCGAGATGGACCCGGGTGTTCTTGAGAGGCCGTTGGTGAAGTGTGCGACAGGTCTGGTGTGCGAAAAAGGAGGTGTGTGAGAAAGTCCGACTCTGGGTTGTGTGAGGAAAGAGTGCGCAGTCAAGAGTGACGGAGGACGCACGCCTGTGGTGAGTGTTACAGAGGGTGTGACGGGAGAGTGTGCGCAAGAGTGTGCGCGAGAAAGGTGTGTAACGGATGGGTGCATGAGGAAAGAGTGCGCTGTCGAGAGTAAGGGTGAGTGCGCTGTCAAGAGTGGAGGTGAGAGTAGTAAGAGTGACATGGAGCGTGAGTTGGTTGTGACAGGTGAGAAAGGAAGCACACCTGGAATGGTAGAGCGTGTGTGGGAATGCATGCTGGAATTGGTAGTGAGGCACGTGGTTGGGTGTGCGAGTGAAAGCACACCTGTGATTGTCACAGAGGAGGTGACTGAGGAAGGGGCGCGAAGAGGTGTGTTGGTGAGGTGTGCGACCAACGAATGTGTGCCAAAGTGTTCGGTGGTCAGGTGTGTGACCAAGGCTGTGAGTGGAATGAGTGTACCTGGGTGTGTTAGAGAAGGTACGACGAGGAGCATGGGAACAGCTGGATGTATGGGCAAGAAAGGGGTAGCGTATGCGTGTGAGCATGCAGGTGAGGCATCGACGGTAACCGGGTTAGCGGTTGGAGCGACTTTTAGCCGAATCGGGCCCTCGGTGCGTGCCGGGCTTTGCGTGCCGCGAGAACCAGCAGGGATCCGAGCCACGGCGGGTTCGAAAGGACCGCCGTACGCGATCCACGCTGTGCCTCGCTTGGAACGGCCGCGTCCGTGCTCCACTAGGCGGAGCGGGCAGCCCGATAGGAAGGGTCGTCATGGCGACCACTTTTTGTTGAGACGTGCCGGCAGGTCGAGATCGGGACATTGGATGGCTCCACGCCGGGGTGGTGCGTGGGATCTCGGCCCGGGTAAGCCCCCGTCCCTGCCCCGAATGCGGGACGTATCCAGCCGCTGGCCCAAAACAACCCGCATTCATTGCTCGGCTGTACGAAGCCGAGCTTTAGAAGGGAATTAGCGCACCGAGAGGATCTAATAAGTAGACGGATGATGATAATAGTGATAGTGGTTTTGATCCAAAATTTAGAAAAGTGAATAGAATTGGCAGTAAATAGAAAATTTTTGATTTGTTGAAATTTGATGTGCAAAATTGGTAGTGGGAGATGCCCGATGTGGTGGGATGGCCAATCCACCATCCCTCACAAACTGGGGGGCAAAGGAGCACTAGCTTATGGGGTGTATGGCAGTGAAAACTAGCCCGGGTGGGTTAGGATATTGTGTGTAGGGATCTAGAAGAGATTGACATTAGGTAACGTTAAGGTTTAGTTAGTGACTGATACCTGTAGTGGGGATGCAGGTAGATTAGTATGGATGATAATGACGAGGGAGCGCAATAGTTTAAAGGGACGACTGGGAAGCACAAGTTTCAGAGGGGAGTAGTTAGATGAGATGATGCTGTGTGAGAACTGGACAGGTGTGTGGAGCAGTGAGGGAGTAGTGAGTGTTGTGGATCAGCACGAATGCGCTTGGGGGAGAGAAGGGTGCAGGCGGCACCAAGTATGAGAGAACAGGTGTGCAAGTACAGGTGTGTGGAATACATGGAGTAAGTGGTACGGAGTGGTGTGCATGGTGCGAACGTGTGGATGGGGGAAGAGTGGACCCCTTTTCACGAGTACCCGGGGAGGGTAGTTTAAAGAATAGTTAGAAGGTATAGGTAAATTGTGGTTGGATATTGGCATTTGTGGTGCGGTTGCAGAATGGTATTGTGGATGGGTGCATTGGTGTGGTGAAATTGGCTGGTCGTGTGGCCTGTTAGTATGAGTGTGAATGGTTGGGCACTCAGCCACTGTTAGATGTCGGCCAGGTGAGGCCGCAGGTGGGCTCTGGGAGCCGTTAGTGTCAGTGGGTGCCTGAGGATCCCGGGTGTGGATCGGGCAGGCCGTGCCAGAGAGGGCACTGAGGGGGTGAGAGTGCGAGAGGGCCTTCCCCAGTTAGTTAGGTTAGGGTGAGGAGCAGGTGAGCTCGGTAGGCAACAACAGTGGTGGAGGTGTGCAGGTGCGCGGACCAGCTAGGAGCGTCACACGACCCAGCCACCGAAATTGTGCGGGGGCACCGAGTGATGAATCGGGGGAGTGAGACCCCAACTTGAGAAGCACCACAGTTTGGTCAATGGGAATTGGTTTTTAGAACCCATAGTGTAAGTTGGCCAATGGATTGGCAGGGAAAGACCCCGGGTAATATAAAGTTGTTAAAGTCATTTAGGAAATAGTTAGGATTGATGAACCTGTCGCACCATACGCAGCCACTTACCTGAGGTGATGATGATGACTCCACACCTGTGTTCCTTTGTTCTGTGTTGCAGGAAAGGAGAATTGCTGTGTGGATTTGTGAGACGCATCACGACGTGGATGAGACATTGGGGTGATTCCATCTCTCCCTCCCTAGGAGGGACTGATGATGAATTGGTGATGGCAAATTTTGATGTTGAGTTGGAGATGGCAAATTTTGATGAGAGTTCGAAATGGCAAATTTGATTGGTTAGGAGGGAGAGAAGACGAATTTGGTTTATGGGAGGAACGGGGAAGACAGTAGGGACGTTTGTTGATGTGTAAAGTAGATGTTTATGGGTAGTGTTGTGTTTTGTGGATACAGTAAGGGGTAAGGGAGGGGCAATGTAGGTTACCTGGTGGGGGGGGGGGCGTACGGTAGGAACGTACCTGTCTCACCTGGTTCCCATGTGCCCCCAGTGTGCATTACCTTATATTGCATGCACTTTTGCGCCCTTACCACCTTACTCACTTGTCTTCTTTTGTCTCCCACCTCCGAGGATCTGGCTTTGGGGCAGAGAGAGAGGAGAGAGAGGTGCTGGCTCCGCAGTTGTGGGCCTGTACTTCCGCTGCTTGCTGCCTGGATCGATACACCATATGGACCGCAATTTTTGTGGCCGCCCACCATGGACCGCAGTTCTTTTGCGGGCAAGCACCACCCGTTGATGGACCTCTGGGTCAACGTGGCACCTATGCCATACAGGTGAACCACTTTTAGTTGGCCCCCTGACGGCCACAATTAAGAAATGGACGCGGTTGGCGCCTTTCTTTATTTCTAAAGAAGCCAGAAGGCCAAGTGCACTCCATGAAGGCAAGACCAGCGGCAGAACATCGGCCGGCTGCGACACCACCGGTGACCATGGACACTTGATTGTGCATTTTTATTGAACACTTTATTGGTGCACCGGATGGTGCTGACTGTACATAATGGGGTGGTGCTTTTGGTGCTTGGACGGGGTGCTCTGCACATTATTAAAGGCCGTAGGGCCACAGGGCACTCGTGGGTTGGTGTATCGATGCTGGCATGCGTGCTCTCTCTATGCATAACATCTGCATGTGTTCCTCAAAGAACAGGTCCTGGATCGTAGTGTAAATATCAGTGTAGTCTTGTGTAAATGATGCTCCCTACCGGCTGTATGTTTAGTTTGAGGATGCTTTCCGCGATTCGGTTATCCTGTGGGTGTGTTTCTGTTAGGAGAAGGGTGCAACGTCGCAGGGGGACATATTTACTCATTTGTGAACATCTGTAAAACTGTCGCACTCAGGGTTGAGTTAATAGTAGAGGGAACTACATCTGAGTGCCACACTAAAGTAGGTAAAAATTTATCGGGTCGGGCCGCCCCGAGGTAGAGAAGGGTGCAATGTTGCGGATATGGGATTTGCATCCATCCATATCCGCTTGTAAATATTCCCCTATTTCCTCAATACTTCCCAACTATCCCCAATCCCCCATTCCCTAGTCCCATTTTCTGTAAACAACACTCTGTAGACCCGACCTCCCCCTATTTCCCCCATTAAATGTCGCATCCAGGTCCACCGCATCTCACGTAGACAACTATAGGACATCTTGCTAGTTATTCTTAGTCTATGTCAGTTAAGGATTCGTTTCCATTAATTCTGACCCTTCATTGCACCAGAATGTGATTGTATGGCACCGTTAGGAAGTTTAGGACCTCCCAATACCTCCCCGCAGCTCTTCCTCACGGTTCAGAAACAACAACAACAACAACAACGGCGGCGGCGCGGGGAGTGCGCGTCCTCACTCCGGCTTGGTTGGTAGGGGGTGTTGGGAGGGCACCAGGCCTTTCCAACGAGCCGCCATCGAACATGTGCTCGACGGGGTTACCAAGTAGGGGCTCGCTGTCAGCTCCTCGTCAAGGGCGGAGCCCGGTAACCCCCGCACCCAATAGAAGCGGCGGACCGGTCCCATCTGGGGCGGAGCCAACCAGCCGAGGGCGTGTGACTCCCCGCTGAGCATGCGCAGGAAGAGGTAGGTGACGTCAGATGCGCGCTGAGCTTGGAGAAAGAAAGACGCCACCTCCGAGCGCTGTGAGGCCTCCCTGCATCTTTTGGACCGTGCTTGATCCTGTCCCCGAGCCAAGGTGCACCTTGTGCTATCAACCAACCTGTCCTTCCCTGCCATCAATCCCTGTGTAAGTCAGCCTTGTTCCGTTTGTCTGTGGTCTGTCTGGGATAGATAAGATTGTATCTAAGTGCCTATCTCTTCTGTGTCTTTTACCTCACTCTACCTTGTAATCTACCCCTTTTCTCCACCACTAATTATATCCTCCTCCGGAGGTCTTGAGAACTGTACCCCTTGCGTCGTTTCATTTATCCCAGTCGTTGTGTCCTTTCCATCATTGATTTAGCGTAGCGCGATTTGGCCAACGTTCGAGTGGAATCGGGTGAGTTGGGGGTAATCGGGTAAACTGTACGAACACGGCGGCCATTCCGCTCGGTCAAGCAACATCTTTAGCCGTGTCCGTAACAATATATATATATATATATCAGTCATTATGTGATTTCATACCATCAGTGGCGAACCACCATTAAGGTATCCCATCCACCTATCGCTGTACCTTCATGGGAGCGATAAGCACCACCTGCCACACGGCACATTATGCTCTGTCGGATGGTTCTTCCGAGGGCTTGACAGGCGGAGCGTACATACATGACGGTGACGTCATTACGTGCGCTCATTAGGATGGAGAACTGAAATTATATGTATATATATACGTAAATATATGTATGCCTGTTTTTGCAACAAGCACGCCCCAAGTTCACCACAAGTGTGCCCTAAATGTGACCCAAGGGTGCCATAAGCATGCCATACGTGATGCCCGAATGATGCCACAAAATGTGCTAAGAAAGTGCGTATTTTGCATGCAATTCGCACACGTTCTCAAATCAATTAATATCCATCTAGTGGTGCATGCACTCACCGACCCACGTGATCGGAATGCATGCACACACCGACCCACGTGATCGGAATGCATGCACACACCGACCCACGTGACCGGAATGCGTGCGCAGGTAAACGGGAATAATTACGAGCGCTTGTGCTGGAATGATCGATCGATCACATTTGATTTCATTTCATTCGACGCACTTCGCTTCAGGAAGGCGAGGATTTCGTTGTCTCCGCAGTGATCTGAGTCGAGGCTCATGGAGGAGCTTGTACATGGCATGTGCATTACAAGCAGAACATAGACATCACTGACGTCAGTAGACAATGGACAAACATGTCACGTGGGATTTAAACCTGCGTTACCTTGATCATATCAGTCGGGGGGGGGGGGGGGGTGTTGAGATGGGGACACAAACGGGCCGGGTCGGTGGGGTTCAGATGTGGACACAAACGGGCCGGGTCGGTGGGGTTCAGATGGGGACACAAACGGGCCGGGTCGGTGGGGTTGAGATGGGGACACAAACGGGCCAGGCTGGTGGGGTTGAGATGGGGACACAAACGGGCCAGGTCGGTGGGGTTGAGATGGGGACACAAACGGGCCGGGTCGGTGGGGTTCAGATGGGGACACAAACGGGCCGGGTCGGTGGGGTTCAGATGGGGACACAAACGGGCCGGGTCGGTGGGGTTGAGATGGGGACACAAACGGGCCGGGTCGTTGGGGTTGAGATGGGGACATAAACGGGCCGGGATGGTGGGGTTGAGATGGGGACACAAACGGGCCAGGCTGGTGGGGTTGAGATGGGGACACAAACGGGCCAGGCTGGTGGGGTTGAGATGGGGACACAAACGGGCCAGGTCGGTGGGGTTGAGATGGGGACACAAACGGGCCGGGTCGGTGGGGTTCAGATGGGGACACAAACGGGCCGGGTCGGTGGGGTTCAGATGGGGACACAAACGGGCCGGGTCGGTGGGGTTGAGATGGGGACACAAACGGGCCGGGTCGGTGGGGTTGAGATGGGGACATAAACGGGCCAGGATGGTAGGGTTGAGATGGGGACATAAACGGGCCAGGATGGTGGGGTTGAGATGGGGACACAAACGGGCCAGGCTGGTGGGGTTGAGATGGGGACACAAACGGGCCGGGTCGGTGGGGTTCAGATGGGGACACAAACGGGCCGGGTCGGTGGGGTTCAGATGGGGACACAAACGGGCCGGGTCGGTGGGGTTCAGATGGGGACACAAACGGGCCGGGTCGGTGGGGTTGAGATGGGGACACAAACGGGCCGGGTCGGTGGGGTTCAGATGGGGACATAAACGGGCCAGGATGGTAGGGTTGAGATGGGGACATAAACGGGCCAGGATGGTGGGGTTGAGATGGGGACACAAACGGGCCAGGCTGGTGGGGTTGAGATGGGGACACAAACGGGCCAGGTCGGTGGGGTTGAGATGGGGACACAAACAGGCCAGGTCGGTGGGGTTGAGATGGGGACACAAACGGGCCAGGTCAGTGTCGTCCAATCGCGTTAGTAAAATGTTCTTGATTTGTAGTTTGAGTTAAACCTCCGTACAGAATGATACACAGGTACTTACCTTTGAGGTGTCCGGTCTGGATGCGATTCCCGACCCAATTATAAATTCCCGATCCGGTTAAGCCGGGTGTCCGGTCTGCTGGCATAAGATGGTGGATGTAAATGATCCCACGGTGCCTCTTGCGAAGAGTAAGCAAGTTATCCTCGTCATCCTGAACAAATAACAAACTCCTGTACAAATCAGTCGAACCTGTAACTACAATTCCCACCTTTCAAAGCACTACTCCCTCTGACCAACGAAATTCCCAAGAATTTCGATTCAATAAAAGTTTCTTTGTGAATGAGGCGCGAAAACTCGATGTTGCCGCGACCGTTTTAATACGTAACCGAGCGTGCTTCGCACGTGCTTCTTCGTGCTGCCGGTATGCTTCCAGCGTGCTTCCACTGGCTGTATAAACGTTGCCTTTGTTCTGATATCGAGCGTTATTACCGGGAGCGGGGAGGTTCGGGGAGGGGGTGTTGGGGGCGCAAAGCAAATTAGTTTCACATCTGGACCCCTTCGGACGCTGCGGGTGCGATGTCGGCGGAGCGCACGTGACGTTTGAGTTATGCCATGGAGCACGAGGGTCCCGCCTACGTCACAGCTGCCACTACTAGCTCCGCCTCCATCTCGAAACCCCCCAGGGGGAACCCCATGTCTGCAGAGCCGGGGCACGCTTTGATGCTCATGCACCTGTTTAATGATCATTGCGTGTGTGGGATGGTCACCAGCCTATACCTGTCCACGTTTGTTTTAGCATATTTGAAGGTTCATCTTATGTTCATAAAATAACTAATCAGCAGGTAATCGGTATATTGAGCGATCGGGGAGCTTGCAGTGCCTTCCAGGTGTCGTGAACTCGCAGCCGATGGTGACGCAATCCTGGGTGCACCGGCAAGTGGTGACGCAATCCTGGGTGCACCGGGACGTGGTGACGCAATCCTGGGTGCATCGGGACGTGGTGACGCAATCCTGGGTGCACCGGGACGTGGTGACGCAATCCTGGCTGCACCGGGACGTGGTGACGCAATCCTGGCTGCACCGGGACGTGGTGACGCAATCCTGGGTGCACCGGGACGTGGTGCCGCAATCCTGGGTGCACCGGGACGTGGTGACGCAATCCTGGGTGCACCGGGACGTGGTGCCGCAATCCTGGGTGCACTGGGTGTAAATGGGGTTGAGATGGGCCAGGTCGGTGGGTTGAGATGGGTGCACCGCGCAATCCTGGGTGCACCGGAACGTGGTGATGCAATCCTGGGTGCACCGGGACGTGGTTCCGCACTCCTACGTGCACCGGGACGTGGTGCCGCAATCCTGGGTGCACCGGGACGTGGTGACGCAATCCTGGCTGCACCGGGACGTGGTGACGCAATCCTGGGTGCACCGGGACGTGGTGACGCAATCCTGGGTGCACCGGCACGTGGTGACGCAATCGTGCGTGCAGCGGGACGTGGTGACGCAATCTTGGGTTCACCGGGACGCGGTGATGCGATCCTGTGTGCACCGGGACGCGGTAGCGCAATCCTGGGTGCACCGGGACACTGTGCCGCAATACTGGGTGCCCCGGCACGTGGTGACGCAATCGTGGGTGCAGCGGGACGTGGTGACGCAATCTTGGGTTCACCGGGACGCGGTGCCGCCGCCTATCGGCTGCTCAGGCCGCTCTCCTCCAAACGATGTTCCCACGGAACAAAGCGCCCGCCATGTCCCTGCGATGCGTCCGCGATCCACTTCCTCGGGATGACCCGGACCTTCGGAAACGTCTCCGTGGACATTTACACCGGAGGTTTTAAGCGTACGGACGGCCAGGTAGTCCCTCCTACGTCACGGTCGTGTGTATAGACGTCACATCGAGTGGAGCGCGGGTCCAGAACACGCGAATCGAGCAGTGAGGACGACATGGCCGGTCACGGGGCTCGAGTGTCGGGCTCGACCGTGGGCGCCGAAGACCTCCTCGTGAATGAAGACCCGGTCCAAGGTTTGGCGTTTTTACTGCGCGTGAACAACGTCTCGGTGGGACCACCTGACCGCCTGAGGAACCCTTTCTCTCCGGTAACGCGGGAAACGTACGGAGCGTCGGCTCTTCTTTCCCTCACGCTCATCCTCTTCCTGGTGGGAATGGCGGCCAATCTGACGCTCATTTGCATCGTGTGTAACAACCGCTACCTTCAGAACGTGTCCAACTCGCTACTGGCGAGCATGGCCTTCTGGGACTTCGTCATCATATTCGTGTGTTTGCCGTTAACGGCCATTCACGAGCTCACGGGCACCTGGCTCATGGGCGACTTCACCTGCAAGCTCGTCCCGTACCTGGAGGTGCGCTGCTGGTATCACGTGTTTTGTTTTGTCTCCATCGGCGAAGTCTGCGCGATTAACGTATTCCCGCGCATTCGGGGCTTCCCCTCCACACGTGTGGTTTTGATGGATTACGTTTATCAGTCAATTACGAAATGACGTCATGATGCCTTGGCTGTTGTGTTGAAACATTCACGATCGAAAGTGTAAAACTACCACCGAGAGTGTAAAACTACGACGAAAGTGTAAAACTACCACCGAGAGTGTAAAACTACCACCGAGAGTGTAAAACTACCACCGAGCGTGTAAAACTACCACCGTGAGTGTAAAACTACCACCGTGAGTGTAAAACTACCACCGTGAGTGTAAAACTACCACCGATAGTGTAAAACTACCACCGTGAGTGTAAAACTACCACCGAGAGTGTAAAACTACCACCGTGAGTGTAAAACTACCACCGAGAGTGTAAAACTACCACCGTGAGTGTAAAACGACCACCGTGAGTGTAAAACGACCACCGTGAGTGTAAAACTACCACCGAGAGTGTAAAACTACCACCGAGAGTGTAAAACTACCACCGTGAGTGTAAAACTACCACCGTGAGTGTAAAACTACCACCGAGAGTGTAAAACTACCACCGAGAGTGTAAAACTACCACCGAGAGTGTAAAACTACCACCGTGAGTGTAAAACTACCACCGTGAGTGTAAAACTACCACCGTGAGTGTAAAACTACCACCGAGAGTGTAAAACTACCACCGTAAGTGTAAAACTACCACCAAGAGTGTAAAACTACCACGAAAGTGTAAAACTACCACCAAGAGTTGTAAAACTACCACGAAAGTGTAAAACTACCACCGTAAGTGTAAAACTACCACCATGAGTATAAAACTGCCACCGTAAGTGTAAAACTACCACCATGAGTGTAAAACTACCACAAAAGTGTAAAACTACCACCGTAAGTGTAAAACTGCCACCGTGAGTATAAAACTACCACCGTAAGTGTAAAACTACCACAACGTGTAAAACTACCACCGTAAGTATAAAACTACCACGAAAGTGTAAAACTACCACCATAAGTGTAAGACTACCACCGTGAGTATAAAACTACCACCGTAAGTGTAAAACTCCCACCGTAAGTGTAAAACTACCACTGTGAGTATAAAACTTCCACGAAAGTGTAAAACTACCACCGTGAGTATAAAACTACCACCGTGAGTATAAAACTGCCACCGAGAGTGTAAAACAACCACCGTAAGTGTAAAACTACCATCGTGAGTATAAAACTACCACCGAGAGTATCAAACTACCATGAAAGTGTAAAACTACCACCGAGACTGTAAAACTACCACCGAGAGTGTAAAACTACCACCGAGCGTGTAAAACTACCACAACAGTGTAAAACTACCACCGTGAGTGTAAAACTACCACAACAGTGTAAAACTACTACCGTGAGTGTAAAACTACCACCGTAAGTGTAAAACTACCACCGTGAGTATAAAACTACCACCGTAAGTGTAAAACTACCACCGAGAGTGTAAAACTACCACCGAGAGTGTAAAACTACCACCGTGAGTGTAAAACTACCACCGATAGTGCAAAACTACCACCGTGAGTGTAAAACTACCACCGTGAGTATAAAACTACCACCGTGAGTATAAAACTGCCACCGAGAGTGTAAAACAACCACCGTAAGTGTAAAACTACCATCGTGAGTATAAAACTACCACCGAGAGTATAAAACTGCCACCGAGAGTGTAAAACAACCACCGTAAGTGTAAAACTACCATCGTGAGTATAAAACTACCACCGAGAGTATCAAACTACCATGAAAGTGTAAAACTACCACCGAGACTGTAAAACTACCACCGAGAGTGTAAAACTACCACCGAGAGTGTAAAACTACCACCGATAGTGTAAAACTACCACCGTGAGTGTAAAACTACCACCGTGAGTATAAAACTGCCACCGAGAGTGTAAAACAACCACCGTAAGTGTAAAACTTCCACGAAAGTGTAAAACTACCACCGTGAGTATAAAACTACCACCGTGAGTATAAAACTGCCACCGAGAGTGTAAAACAACCACCGTAAGTGTAAAACTACCATCGTGAGTATAAAACTACCACCGAGAGTGTAAAACTACCACCGAGAGTGTAAAACTACCACCGTGAGTGTAAAACTACCACCGATAGTGTAAAACTACCACCGTGAGTGTAAAACTACCACCGTGAGTATAAAACTACCACCGAGAGTGTAAAACTACCACCGTGAGTGTAAAACTACCACCGAGAGTGTAAAACTACCACCGAGAGTGTAAAACTACCACCGTGAGTATAAAACTTCCACGAAAGTGTAAAACTACCACCGTGAGTATAAAACTACCACCGTGAGTATAAAACTGCCACCGAGAGTGTAAAACAACCACCGTAAGTGTAAAACTACCATCGTGAGTATAAAACTACCACCGAGAGTATCAAACTACCATGAAAGTGTAAAACCAGCACCGAGAGTGTAAAACTACCACCGAGAGTGTAAAACTACCACCGAGAGTGTAAAACTACCACCGAGCGTGTAAAACTACCACAACAGTGTAAAACTACCACCGTGAGTGTAAAACTACCACAACAGTGTAAAACTACTACCGAGAGTGTAAAACTACCACCGAGAGTGTAAAACTACCACCGTGAGTGTAAAACTACCACCGAGTGTAAAACTAACACCGAGTGTAAAACTAACACCGTGAGTGTAAAACTACCACCGTGAGTGTAAAACTACCACCGATAGTGTAAAACTACCACCGTGAGTGTAAAACTACCACCGAGTGTAAAACTAACACCGAGTGTAAAACTAACACCGTGAGTGTAAAACTACCACAAAAGTGTAAAACTACTACCGAGAGTGTAAAACTACCACCGAGAGTGTAAAACTACCACCGTGAGTGTAAAACTACCACCGAGTGTAAAACTAACACCGAGTGTAAAACTAACACCGTGAGTGTAAAACTACCACCGTGAGTGTAAAACTACCACCGATAGTGTAAAACTACCACCGTGAGTGTAAAACTACCACCGAGTGTAAAACTAACACCGAGTGTAAAACTAACACCGTGAGTGTAAAACTACCACAAAAGTGTAAAACTTCCACTGAGAGGCCGTTTGTTTGCATCTTGGAAGCCCAACATTACTCAAACGTGGTGGCAAGTTGGTGTGGGCTGTTTCATGTTGTTCTTCCTTGGGAATTGTTGTTCTTTTTTTTCCAACAAATGTTATCACTCCTATTTCTTGGAGATGCTGCAATGTTTGATGAACTTGAAACTTCAGTCCAAGATTATTTTTTTCCAAGTCATCGGATCACAAGTGCGAATCATCTGATGAACCTGAAACTTCAGTCCAGGAATAATACAAATAATCAGATCATGTTCTTTTCCTTGAGTGGACTTGAAACTTCACTCCAAGATTTTTCCGAATCATCAGATCAATCAAACAAACCTGCTGGATCCAAAGGCCCGGTGGTGGCCATCTTGGATTTATGATTTTTTTCCAAAATTCATTTACAAGTTATTTTTCTCGTATAACCGCTTAACCGAGAGATAGGAGACATCATGTGCGTTGTCCATGGAGCAAAGAAAAGTGTGCACTTAAAATTTGCAAAAGAGAAATGTCATCATGTGACCGTCTACGACGTGGTATGGCCAGTACAGCCCGGCAGGGGCCATAAAATGGTCATCACGGGCCAAAAGTGACCTTTTTCAACATGTGGTTGTTGGTGGGTTTTGGTGGACATAACTGGTGTATATAAATTATAGGGTATAGCGATTGTGATTTGAACACCATATCCCATGAATTTTCCCTTAGCAACCAAGATTGCATCCATAGCAACTGATACACTAATGTCTATTTTAACAAGAACACAGCTTTTTATAGGTTTTGTAGTTCTGTACGTTTAAAAAATGCCATATTTGAAGGAGTCTCAAGGTTTCTTCTTTCAACTCTTGGTGTTACTGATGGGAAGACTTTATAGTTGATCATAACTGGAGTTTTACTTGTCATTAGCGTAAAACTATATTGAAGGAGGCGAAACCCACCCTCTCTTCTCTAAGAGAGTTCTCTCCATTGAGGGCACTTCCCTTCTCAAAAAGGCTTCAAAGATGAAAACTGGTTGTAACAGACCAGAGCGACTCTGCCCTTGGGGGAGGGAGGGGGTTCCAAAGGTGGGGCTGACCCACATTCTCTATGTAAATGCGTACAGTGTAGCGCTGCAGCCGGTGGTGGTGGGAGATGGTATTACGAGTGATGCTTCGGAGGCTTTAATTGGATCATGAGTAATAGGCCTTTGCCTCATTTCCGCACTCACTTAACATTATGTTGCTTTCGACTTGACTCCAAAAAAATCGAGAAAAACTCCCATGTTTCAATGCCTTTTCCCCATGTTTTGGGGCGTTTTTCCAAGGCCTCTTCCAATAACAAAAGGAACAAAAAAGAGCAATTAGAGATTGCAAACCCTCGCCCGTACATGTTTTTAGTGGTTTTAATGCTTTTGTGTTAAAACAAATATGGCGGCCGAACCACGTGACCGATGACGTCATCGTTTTTTTCCCCCCACCAATTCATGCAGAGATGATGCTCAAGAAATTTCATCTTGATCGGATGAAGTTTTGTACTTTTCAAATTATGACGTCATAATGGAAGCACCTATGACGTCATCATTAACATATTACTCCCCATGGAGAGTTCTTTACAATGAGCCATGTCTCAGTTTTTTCTATGCAGCGCTTTCGGAGATATAGAGGTGCAAATTTTTTCGGTTTTTCCAAGATGGCGCCCGTACCACGTGACGTATGACGTCATAATTATTATTTAAAAATTATACAGGTGGAGATGCACCTTTGGTGAAAATTTATTGCCAATCGGACCAACGGTTGCGGAGAAAATCATATTTATTCTGTGCGGACAAACAGCAGACAGACAAACAAACGGACTCAAATGCAATACCCTCTCCTCTGGCGAGGGTAACGAGAGAGTTCATAGAACATGATACCCGCAGTGTTCAGGTTTATACAGAGTGGTCCATTTATCTATCCACAATTTTGAACCCCAATAATTATATTGCTAAGGAACAAAATCAAACAAAAGTTTTACAGAATATTGATACAATTTCAAGTTTTTAAAAAGCAAATCACCAGGTTTATGCGACTCAACCAACGAACATTCAGGACATGAAAGAGCGGATTCAAGCAGCTTTTGGAGAAATGACGGAATGCAACAGAATATTGCTTTAAAATGATGGAAATCATGTTGAAATTCACAACTAATTTTCTATACATCTGATGTCAATATATATAATTTGTATCATAAAACCTTGAAATATCTATTAATATCATGTAAAGATGTTGTTTGATTTTGTTTTTAGCAATAGAATTATCGGGATTCAAAATTATACAAAATTATATTATATTATATTATAGGGATTCAAAACTATATATAATTATATTATATTATATTATAGGGATTCAAAATTATATAAAATTATATTATATTATATTATAGGGATTCAAAATTACATTATATTATTGGCGTTCAAAATTCTATGATATTATAGGGTTCAAAATTATATAAAATTGTATTATGTGGGTTTAAAATTAAATTATATTATATTATAGGCATTCATAATTATATAAAATTATATTATATTATATTATAGGGATTCAAAATTATATAAAATTATATTATATTATATTATAGGGGTTCAAAATTATATAAAATTGTATTATATTGTTGCGGATCTCGAGCCCGTCGACGTACTGAGCGGGGATTAAGCCCTTCTCCTCCTCGAGCTTCGCGTCCACGAGGCCGCCTCCACGCTATACTCATGGAGGACGGATTGCTGAGCAATTCCAGCCGCCAAACCCGCAGCGAGCGCGTGGAAGGGTTTCCGGTCACGACCGAGTACCTTCGATACACACGCCGCCGCGAGGACGGGGGCTGAACCTCATACGAGTCACGCTGGTCTGATACGCCTGAGCGGTTTGCGTGTCACGTAACACATGCCGTTAATTACTATGAACCCGATCGAGCGGTTTTATCTCGTGCAATGCGAGGCCAATGGCGAAGAGACGAAAACGGCCAAGTTGGAAACAAGCACAGGTTTATTAACAAATGTACAACGATGAGAGAAAAAGGGACACAGAAGAGAAACTTAACAATCCTTACTTACGTTTCCCCAGACAAGGGCCCTCTGACTCGCTCGGGGAAGGGGAGGAAGAAGAAGACGCGCACCAAGCGTGGCCGCTTAGTACAGCTCGCCCCGGACAGCTCGTTGGGCGTTCCCCTCGAGGATGTTCGTAGCAGGGACGTCGGCCTCAGTCGTGCACGAAGGGGAATCCACGCAGCGCGTCCCGAAGCCCGCGAGGCGAAGCGCACGTGCAGGGAGTCCAGGCAGGGAGATCGTCAGAGTACAGGGCCAATGACGGAGATCGTCCTGCGAGAGCCTGAATCCCAAGAGAGCGAGGGCAAAAGAGAGACCAGAGCCAGGGAGAACGGGGGCAGCAGCGAGCGGGGGCAGAGCGCTAACTCGGGGGTCCGGGGCGAGTCTTATATCCCCCCGGAGCCCCACTAGAATGTTCCACGGGCCTCCACTGGCCGCCTGGGGTCACGTGTCGTGATAGCCCCTCATCAGTTACTCCCCTTAGTCCTCATTGGCCGCCGTTTCTGGCCACTCCCCTTTAGCTCCCATTGGCCACCGCTGTTGGCCACTCCACTTTAGCTCCCATTGGCTGTTTGCTGCTTACCAGCCACACCCCCCGACTCCTCCCTCGGGCCTCTTCGACTTGTCCTAGGCCCATCACATGGCATTCCAGGCCCAATGAGGCCTACCCTTACTTACCTGCCTCAACGCATACTAACACTGGGAAGGAGACTATACTTCACATTTAATAAGAAATAACTGGCTAATCGAGGCTACATGTTGTGGTGCAACTAACTAAAAGGGGGGTTGCCTTTATTTCGAAAACCACAATAATATTATATTATATTATTGTGGTTCAAAATTATATAAAATTATATAAAATTGTATTATATTATATTATGGGTTCAAAATGATATTTTACTAGCAATAGGCTTCAAACCCTATGCCTACGGGCGGGGCTTCAATTGGGAGGCCCAAATGAAAAGGTAAAATATCAGTAAGAATAATCCGTAAGAATAAGAATATATGATAGCGTAAGAATAATGTTTAATGATCATTAAATGAATGAATGAATGTTATGAATAATGCCATGGCGTCGCGTTGGCAGCAGTGACAATGTAAAAATGTTTGCCAAGAACTTCAAAGAGAGAAAAGAAACTTTTATCAGCAATGTCGTCTATCCTGAAGTTCTAAGCTGAAGAAGAGGTACAAAATCATTCCATTTTTTTTCCTAAAGCAACGCGTACAGTTGATATCATGATTAGAATGACGATGGAATAATATTTACCGATATGAACAGTGATGTGTTTTTTTTTTATTGACATTCTAAAAATACTGTTTAGATTTTTATAATTTGGGTGTGATATTTAACGGATGTTTATATAAATTGCGCCTCCAAATTGGAGCCCCGCCCATAGGGCGGGTACCGTTGCTCGTCATATATAATGGCGATACAACAATTTTTACCGCTTTGCTTTGAAGAACGGGAATGAAGAGGGAGGAGCGTGTTAATATGTCTGGTTGAGGGCTTTGGATGGTGAGGGGGCTTGAAGCCAGATTTTAATCTTACAGCCGCCATATTGGTGCTCACCGTCACTGCGATGCGAAGCGAAAGACACCTCAGAGCTGTCACATTCACAATCGCTATGTCGTATGTACTCCCGATACGTGTTTCCTTCATTGTAAAAACTACCAAATCAACAGTTGAAAGGATTTTGAGCCGATAGGTGTTACGGCCTTAGCAAGATCGATGGAGACAGCGATCTGCTAGTGTATACACCGCCCAAATAGCTATGTGGAATTCTCTCATCTAGGTATTAAACGTCGTTTGAACTTTGGCCGAGGTCAATATTTACTTTTAATGATGTTTATATACGAATGATGTTTAATGATGTTTATATTCGTTTTGGGTCGTCTTTTCCGTATATCTCGTGGGATTGTGAGTTGGAGAGACGGCCGTGATGGCGGGGAGAGGGGTTGGAATTCTCTCAAGCAGGGATTCAACCCGTGTCCTTACAAAAGGTCTTTGTCCGAGATCACCGGGTCCGATCGGTGCAGCCGTGCAGCGATCGGTGCAGTCGTTTGTGCGGCACCTGGGAAAACAACATCGTCACAATGAAAACATCGTCACAATGAACGTTATGCGAACGCAAATGTTATGCGGGAGTCCAAACCTGAAAATGCTGGAGACCAAAGCTGAAATTGGAAAAACTAAATAGCCTATTTTACTACTGGGGATCCCAGGATTACCCACCAAAATATCGTTGCGATCGGTTCAGCAGTTTTTATGGTACCTTCGAACGGACAGACAGACGGACGGACATTTGGTGAATTATAGTAAGATTATACGGGTTCGAAATTATATAAAATTGTATTATATTGTTACGGACCGCGGATAGGATGTTGTTTTGCCGAGCGGATGGCGCCGCGGCCCTAACAGTTACCCCGACTAACCCGATTCCTGGACGTTGGCCAAAATCGCGCCACAGATATTCAATATGGAAACCTCTAAAGCGACCGAATGTAAAGAGGAAGAAGAAGACGTACAGAAGAATAATAGGATTTATTATTTACACACACTAAAGCAAAAGGAGCAGTCAAGGTTATATACAGGGAAAATGGAAAAAGCAGGTGACACAGTGAAAATACTAGCTTAACTATACAAGCTTAACTTATTCCAGGGACAAGACAAACAAAACAAACTCACGTACACAAGAAGGATGGAATGGCAGGAATGAATGCTGGAAGGAGGAATGGGAAGGTTCAGCTGGGGCAGATGGTTCGGGCTTGATCCCGCACGGGACGTCGGGCTGGACCTCGACGGCCACCGATGCCACCGCAATCTGGTTCCCGCGGGGTAATGGGTCGAAGCTGCCTGGTGGAGTCAACGCTGCTTGTGGAGCCAAAGCTGCTGGTGGAGCCAAAACTGCTGGTGGAGCCAAAGCTGCTTCTCTGGCTCACCTCAAGACACATCTCCCTTCTTTCTCCGAGGGCTCGTCCCGACTCGTCTGCCGTCTCTGGCGCAACTCTTTCTTGGAACTTCTCTGGCGCAACTCTTTCTTGGAACGTTTGGCGCAACTCTTGTAATTCACCTCTCCCTCTCTTGCTTAGTCCAACAACAACTTCTCGGCTTTCGCGCGCGTGCTTTATAGCGCCTCAGGCGATAAAGCCGCTTGTGTCCAGGACACGCCCATCGGTCAGCTCGCCTCGGCCCTGATTGGTCGGCATGGCCCTCTGGCTCCGCCCTTGATGACGATGAGCGGGCACGCCCTTCTTCCCCGAGTTGACCACGCCGTAATGGCGGCAAATGCAGTTGGCAGTAGAGGTTTTGGGAATGGGAATGAAAGGGGATCTATCTATTTGAATTCGGTGCAATGGAGTATTAATTAATGGAAGACAAAGCCTTAACCTAATACACAGAATAAGGAAATAAACTACTGAACAGGGATATATGGTGTCCTTCGTGTATGCTTTATGGAATTAACTACGGGAACGCCCTTTGACCTTTATACAACACTGGAGTAAGGAGGGCGATATTTTACAACAATTTACACAACAACAACAACAAAAAAAAAAATTCTCATATCCACAACAATATTATATTATATTATATTATAGGGGTTCAAAATTATATTATATTATAGGGGTTCAAAATTATATTATACTAGCAGAAGTACCCGGAATTGCCGGGCGGGGGAGGGGAGGGGAGGGGGAAGAGGAGGGGAGGGGAATGGGGGGGAGGGGAGGAGAGGGGAGGAGAGGGGGGGAGGGGAGGAGAGGGGGGGGGAGGGGAGAAGGGGGGGGAGGGGAGAAGAGGGGGGGGAAGTACCCGGCATTCAGTGTATAAACGTGAGGGAGAAGAGGGGGGAGGGGGAGGGGGAGGGGGCAAGGGGAGGAGGGGGGAGGGGAGGAGAGGGGGGGAGGGGAGGAGAGGGGGGGGAGGGGGAGGGATGGGAGAGGAGAGGGGTGGGGAGGGGGGAGGGGGAGGGGCAGGGGGAGGGGGGGAGGGGAGGGGGAGAGGGGTGGGGGAGGGGAGGGGAGGGGAGGGGGAGGGGAAGGGGTAGGAGGGGGAAAAGGGAGGGGTAGGGGGGAGGGGGAGGGGAGGACGGAGGGGGAAGGGGTAGGGAAGGGGAGGGCCAGTCAACAATGACGTTGCAGTTCTCATGGTCGGAGAGCAGCACAACAATCGCGACATCGTCCTGAATCTTCGCAACAGCACGAAGCGGCTTTTGGAGACTCACCGATCCTGTGTCGCCCTCCAGTACCGGCGTTGCCGGGTGGGGGAAGGGAGACCCGTACATTCCCAACCCGTACATTCGCCCTCTCGACTCAAGCTCACTCGGACAAAAGCCTCGCACAAATTACACCGTGAAGGCCCAATGGCCATGTCTATGCCACAAATCAAGTACGTGAGCGAGTCGGGCGCACTGAATTGAAAATATATAGAACGCTCATACTCCGTGAAAAGTGAAGCCAACTGGCGGCGGAGATGGAACATCACGTGATCGCTCTGAGCGAATCAGCGCACTGCTCTGCCACTGGTCAGAATCCATGTATAATATTCCTCGCTGAAAAAAAATCTATGTGAAACATGCTACTATCTATGCTAAATCATACTAAATCATGCTAAATGCTAATCATGATAAAATCTATGCTACTTGCTGTGAGTTTATGGCGGCAAGGAACATCACGTGATCGCGTCACGAACATCATTCGTGATCACGTCATCACGTGATCGTGATCATCATCAATGAGCGCGATGAGCGAATCAGCACGCTGGAATTTTCCTTCCTTACTCATGGCGTAAATAAATATACTGCCGTAAATATGGTACATTATTTAAAAAATTAATGTACTACAATATTTTTGAAAAATTTCATTGGTTGCGAGGAGACGGCAGCATGTAAAAACCGTTTGAATATTTGAAAAACAGTTTGATCCAGAGGTAAGTGGTATGGTCTTGCTGGTTGGTGGACACGATATGTGTAAGGGAAATTATTTTCTGTCATTCTTCTGAGTGGTTGCTTCTCCTTCCCGTATTTTTGTTCATTTATTGTTTTTGTCCACTCTCTTGAGTTGTGGGCCTTCCTTGGAGTGGTATTACATTTATCATCATCATCATTGGAATGTCTGTTGTAAAGATACGGACATCAAGTCCGTATCTTGACGCAGAGAGCATCAAGCACCATCTTTTTATACCAGGCAACGGCAACGGCAACGCACGAACGCAGACCTCGCTCGGCCCCGCCCACAGCGACCTCTCTCGGCCCCGCCCATAGCTGCCTCGCTCGGTCCCGCCCACAGCGACCTCGGCCGGCCCCAGCCCCGCCCACAGCGACCTCGCTCGGTCCCGCCCACAGCGACCTTGCTCGGTCCCTCCCACAGCGGCATCACTCCGCCCTACACGGCACTATCTATATATTATTCGTACAATGCCGGGTACTTTTGCTCGCTGAAAAAACATATATGTGAAACATGCCACTATCTATGCTAAATCATGCTAAATCATGCTAAATGCTAATCATGCAGAAGTACCCGGCAAAAACGCAATTGCTTTTCGCTCTGAAATACGTGCGAACATGTAACTGAGTTAATGGCGGCATCGAACATCACGTGATCGCTCTGAGCGAATCAGCCTGCTGCTCTGCTACCGGTCAGATTTCGGTCATAATATTTCGCACTGAGGTAAAAATATGGTAAAAAAATATTATGAAATCAATTTTTAGGTCGGCCATGTTCGTCCCAGGCTCAATGGCCATGTCTGTGCAAAATATCAAGTACGTGAGCCTCTCCGTTTAGGAGTCTACCGGTAACATTACACACACACACACACACACACACAAACTGTGTTTTATATACTAGGGCATGCCCGTACTATATATATATCTAAAATTATATCCCCCCCCTCTATTTACATGAAATGGTTTGGTCCAAAGCGAACGGCTTGCGAGTACGGTGACAATCCCCCCCCCTCTATTTACATGAAATGGTTTGGTCCAAAGCGAACGGCTTGCGAGTACGGTGACAATCCCCCCCCTCTATTTACATGAAATGGTTTGGTCCAAAGCGAACGGCTTGCGAGTACGGTGACAACCCCCCCCCCCCTCTATTTACATGAAATGGTTTGGTCCAAAGCGAACGGCTTGCGGAGTTTGGTAAAGAAATCGCCATAGCGTGCACAAACGCGCAGGAAAGCGAAAGAATCGCAAATTAGTTTTAATTAGTTTTAAAACATAGTTTAACGGCAACATAGTTTGCCAACGTGAAATAAATGAATACGCTCTCAAATGTGCCGTCCGAGGCAGAGTCTGTTCGCCACGTTCGGCACACGTGATAGCTCGCTGCTCTCTGATTGGTTGAATCGTTTTTTGGACATAGCTCGGTAACTACTTCTCCGATTAATATGAAACCTTGAAAAGGCACATCCTCGGGTCCCCAGCAATATACCTGGCAAGTTTAAAGTATATCGGACCCGTGGTTGTCGAGAAACAGCGGTCACAGACATACAGAGATTACTGGAATTATAGATAGACTAGAACGGGCACTCGGTAGAGCGCATACCTTCGCCGCAGCTACTGTTCTGTACTTGGCATGGGAGTGTAGGGAACAGAACAGTGAACAGTTTGGTGCTGATTTCATGCAAATCGGATAAGAATTGACCGAGTTATGACAAATAAAAATACGATTTTGACCTTTTCGTGACCTTGACCTTGACCTTTGACCCGATTGCTCCCAAAATCTAATCAAATGTGTCCCGTATAATAACCAATCATCCCACCAAATTTCATGCAATTCGGTTGAATACTTTTTGAGTTATGCGAATAACATACACACACACACACACACAGACATACAAATAAATACACAGCGATCAAAACATAACCTTCCGCTTTTGCGAAGGTAACTAGGACGTGCCCGTACGTGGGTGCCCGTTCCTTGCCAAAAAAAAAAAAAAAAAAAAATTTGTGTAGGGGTGTGTGTGTGTAAACATCCTAGGGCGTGCCCGTACGTGGGTGCAAAAAAACATGCGTGCAAACAACAACAACAAAAAAAAACTTTGAAACCACGTGGCAGTAACGACCACAGAACCCCCCCCCCCCCCTCTATTTACATGAATGGTTTGGTCCATTCGCAACGACCACAGAACCCCCCCCCCTCTATTTACATGAAATGGTTTGGTCCAAAGCGAACGGCTTGCGGAGTTTGGTAAAGAAATCGCCATAGCTCGGTAAGTACTTGTCCGATTAATATGAAACCTTGAAAAGGCACATCCTCAGGTCCCCAGCAATATACCTGGCAAGTTTCAAGTATATCGGACCCGTGGTCGTCGAGAAACAGCGGTCACAGACAAACACACAGACATACACACATACACACACACACACACACACACACACACACACACACACACACACACACCACACACACACACACACACATTACTGGAATTATAGATAGATATAGATTATGGGGGTTCAAAATTATATTATATTATAGGGGTTCAAAATTATATTATATTTTAGAGGTTCAAAATTATATAAAATTGTATTATATTATAGGGGTTCAAAATTACACGGGATAGATAAATGGGCCACCCTGTACTTCAATTTTAATAAAATAATGATTTCAAACATCGTTTATAGAAATCCGGAAATTTAACGCTGTTGAAGCAGTCTTATGCACCATCCTATAGAACATGTCGAAGTACTGCCAATTTAGAGGTTATTGGAAGTATCAAGAGAGTGACTTGCTTGAGCTCTACAGTGTTCAAGTATTTAACTCAATTTAAATAAAATAAAGATTTTAAAGGTAATATAAATGAATTAATTCCAGAATTTACGGCCATTACCCCCGTGTCTATTACATCACTCTAAAAAAAATGAATGAATGAATAATCGTTTTAAGGCCATTTTCCCCGCTAGAGCGGGGGTTAGCCTTGCGGGCCCCATGACAATCATGGTTCCCTGTTTGAGGCAATGTTTTATGGCCGGATGCCCTTCCTGACGCCAACCCTTGGTCGCCTCTTACGATGCGCAGGGATACGGTGTACCTATTCTAAACCGGGGTACACACCGGGACTATTATTATATTATTACTATTACATCACTCTATCAACACGTATTACATCACTCTATCAAACACATTCCATTAGTTCTTCGTGCATGTTGTTTGTGTCCATTATAACGTCCTTAAAAGCAGGAAGTTTCCTGTTTAGAATGATTTACAACTTTGTTTAACTGCCAGACAGAGTAAAAAAAATAGGACCACTGGACTTATTTAAATAGGGCCACATCTTATCTGTCGCTGATTGTGAGACATTTTCCAGGTTCAGTAATGTGCAAAGAGGCTTTCTTTGTAGGACACGTCATTGCATTGCACTTCATTAAAAATGCAGGAAGATTGTTCCCCCAAGACAGGACTGACTGCCTGGGGTCAGGATCAGCCCAACTATGGGAATATGAATAAAAACAATTGATAGGAAGTGGCTTATTAATCTGACCTCCCACCATTACATATGCATACTGTACGTTAAACTTTACATTCCATCGACCCCAAATAACCCATCCGTTTACTATTTCAAAGATGGCAGCTTTAAACATTCGGGAATGTTCTGGGTCACCAAAAACGAACTTTTCCTGCCACACCACAGAAAAGTTATTGTTCTTCATGGCAACTCTCTTCAATGAGCTTTTTTATGAAAACAAAATCAAAACGAGAGAAGAGAGAAAGAGAAAGAGAGGGGGAGAGACAGAGAGAGACAGAGAGAGACAGTGAGAGACAGAGAGAGAAAGACAGACAGACAGAAAGAGAGAGACAGAAAAGAGAGGGAGAGACAGAGAGAGAGAGAGAGAGAGAGAGAGAGAGAGAGAGCGAGAGAATTTTGAATTTGCAACACCATTTATTTCACAAAAAAAATACACCAGGTCAAGTTCCATTTTTACAGGAGAGAAAATAAAAATAAAAACAACAGTTCTTAATGTTAAAAAGAAAAAAAAAAAAGAAAAAAGTACAAATCCGATTCATTTACAACACATAATGCTTCATTATTACACCATTTGCACTCAATGAGTTTGACATTTTCATTCGGAGAGAGAGAGAGAGAGAGAGAGAATGAGAATGGATACCATTTATTTCCACAAAAATGCACTAGGATGTCAACCTATACCGCAAGGGTATTTACAAGCAGGGGCAGAGAAAAAAAAGGTACAACAACACCAAAGCATCACACTCTTGATGCAATTCTTAAAACATCATGACGAGTTTCGAGTCCTGAACCACACACAAGGCCTCGTGAGTGCACCATTTCCATTCAAAAAATTCAATATTCCCGTTACTCATGTGGTGATCAAATTCCAGCCTTAATCTTGCTGACACCAGCCCTTTAAATATTGGAATGACGTCATCACCATAACATTTATCAATTTTAATTTTCCTTGACTTATAAATTGCATATTTTGCAATGGCAATCAGGAAATTCATCAAGGCACCAGCATTTTTACAAGAGGAGGTAAAGGGTACACCAAAAATAAACATATGCAAGGTAAAAGTGAAGGATAATTTATAAGAAAGGTGTGCAATCACAGAAAGTAGAGGTGCTAACCTCCTGCACTGGACATATGCATGAAAAAGATCCTCCTCCTGTTCGCAGAAGGGACAATTTACAGGCACCGAGGCATTAAGATGGTGGATAAAAGTGTTTGAGGGGAGAGCCCAATGTGTTAGCCTCCATTGGATATCCGCTAAGAACCCATAGATGGGTGGAACAAACATATTATGCCACAGTGGAGTAGAGGGAAACCCCGGCCCTAACCGTTCTGACCACAAGGCCACACGCATCGCTCCAGACAGGGATGAGACTTCTTTCCCCCTCACGAGTTTAAGGACACCAGCCTTAGTTACTAAGTGAAAGGGGGAGGGAAACCCATCATCATTGGACTGGACAGAGGGCAGCACCTTGATTTCGGGGAAAGATAGTCGAAGATCTTCGACAATTCCGGCACCTTCCCAGCCAATGTTTAGCTGCCTGAATTTTTTTACGACTACCTGTTTGATTTGTTGAACAACTCGAACAGATGCTACACAAACACCTGTCGCCACCACCCCAGCAGACCTCCACTTGGTTCCAGATGCATCCCTTAGATCACTCACTTTGCTTACGCCTCCTTTAATGAATTTTTGAATTAAAGCATGGCTACGAGGAATACATGGGAAAAAGCTGTTATAGAACAGAGGCTCTTGGAGGAAATTACGACAATTATATGCCTCAAGACAACGTTTAACCTCAAGGCCTTTCCATGCATCCAGCAAACTCCGATAAAAAGCGGGAAGTGAAGCACTGCTGACACAATCAAGGTCCACCAAGAGAAGGTGCCGATCATAGTTCATTCCACCAGCCTGTTGTAATAGAAAATGTGCAAATGGGCGCCAGGGCAGCTCCTCCGCATACAGTAGTCTCTGCACAGACTGCAGGCGAAAAGCCATAAGCCGCCCAGAGACGTCAATGACTCCTTGGCCCCCCTCCTTCCGAGGGTGGTACAGTATACTGGGCCGCAGCCAGTGGTAGCCGCTCCAAAAAAAGTCTATCAACTTCCTCTGGATGGCAGGGATCAGCTCCTTGGGTGGCTGCAGGGTAATGACTTTATGCCACAATCTCGCTGCAATCAGGTTATTGATAACAAGAGCGCGGCCTCTGTATGAAAGAGACCGCAGTAGTCCTTTCCATGATTTTAAACGATATGTGATTTGTTCCACACCTCCTTCCCAATTCCTCATTTCCATTTCATGGTTTCCAAGATAAACTCCAAGATATTTGACCCCGTCTGTTTTCCATACCAGATTTTGTGGGAGTGATGGTGGTGATATGACTGAGGGGTTACCTGAACTACACCACAAGGCTACACTTTTACTCCAGTTTACTTCACCAGAAGAGGCTGCAGAGACGTCTTTTAAGCACTGCTGTACTGCAGCTACACTGCCCGGGCCTTTAAGTAAAACACAAACATCATCAGCATAAGCTGTTACGACAAATTTTAACCCCTCTACCCCCATATCCTGAGGCAATCGTTTCCTGAAGGATGCCAAAAGTGGTTCAAGGGCAATTGTGTACAACAGTCCCGAGAGAGGACAGCCTTGGCGGATACCCCGTCGAAAGGAAAAGGGGGAGCATAAGTTATTATTTACTTTCAACATACAGAAAGTGTTTGTATATAACAGTTTAACATATGCTGTGAAGGTTTCACCAAAGCCCATCCCCTTAAGAACCGAAAACAAGTATGCATGATCAACACGATCAAAAGCCTTTGTTTGATCCAGAAACAATAACCCAAAACTGGCAGGCACATACTTTTTACAGGAAATAATATCTCTTACCAGAAACAGGTTATCATGCATGGACCGTCCAGGAACACAGTAGGTTTGATCCGGCTGTATGACAGAGCTGATCACCTCTTTCAGCCGATTCGCTAATACTTTAGACAAGATTTTGTAGTCAGTACACAGTAAGGAAACAGGTCGCCAGTTCTCAATGAGTTGAATGTTCCCAGGCTTCGGCAAAAGGCATACGACCGCCCTTCTACAGGACAGAGGAAGTTCTCCAGCACGAAGGCTTTCGTCAAGGACTTCAAGCAGATCCGGTCCCACAAGATTCCAAAATGTCTTATAAAACTCTCCAGGCAGCCCGTCAATCCCCGAGGCTTTACCATCTTTCAAGCCTCGCATGGCTGCTTCAAGTTCATCAGGTGAAATTGACGATTCCAGTGTGTGCTGCTTGTCCTCCTCGACTTCTGGGAGCCCAGCAATCAGCTCCTGTATCGCCTCACTGTTGATACTCTGGGCAGAATACAGGTCAGAGTAAAATGCTTTCAAGGCCGCTTTAATCTCCAGTTGGGAGGTAACCGTTGACCCATTAGCAGTACAGAGCTTATGAATTTGCTGCGAGTTTTTCACCGAATTCTCCAAGCTAAAGAAGTCCTTATTTGGCATATCCAAAGTCAAGTAACTCATCCTCATACGCACCAAGGTACCCATTGCCCGCTGCCTCACCATTTCGGTCAGTAATGACCTTTTTGTCCATAGCAACTGATCATATCCAAAATCTTTCCCAGCCCCATTACGATTCTGTTCCAATTCTGCAATTTCGGCCTTTAATGAGTCAATTGAGAGACTTTGCATTTTAGTAGTAAACAGACTATACTGTTGACAAAACGTTTTAACTTGACACTTTGCAAGGTCCCACCATATGCGAAGGTTGGCATGCTCAAGCTTAGATGACCGGATTTTCCCCCACACGGTTCGGAAGGCATCTTTAAATTTCTTATCACTTAACAACCGAGTATTGAGTGACCAGTATGCGCTACCTCCTGATGTCAGGGGTAATTTAAAGGACATTGCCACTAAATTATGATCTGAAAACCCTGTTGGGAGTATTTGGGTAGTGGACACCACATTCAGCATTGGCTTATTGATATAGATCCTGTCCAGCCTTGCCCATGATATGACGCCATCATGACATCTGCACCATGTGTAGGCCTGTGAAGTTGGATGCTGCAACCTCCACACATCCTCAAAGCAATAGTTCTTGATGAGGCTCGCTAACACCTTTGCAGAAGCGCCGTGGGGTTCATGTCCATTCCTGTCAACTGAAGGATCAATTGTACAGTTAAAGTCCCCTGCGATACAGGTGAGAGCAGCTGGATCCAGTCCCTCTACAAAGTCCCGCAGTGTGGAAAAGAATGTTCTTCTTTCTATAGGTTCACTTGGTGCATACACATTTACTATAATAAGCTTTTGTGTATTGCAGTAGAACTCCACCGCTATCAAATGTGCCTTATAGACCTCCCTATAAATAACACTCTGAGTGGGAAGCCTGGGACTTAAGGCGATGGCAACACCAGCCTTGGGTGTGGAAACCCCACTCAGCCACCATTGCCCTTTAAAAAGTTTACACCATTCAGCTGCCAAATTGTTTGTGGCATGGGTCTCTTGCAATAGAATGACATCTGCTTTTACCCTCTCCATTGCCTGGATTGCTTGAATTTTCCGTAAGGGGGCACATCCCCCATTGATGTTCAGGGAGGCAATATGTATTTCTCGCGTTGTCATTCTAAGGTGGTAGCTCACCGTCTGCCTGCAATTCTTTGTTCGCCTTTGTTACTGCTTTACGAAGACGTTGAAATTGAGGCTCTGAGAGCATGGGGTCATTTTTCTGTAAAAGAGGTTTCAAAACCTTAATGAAAGCTTGGACATCAGGGAAGTGATCTCTAATTACAACGTGACGTTGTCTAAACGTTACGTTTAAGAAATCAATGACCTTCCCTTTTGTCACCTCTGCTTGCCTCACCTGCTCCTTCTGAGACTCACTCAGGGCAGCAAGACTGCATCCTTCCTCATCAGCCTCGACCCCACTCTCACCCAGTGGTGTGTCAGGTACTGGCACCTCATCTGTGTCATTGTCACCATGGTATTTTTGTTGCGTCTGCATGGCACCAACTACCCCATCGTTGTTGTCTGCCACCGACTTATCGATCTCTTTCTCATCATCTTCCGTTGAGATGGGGGTCCTTGACTGCTCGTCGCATGGTGCAGGGTGTCCACCATCACACACGGTGACACGCTCGGTAATGCTTAGATTCTCTTCATCCTGTGAAATGGGCAGATTCGCATCTCTACCTATTGCATTACCATTTTGCTCATGGTCATCAGGTTGGTCTGTATTACCATCTTCCTGCACGAGAACCATTTTGTTTCCTTTTCCTCCATTCTCATCGCTCGCAAGAGAGCGTTTCAAGTTTCTCCTCGACTCGGTCTCCATCAGCTTCACCTCCTCGAAGTCCCTTTGTTCTTGAGGTTGCAGCCTCTCCTCCACATATGGTTGCTCCACTACCATATGGGCTTCTCCACCAGCACCACTGTCACCCGCACCCTCGTATTCCGGTGTTGACCTTTTTTCGACACCTGGCTCATCTACAGGGTCGTTCAAGTCATTTACAGGTGGGGGGGGGGGGGGGGGCTGCCCCAGCTGCTGTGGCATAACTCTTCCTCACATCAGGACAATACTGCCGAGTGTGTCCGTATGCCCCACATGTATAGCAAATCAAGGTCTCAGTAGCTGCAAAGATCCGGTAGTCATGATCTCCTATTTTAAAATTTATAGATATGTTCAGCTGTTTTGCCTCATCCTTTAGTACGACGAAACAAAAACGTCTAAACGACTCTACATGCTTCAGCCTTCCGTTCCTGGTTCGCAGGGGGACCGTGATAATTCGTGAGACGACAGTCCCATGCTCCCCTAATTTTCGTAGGATTTCTTCATTCCTCAGAAAGGGCGGAACGTTACTTAAAATAACTTTAACCGCCGGCGTGTCCATGGACGATACCGGAACAAATTGGTCGTTCCCCAACGTTAACCCGTTTTGCACCACGATGTCTGCAAGGCTAACTTGTGACACGAAAACCACCACTTTGTGGTTCATTCGAGACGCAGCACGAATGTTATTTACCCCGATCAAATCCCCGATTGCAAGTAGAACATCGTCCATTTGCACGTCTTCCGGCGGAACAAGGCACAGCCCGTGCTTACGCGATAACACCTCATCACTAACACGATCAGCAGTCCTTTGACTATTCCTATTAGCCATTTATCGGCAATCAACTAAACAAACTGAACAGTAACAATGCAATAAACTAACCAAACAAATCAAAATTAGTTAAATAAGTAAATAAATAAATAAATAATCGGCACGATATAACCAACCCACGTTATAAATTAATACAGGTGGCTAACCGTTACCGTGCTGTCTCTCTCTCCCTCTCTTGTCTCAAGAGCAGAAGGGAAACACGGAGAAACTTCACAAACTCGTACAAGGACACAAATGGAGTGAAAGGAGGATAGGAAAGACCACCAACACAGCACCGTACTCACAGCTCAACACCCACAGCCGCCATGATTACCACACCCACGCACGACTCACAACCATCCAGAAGGGGGCGTGCGAGAGAGCGAGAGAAAGAGAGAGAGAGACTTTGACTTTTGAAGCTCTTTTATTATAAAGGTAAGAAACCCATACAAGTCATGCAAATAATAAAGTCACCACAATTCAAAACATGTGCAGCCAAACAACAACAATAAAAACACCAAACACTAAAATAAAAAACTTAACAAACCATGATCAAGTTTACAAAACCCACCCTTTGCACACCATTTTTCCACAAAGGTTTGTAAATCATCTTTCATTTGGAAAAAAGAAAATTCCATGCGTAACCTTGCCATGACTAGAGCCTTAAACACAATTACCACATCACATAAAATATCAGCATTTGCCAGGAGCTTTGCTTTTCTTGTTTTGTAGATTGCTAATTTTCCAATAGAAATTAAGAAATTAGCAAGAGCAGTCTCAGAGCGTTTTTTATAACTAAGTGGTGTTCCAAAGATAAAAACACGTGTAGAAAAAGAAAAGTTCATACGATTAAAAAAAGTTGATAAAAAACCAAAGAAGGGAAAGAGTCTTGCACAATCTACGTAAGCATGGAAAAGGTCTTCAGAAATCATACAAAAGGGGCATTCCACTGAATTATCCTCATTAAAACGATGTAATAAAACATTGGAGGGCAACACCATATGGGCGAGTCTCCAAGCAATATCACCAGTCCTTTTAACAATCGGTGAAACATACATTGCAGACCATTGCGGATGGGAGGGAGACCCAGAAGGCAGTTTCTCTTTCCATCGAGCCCCAAAAGAAAGAGGCTGTAACGAGGGAAACCGAACTGAGATACACAAACGATACAGTCTCTTTTTATCCTTGCTGGAAAGTGGCGATGAGGATAGCAAGATAGATGTTGTGGTGCTATCAGCTGGCAGGCTAGAGCTAGCACAGATCTGTGGTGGTGTACGGTGGTCACCATTGTTGGCGGTTGAGCTCAGGCCCAGGTGCCTAAAAACACACAGGATTTCCTGTAGGACCTTGGCTACGCTCCTCAAAGATCTGATGCCAGTTCTTACTTGAAGATGTCCTGCGGAGAACCAACTGTTCCTGTTACAGTCACGAAGGTCCCGAGTCGTTTTCATGCCAGCACTCACAAAACGTTGCACAAAGGCACGTGAGCGAGGAATAGCAGGAAAGAGGGCATTGTAGAAAAGGGGTTCCCGGAGGAACCTTTCACTGTTGTATGTCTCCATTTGGCGAGTTATTGAAATGGACCGCCAGACGTTCAAGACATCTTGGTAAAAGTCAGGGAGCAGCGAAGCATCGACATGTTGCAGCTCCATGAAGAAGAGTTCACAATTGTACCCAAGCATGCCGGCTTGTTTTAGTATACAGTTTGCAGTCGATTTCCAGGGCAAGGCCTCCAGAAATATAAACGACGAGCTGTGGAGACTCGGAAGGCCATCACCCGACAAAGAATGTCCACAAGCCCATGACCACCTTCTGCCAGTGGGAGGCAAATAGTCTCTGGCTTTAGCCAGTGTTTGCCATCCCAAAAGAAGTCAAGTAAACATTTTTGGATTGACGACACCAACGTTGCAGGTGGCTGCAAGGCAATCATTTTATGCCATAAGAGAGGGGCCACCAGGTTGTTAATGACCAGTGCACGACCTCGGAAAGACAAGGTCGACAAAATTCCTCTCCATCTGTTTAATTTGTTGCTGATTTTGTGGAGCAAACCATCCCAATTCCTTTTGACAAAGCCTGGGGTTCCAAGGTAAACACCGAGGTATTTCACACCTTCTTTTTCCCATGTCAAATTCATAGGGAGAATTGGAAGGGCAGAAGGTGGCGTACCGCCGACCCAAACTGCTTTGCATTTCGACCAATTAATTTGCGTTGTACATGCTTGAGAGTAAACCCGTAGGCACTCAAATAGCAGAGCAATGTCATTACTGCTGCGAACAGCAACACATACATCATCAGCATAGGCCGAAATGATAACGGGATTTTCTGAGGGAGTCACTGAAAATCCCATAAGAGAAGATCGTAAACGAATCAAAAGGGGCTCAATGCAAAGAGAGTACAATATTCCAGATAAGGGACAGCCTTGCCGAATTCCCCTCCCAATCCGCAAAGGTGAACAGAGACCATCATTGATTTTGATCAAGCTAAAAATGTGATTATACAATAAGGATACATATGAAATAAAGGATGCCCCAAAACCAAATTGCTTTAAAATGTGAAACAAATACTCATGATTAACAGAGTCAAAAGCCTTTTCTTGGTCAATAAAAAAGAGACCGGTATGTTGTTGTTGAAATGCACACACATCCCACAGGTCTCGTACCAAAAAAATGTTATCGTGCATAGATCTGTGCATAACACAGTACGATTGATCCTGATGTATAACTGTGCTTAGAACAGTCTTTACACGGTTAGCTAGCGTTTTGGCAAAAATCTTGTAATCTGTGCAGAGAAGAGAGATTGGACGCCAGTTCTGTATCAATTGCAGGTCGTTTTTCTTAGGGATAAGGCAAACAACTGCACGCCGACAACTAAGGGGTAACAATCCCTCACGCAGACTGTATAAAAACACTGAGTGCAAAGCAGGACCAAGCATGTCCCAAAAGGTTTTATAAAATTCAGCTGGTAGCCCATCAAAACCAGGAGCCTTATGATCAGCAAGGCCATCGAGCGCAGTTTTAAGTTCACCGAGAGTAATGTTCTCATCCAAGACATGCCGTTGATGCTCATCTATCTGCGGTAAATTGGTCGTAATATTCTGCATTGCAGGCACATCATTGGGCTTAAAGGAAAACACATTCTCAAAATAAGACCGAACAAAGTGAACAATCTCCGTATTATCACTAAGAATATGCCCATCACTAGCCCGAAGACTAAGCATTTGCTGGCTCGCCTTCATCGTCTTCTCAAACTTAAAGAAATCTTTACAACATGTGTCTGACGACAGTAAACTATTAACTCTCAGCCTGACTAAGGCACCAATACCATTTTCTTGAATTAATTCCTTAAGCAGAGTTTGTTTTTCAAAGAGGAGTTGACACCGTCTTTCATCACTGAGGACCTCAGCACCTTCCTGCAATCGTAGAATTTCTTGTTTCAAGGCATCAATACATAATTGTTTACTTTGAGAGCAATTGGTTTTGTATTGCTGACAGAAAACACGGATCTGCGCTTTAGCATAGTCCCACCACTGACAGAGATTTAGGAAACGATGTTGGAAATCCACAACCTTGTCCCAAAAAACCACAAAGGATGATTTAAAGAAAGGATCGCTCAGAAGTGAGGTGTTAAGAGACCAATACAGAGTGCGGCGTTTGAAGCGAGGAAAGGAAAAGCACAGTTTTACCAAAGAATGATCAGAGAAGCCTGAAGGGACAATAGCCGTATATGTCACAAGGTTGACAGCAGAGTTAGGAATATAAAATTTATCAAGACGAGCAAGTGAAAGATGATTTAGTAAAACCCGACACCAGCTAAATTGCTGCAGGTTTGGGTGTTGTTGCCGCCATACATCGTTGAGGTCATGCCGCGAAGTTATACTGGAAAGAGGCCTACTTGAAGCTGGATGTGGCTCTGCACTGTTCCTATCTAAAGTTGGGTTTAAAGTACAGTTAAAATCACCCCCTAAGCACAACAACGTATCAGAAGAGAGGTGTCTCAGGAAATTAAAGGACTGATTAAAAAAAGTTCCTCTATCTGTGCTATCACTTGGAGCATAGACGTTAACAAACATAAATCGTTGCTGATTGTATTCAAGCTCTACAGAGGCTAGATAGCCTGGTACGATTTCCTTAAAGATGGGGGGGGAGACAGACAAACGTGAACTGACAAAAAAAGCAATACCCGCACTCACAGAATCTGTATTACTAAAAAACCAAGTGCCAATCAGCTGTTGCTGCCAATCAGCCATGCAGTCTGCAGTGGCACGGGTTTCTTGCAATAAAAGTACATCAATCTTTTCCCTCCTGGCTAATTGCACAGTTTGGGACCGACGCAGCTGACTGCGCCCACCATTAATGTTCAAGCTTGCTATGTTCATAGAAACATAGGCAGCAACACAGCCATTACAGGTTTAATTCTTTCCTTGCTGTGACAAGGTACCTCTTCAGTCTTTTCAGTGATTGATCAGAAATATGAAGGGCCGCAGATTGTTGTACAACTTCCTGAGCCCCACTAATGAAGGCGTGAGTATCAACGAAGAAATCGCAGATTTTCACGCGCTTTTTACGGTAAGTTTTTTGTAGGAAATCCACGATTTCAGCAGGAGGGACGGAGCCTCCAGAGACATGCTCCGATGAGAAGTCGGCCTCACCATCACTCAGTGAGGCAACGGAAGAACCCCCATCAGAGTCACAATCATTGCATTGAGAGTCCATTGCTGAGGCAACAGGCTCATCGACGTGAAAATCTGAGACTTCAGCACTATCGCCCTGCTGACCATGAGCTTGACAAGGCTCAGCTGCCTCAATGGAGGATTCCACAGACAGATCACTAGTTCCAACACACTCACCACTCCCCACAGAGGGAGGGGTGGCACAATCAACACAAGCTTCATCAGGGGACACACATGGAGGCTCAACCTCACATGGAGGTTTACCCTCAGAACACTGGAGAGACTCAGGTGCTGTCTGGCCAACACATACATTTTCAGCATTTATCACATTACCCTCAGAGTATTCTGAAGGCGGGGGAGGTTGAGCAATTTCCTCAACTGGAGGAAACTGCTGAGGAGGAGGTCGCGCTCCACCATAACCTTCACTAACCACTTGAGCGAAGGTTGGAGGACAGGCCAAGACCTTAGTATCAGGCTCGTTGAGGTCGCTAGAAGGTGGGAGGGTTCTTTTCCTGGTTCTCTGTTTGTCTACAATGGGGTTTGCATCAGCACCACCCATACTGTTTACCTCATCGACAACGATCTCAGTAGAGCCCTGCTGTTCATCACCATTCAGGCTAGTGGCTCTATCTGCGGACTTTTTCGGGCACGAGTCTTTTAAATGACCATATTGACCACACTCAAAACAAACTAGAGACTCTGTGGAGACAAAGACCCGATAAGTGTGACCTTCGACCTTGAAGGGAAATACCGCATTTAAAGAGGTTACACCACGCGGTAAAATCATATAAACAAAACGACGAAAGGACATGACGTGTTTTAAACGGTTATTTTTCCCTCGTACAGGAACCAAAGTAACTGAAGAGACAACAGAACCAAGTTTGTTTAGTTCAGTAACCAGGTCTTTGTTCTTAAGGAACGGAGGAGCGTTAGAGAGAGAAATCCGAACTGGCGGTGGGTCGAGTGGACATACCTGAACAAACACGTCGGGAGCAAAGAATAGCCCGTGCTCGACTATTTGAGCAACCATGGGCACTGTGGAAACAAAGATTACCACGCGTTTATTCATGCGAGAAGCCGCTTTTACATTATCCAAACCGATTATCTCTCCGACGGCAAGGATAATGGCCTCCACATCGATTCCCGATGGAGGTGAGCAAACTAACCCATGCTTCCGGGTTAGCGCTTCAAGAGACGTGTAACGAGAGCTATCCGCCATCGTTTACACGTTTAAACAAAGGATAAATGTATAAAGGGTTAATGAAGCCAAAAAGCTCCAGTAAACAAACGAAAAATAAAAATATTTACGAAAAAAGAAACGGAAAAAGGATTATGATTTGTAACACGAGGCGAAAAAACCCCGAAGAGGGAACCGCCCTAAGGGGGAACCTTTACCGGTCTCACCACGTGTGCTCTCTCACTTTCTCACTCTCAAGAGGGGGGGGGGGGGGGGGGGTATGATAACGTGGAAGGGTGACACACAAAAGACGGAACAAAGGTGAGAAAAGGTAAGGGGAGGGTAAAGATACAAACCACGAGCACGGAGCTACAATGCCAAGACACGAACAGACGCCATGACACCGCACCCAACACACGAACGGCCAGCAGGGGGCGCGAGAGAGAGAGAGAGAGAGAGAGAGAGAGAGAGAGAGAGAGAGAGAGAGAGAGAGAGAGACAGAAAAAGAGAGAGAGACAGAAAAAGAGAGAGAGACAGAAAAAGGGAGAGAGACAGAAAAAGAGAGAGAGAGACAGAAAAAGGGAGAGAGACAGAAAAAGAGAGAGACAAAAAAAGAGAGAGACAAAAAGAGAGAGAGGGAGAGAGAGAAAAAAAGAGAGAGAGAGAAAGAGACAGAAAAGGAGAGAGAGATGTCTGTAAAAGTCTCCTGGTGGAAATTGCTGTCCCAAAGCAAGTGGTTGTTCAGGGTAACGAGTTCCGGCGCTCACAATGAGAAGAGCTGCTCTACTAGATGATCCTGGTATATCTATGAGGATTGGAGTTCGTTGACTTGTCGATGTTAGATATTCCAATTACCTGCACTCAGTTTTACAGTCATCATTGCAAGGTGTATTACACCAAATTATTCATGAAATTCAATTGCCTTCCCAAGATGTCCAAAATAATCCCTGAACTAAGCATCACCTTTGATATTGTTGCGGTTCTGAGAATGTACAAATATGATCATTAAAGGTTAAAGGTTTGCCCCCATAGTTAGTCCACATGCAACACGCAGGCCACCTTAGAACAATAGTTATGTCATAGTATGTGTGTAGGATAAGGTCATTCCCATTCGTGATACCTGCGTTGTGTAAAGAAATAAATAAGCGTAGGTCCCATTCATTTTGCGGCCCACCCTCCAAATCGACCTCGTTGGGCAGCATCCATCCCGCGCCCTGATTCGGCTAATCCACCTCCTTTGCCAGCAGCGTTCGCTGCTCTTGGGTTTTCGCTCAAAACCAGCCAAATGCCACGAGGTAGGCCTGGAAAGGGGGAGGAGTGCGAGGTCGGGGTGTGGCCACGTCAAGCAGCCCGTCAAGGGCGGAGCCGATAAGAGTCAACAACCAACCAGGGCTCGGGTGGAATGGCTTAAGGGGCGTGGTAAGAGCGCGGCTGGCAAATTCCAGAGGGTTCGCTGGGCAGCGCTATATAAACGCGCACACAAAGCCCTTCGAGAGGACTCATGAGGGAAACCAAGCATTGGCATGATAGAGGACTTGAGGACTGGCCAGAAGGAATATATGAGGACTCGTTGGAAGGTTGGATTATTGAGGACTGTGCGGAGAGGACTCGCATGTTTGGCTTGCGCAATGTGAAGAGGACTGAAGGAATCGCGCTTGGTAAAGAGGACTGGATTGTGCAAAGAGGCCTCATGAGGAAAACGCATTAAGAAGCGCGTTCGAGCTGCCGATTATTACGTACGCAGTTGAGCCGCGAGTGTAACCGCCAAGCCAGCCTACCTTTCGCCCGTATTCTGCCCTGTAATTGTCCTCTCCCCGCAAACGACACGAGGAGAGTTCCTGGCCGCTGCCGCCTGACCATCGCCTTCACGGTACAAGTCGGGGACCGGAGTGAGCTGCCTGGACGCCATCATCCCCGGACCATCTACCCCAACCTTCTACATCCCCATGTGAGTGTGTCTGTGTGTGACGGGCACGTTTGTCCAGGGATAAGTTAAGACTGTATAAGCTTCACTGTGTGCACTTCTCCTCCTTCCTGTACAAATTATTAATAAACCAATTGTTCTTCCTGTCTCTTCCTAATTCGACCGTATCAGTCTTTTCCTCCATTCGGTAAGCGTGGCACGATTCGGAACTGCTCAAATCGGGTTTAGTTCTGTTAACAGCTCGGATCACAGCTCGCTATCGCTCGGCGTTTCCACTACAACCGTGGTTCGGGCGGGGTTATTTCCTTGCTTCCTGGGAGGCGTTGGTAATTAGGTAATAGGAATAATTCGGCCTACCACCCTATTCAGCGCTGACCGGAAGGAAAGTAATAGCCCCGGATCCCGTCGGCTAGTAAAAGGCAAGGGGATTAATCCCCCCTTGGTAAGGGGAAAGGCCGACGTTGAGATCAGCAACATTTGGTGTCAGGGAAGTGGGATTGGACCCGAAGTGCACCTAACGCACTCAAAATTACGAGCGGCCGAAATTGTATTAACATCCAAATTAACATCGTGCCATGGCTAGTCAAGACGGTCGGATGCCGGTGGGGGTAAATGAGGAGATAGAGGAGGAATTAGAAATAACCCAGGACCCCCGGGAAGAATTGGGAGAAATGGAGCACGTGATCGATGAGCGTGCGATGGCAGAGGTAGCAGGGGAAGAAAATGGCGGCGCCTCGCACATGGCGATGAGGGCTGCGCCCGCTGCGCAAGTGGGGGTGGTAGACATGCAAGCCTTCATGGCGCAATTCATGGCAGAAATGAAAAAAATGATGGGCGCCCAACAGAATGAAATAAATAAAGTAAATGGTAAGTTGGACGCCCAAAGCGATAAATCCACCCGGGAGAAAAAAGAAGTGGGGGGCCAATTGAAGGAAATGGGTGGCCATATGAAAGATGGGTTAAATAATTTGGAAAACAAAATGGGGGGTCAAATGAAGGACGTGGGTGGCCAAATTAAAGAAATGAAAGAGGGGTTAGTGGGGTTGGAAAACAGGATGGCCACCCAAGAGAATCAAATGGAAGGAATGAAAGACGGGTTAAAAGGGTGTGGTAACAGAATAGGAGGCCAAATAAAAGAGATGGGGAAAGAAATAGAGCGCAGGTCAAGCGGGAAGGTCGCACTGTTACGCAATGGGGAAGCGCGACTTGAGGAATGCGGGGAAAGCGAGGTTGAGCCAAGCACAGCCGGGTGGACTGGGGTAGAAATCGCGACACGGGGTATAGAAAAGCGGACGGCCGCCGAATTGGAAAATTTTATTTTATGTGCGCCAGCGGTCGTCGAGCTTAATAAGGAAAAAGAAATTATAGTTGAAATTGTGGTTGAGGAGACGGCAGATTTAGTACATGAATTGAAGAAAGAAATGGAATGTACTCAAAGTCTGCATTCGCATTGTGATGTCGTGCTGCCTAACCCCAATGAGAATTTGCAGGCGCTGCTGCGGAAAAGAATCCCAAAGGTGAGTAGGGCTGTATATGGCGTGAAAAGGTTTGGCGCGAAAGTGTTGGGCGCGAAAAAAAAAATCGCGCGCTTGGGATCCCGACGTCACCCGGGCGCTTGTGGAAGGCCCGTGGTGAGGTGTACGAAAGCGAATGGTGCGCGTGTGAGAAAAAAGTGTGCACCGAAGCACGGGTGTGTAACAGGAGAGTGTGAAAGTGAGAGTGAGTGCACAATGGAGCGTGTGTGGGAAGAGTGTGTTGAAACGGAGTGTGGAACAGAGTGCGACACAGAGTGTGAGTTGGCTGGAGAGGGTGTGCGAGAAAGCACACCAGAGCAGGTGGGCGTGCGGTGATGATTGGGTGTGTGCAGGAATGCACACCCGTGGGTATTACAGACTGTGTGCGAGAAGAGTGCACAGCAGAGTATGTGGAAAGCGCGTGTGCGCCAGGAAGTGCGCGATAGAAGTGTGTAATGGAGTGTGCGAGTGGCGTGAGTGCGCCTGAGTGGTGTGCACCTGAGTGTGGAATGGAAGAGTGTGCACGAGAGCATGCGGTAATAGAGTGCAGGGAGTGTATGGGATGTGCGAGTATGGGAAGGGTCGCGTGTGGATGTGAGAATGCGTCTCGGGCATCGACGCAGACCGGGGCAGCGTTTAGTGCAACGGATAGCCGACGCGAGCTCTCGGGGTGTGGTGTTCTTTGTGTGCTGCGGGGGCCAGCGGGGATCGTTGCCGCGGCAGCGTGCACGATTCGTGCCGGGCCCCGCCCTGTATGGTCGGTGCCGTGCCGTGGCGCAAGGGGCAAACGGCACGGTTTGAGGGGTAGGAGAGGTTGGACCTTCGCCCCCTGGCGTGCGCAGTGCTCCAGCCGGGGGAGGTTGGGCCACCGTGCATGGGGCCGCAAAGCCTCATGCCGGGATGGCGCCTGGAACCTCGGCTCAAGTATGCCTCCTCCCCAGAATCGAAAATGCCGGACGGACCCAACCTACAGGAGACAGACCACCAGTATGCATTGCTCGGCTTTGCGAAGCCGAGCTGAAATGACAATGTATTTCCGCACCGAGGCTCATAGTTCAGAGGACTGGACAGATAGTGATAGTGATGGCGAATGGTATATGGTGTAGAGGAATGGCAGATCTACCATCCCTCACATTGTATTATTTTTGGGGGCAAAGGAGCAGTAGATTTATGGGGTTGGCAGTGAAAGCTCGCCGAGGGCGGGCTAGGGTTACTGTTAGGGATTTAGAAAAATGACAGTGGGGACAAGATTTAAGTAGAGACATTGATACCGGTAGAGGGGACGTAGTCAGATTAGAAGGACTAGGGCATGCCCGTACATGGGTGCCCGTTCCTTGCCAAAAAAAAAAAAAACGCTACCCGTACGCTCTACCCCGCCCGTACGCCCGTACGCCCGTAAACAAAAAAAACAACGCTCTTCGCTTCCGCCCTTCGCTCTGACTGAATTGGGAGAAATAATGCGCATAAGAAATCGAGAAATTATTATTTTCTCCGGAAGAAATCGAATTACGAACCGTAATGGCGCACGCGCTCGGCTCGGCTCGCTCTCACATCGGCCACGCCTACGCAACAACGCGTTCTGTGATTGGCTGCCGGAAGTGCAGTCTTCACTGTCCGGAAGGTCGCAAATCGCAGTTACGATGAATCGCAAATTAGTTTTAATTAGTTTTAAAACATAGTTTAACGGCAACATAGTTTTCCAACGTGAAATAAATGAATACGCTCTCAAATGTGCCGTCCGAGGCAGAGTCTGTTCGCCACGTTCGGCACACGTGATAGCTCGCTGCTCTCTGATTGGTTGAATCGTTTTTTGGACATAGCTCGGTAACTACTTCTCCGATTAATATGAAACCTTGAAAAGGCACATCCTCGGGTCCCCAGCAATATACCTGGCAAGTTTCAAGTATATCGGACCCGTGGTTGTCGAGAAACAGCGGTCACAGACATACAGACATACAAACATACAAACATACAAACATACAAACATACAAACATACAAACATACACACAGAGATTACTGGAATTATAGATAGATGATAATGACGAGGGAAGTGCTTAGTGTAAGGGAAGACAGGGAAGCACAAGTATTAGAGGGAAGTAGTTAGTTAGATGATGCTGTGTGTGTGAGTATGAGAATCTTTGTGATGAGCTTCAAATGAGGAATTGAATGGGAACCACTGTGTGCATGAACTTGGTGAAATGAGGCATTGGTCGTGAATGGTTGTGTGTGTGAGAATCTGGTTATTGGTGAACTTGGTGAAATGAGGCAATGGTCGGGGATGACCGGAGAAAGTGTATGAGTGGTTTATTGAGGATGTGTGTAAGTGTGGTGAGTGATTGATTTGCATGGCGTGCAAGTGAGAATACTGAGTTGTGTGGAATAAATGGTGTGGAGTAAATGGTGTGGAATGAGTGGTGTGGAATGAGTGGTGTGGAGTGCATGGTGCAAAGGAGTGGATGGGGGAAGATGGACCCCTTCATGAATACCCGGGGAGGGTAGTTTAAAGTTAGGTAGAGGGAGTAGGTAAATTGTTTGGATATTGACATCTGTGGTGCAGGGAGTAGCAAGTTGTTGCTTTGAGGGGTGCATGAGTGAGTGGAATGGCTGGGCGTGTGAGCCTGTTGGTGAGTATGGTTAAATGGGCACTCCGCCACTGGTAGTCTGTCGGCCAGGTGAGGCCGCAGGTAGGCTCTGGGAGCCAGTGGTGTAGTGTTCAGTGGGGCCCGAGGATCCAAAGGAGGACCCGGGTAGCCCAATTCCAGAGAGGGCATTAGCGGGGTGAGAGAGCCAGGAGGGCCTTCCCCAGTTTAGGGTAGTTGTGAGGAGCTAGGCAAGCTCGGGTGGCGACTTCAAAGGCAGAGGTGCGCAGGTAGGTAGACCTGCTGGTAGAACCACACGACCCAGCCCCGAAATTGTGCGAAGGCACAGTATTGAAAAATTGGGGGAGTGAGACCCCAAATTGGAAGAGAACCACAGGATGGTCAATGGGAATTGGTTTTTAGAACCACATAGTGTAAAGTGGCCAATTGGATTGGCAGGGCAAGACCCAGGGTAGTGTAAAGTGAGTTAATGTCAATTAGAGGATAGCTAGCATCAGAATCTCTTCGCACCATACACATCCACTCACCAAGGTGACAGGACTCCACACCAAGTTTTTGCAAATGTTTGGAATGAAAGACGCATCATGACGTGGGTGTAATTCATCATGACGTGATTGATTTGCAGGATGGTTTAGCAGTAGATTGACGTGGGTGGGTCATCATGACGTGGGAATTGTGTGTAATTCCATCCCTTCCTTCTTGGGAGGGATTGGCAACGAATTTGGAATTAGAGGATATGGGAGACAAAACGGTAGAGACGGAATTTGTAAAGTGTAAATACGGGAAGGGGCAAGGGTAGTGTAGGTTGACATGGGGGGTTACGTATGGCTAGGGACGAGCTTTCTCCGCTCGCTCTCCCGCGCCCCTCATGTTGCATTGCCTTGCATTATGTGTACCCTTGCGCCCTTTCCTCGCTGACTCTCTCTGCTTTGTCTTTCCCCCCCACCCATGGACCCATATCTTTTGTTGAGGGGAGTGTGCAGGAACGCTGAGCTGTGCGGCTCCACCTGTGCAGCTGCACTCTGCTACCTGTTGCCTGCACCCGTACACCAATGGACCACACGTTCTGTGGCCTGGCAACTTTGCTTGAGCAGACAATTGCTGCAAGCATTATCTTGTGCCCTGCGGACCACTGTTTTAGGTGGCATCAATGCCATGCAGTCGGACCACCTAAGTTGGCCCTGCTGGCCAAAATAGAAAAAAGCGGACACGGTTTGTGCACTTTTTATTATTCCGGTGTGCCACGAAAAGCAGATCTCCAAGTTTATTATGGCACACCGAAGAAGAATACGCAGCCAAGATACAACAGCCCAGCAGCCAAGCAAGCACAAGACATCACTGATTATTTTGAAATGTGATGATTGTGCATTTTGGTGCCTTTTTGTGCATTTTGTTTTTAATTTTTGTGCATTTTGGTGATGGTGCATTTTTGTGCATTTCTGATTTATTATGGTGTATGGTGTATTGGTGCAGTGCATTCTGTGTTTCCCCTTCTCAAAATTTCTTTTCTTTCCCACAAAAGAACTGGTCCTGGGTTGTAGAATTGTAAATAAATAGTAGTCTTGTAAATAACATGCTCCCCACCGGCTTTATGTATAGTTTGAGGATTCTTTCCGTAATTCGGTTAATTGTGGGCATGAGTCTGTTAGTTAGTACACAACACAGTAGGTGGGACATATCTAGTGTTTAAAACTGTCGCACACAGGGTGTTAGGTTAAATGTAGAGGGAAACCACACCTAAGTGTCACACTAAGTTAAAAAGTAGTTCTGACCCTTGCATCAGAACCAGTTGTGCTTACGTGTGTGGATTCGGCTCGGGGACGAGCCTGGCGAAGGAGGGGTGCAGTGTTGTGGTTCTGAGAATGTACATATATGATCATTAAAGGTTAAAGGTTTGCCCCCATAGTTAATCCACATGCGACACGCAGGCCACCTTAGAACATTAGTTATGTCATAGTATGTGTGTAGGATAAGGTCATTCCCATTAGTGATACCTGCGTTGTGTAAAGAAATAAATAAGCGCAGGTCCCATTCATTTTGCGGCCCACCCTCCAAATCAACCTCGTTGGGCAGCATCCATCCCGCACCCTGATTCGGCTAATCCACCTCCTTTGCCAGCAGCGTTCGCTGCTCTTGGGTTTTTGCTCAAAACCAGCCAAATGCCACGAGGTAGGCCTGGAAAGGGGGAGGAGCACGAGGTCGGGGTGTGGCCACGTCAAGCAGCCCATTAAGGGCGGAGCCGGTAAGAGCCAACAACCAACCAGGGCTCGGGTGGAATGGCTTAAGGGGCGTGGTAAGAGCGCGGCTGGCAAATTCCAGAGGGTTTGCTGGGCGGCGCTATATAAACTCGCACACAAAGCCCTTCGAGAGGACACGTGAGGGAAGCCAAGCATTGGCATGATTGAGGACTTGAGGACTGGCCAGAAGGAATATATGAGGACTCGTTGGAAGGTTGGATTATTGAGGACTGTGCGGAGAGGACTCGCATGTTTTGCTTGCGCATTGTGAAGAGGACTGAAGGAATCGCGCTTGGTAAAGAGGACTGAATTGTGCAAAGAGGCCTCGTGAGGAAAACGCATTAAGAAGCGCATTCGAGCTGCCGATTATTACATACGCAGTTGAGCCGCGAGTGTAACCGCCAAGCCAGCCTACCTTTCGCCCGCAATCCGCCCTTTAATTGTCCGCTCCGCGCAAACGACACGAGGAGAGTTCCTGGCCGCTGCCACCTGACCATCGCCTTCACGGTACGAGTCGGGGACCGGAGTGAGCTGCCTGGACGCCATCATCCCCGGACCATCTACCCCAACCTTCTACATCCCCGTGTGAGTGTGTCTGTGTGTGACAGGCCCGTTTGTCCAGGGATAAGTTAAGACTGTATAAGCTTCACTGTGTGTACTTCTCCTCCTTCCTGTACAAATTATTAATAAACCAATTGTTCTTCCTGTGTCTTCCTAATTCAACCGTATCAGTCTTTTCCTCCATTGGGTAAGCATGGCACGATTCGGAACCGCTCAACTCGGGTTTAGTTCTGTTAACAGCTCGGATCACAGCTCGCTATTGCTCGGTGTTTCCACTACAACCGTGGTTCGGGCGGGGTTATTTCCTTGCTTCCTGGGAGGCGTTGGTAATTAGGTAATAGGAATAATTCGGCCTACCACCCTATTCAGCGGTGACCGGAAGGAACATAATAGCCCCGGATCCCGTCGGCTAGTAAAAGACAAGGGGATTAATCCCCCCTTGGTAAGGGGAAAGGCCGACGTTGAGATCAGCAACAATATGTTAAAATTGATAATGATTGGTCCTTCGTTCATGTAGAAAATGCACATCAGTCGGTGCAATTAGTTTGATCATACCTGTGAAAATGTAAAGCTGTGGGAGTAGCACAGTTTCAAGGCAATATTTTGTTGGATATAAGGAAGAGTAAACATCTTACAGCGCAACATGGTGGATGCATGAGTGAAGAGTAAACATCTTACAGCACAACATGGTGAATGCATGAGTCAAGAGTAAACATCTTACAGCACAACATGGTATATGCATGAGTGAAGAGTAAACATCTTACAGCACAACATGGTATATGAATGAGTGAAGAGTAAACATCTTATAGCACAACATGGTATATGCATGAGTGAAGAGTAAACATCTTACAGCACAACATGGTATATGCATGAGTGAAGAGTAAACATCTTACAGCACAACATGGTATATGAATGAGTGAAGAGTAAACATCTTACAGCACAACATGGTATATGCATGAGTGAAGAGTAAACATCTTACAGTGCAACATGGTATATGAATGAGTGAAGAGTAAACATCTTACAGCACAACATGGTATATGAATGAGTGAAGAGTAAACGTCTTACAGCACAACATGGTACTGTATATGCATGAGTGAAGAGTAAACATCTTACAGCACAACATGGTATATGAATGAGTGAAGAGTAAACATCTTACAGCACAACATAGTAGATGCATAAGTCAAGAGTAAACATCTTACAGCACAACATGGTATATGAATGAGTAAAGAGTAAACATCTTGCAGCACAACAAGGTATATGCACGAGTGAAGAGTAAACATCTTACAGCACAACATTGTATATGCATGAGTGAAGAGTAAACATCTTACAGCACAACAAGGTATATGCACGAGTGAAGAGTAAACATCTTACAGCACAACATGGTATATGCATGAGTGAAGAGTAAACATCTTGCAGCACACCATGGTATAATTGGTATATGCATGAGTCAAAGATGGCCGACTAAGGACAGCTTGTCAAGTATAACCGACCGCTGTCAAAACAATCGTTCATGTGTTGGAAATGCTCAGTGCAGTGAATATTAGACTGACTTCACCAACTACATGCCATAAATAAGCTTTCTGTCCCTCATATCCCCGTCGGAGACGTTTGTCGGAGACGGGACATTAAAATGAGCTCCGTCTGACCGACCGATCATCCGTCCATGTACTTTTGTGTACGCGATATTTCAAAAACCGTTCAACATTTAACTTTCATATTGCATATATCTATTCCTCATGACATTATGTCAACCTGATTAGATCATTGAATTATGTTGCCATGGCAACCATCTCGATAGCTTGGCTTGTGTACGCGATATTTCTAAAACCGTTGAAGATTTAGCTTTCATAATACACAGATCTATTCCTCATATAAAAATTCCTCATATATAAATAAATTCCTCATATATAAAATTCATATATAAATTCCTTTCCTATTCCTCAAAGGAGGGAGTGGGGGGTGGGTTGGGTTTCTAGTGTCAGCTCCTTGTTAACATTGATCTTAGACATAGAGGAGCTCATACATTAACTAGAACGGCACTCAGTAGACAGCATACCTCCGCCTGGTTTGCCATATCGCTCAATGGTGAAGAATCACTTAAAAATTATACTAGCTGGATCCGGATCTTCACAAAAATTGAATCAACTTGTCCTTGTCATGCACACAACCTGTCTACCAAATTTTGTCTGAATCCGTCCATAACCTTTTGAGATATCCTGCTACATATTGGTTTAGCCCTATCACTTAATGGTGAAGAATGAATCACTTAAATAATTCTTTGATCCAGATCTGAATTCGAATATTCACCAAAATCGAATGGATTCGTCCTTGTGACACACACAACCTGTCCACCAAACTTCCTCCGAATCCGTGCACAACTTTTTGAGATATCATGATATCTATCATTTTTGGCCATATCACTCAAAAATTCTGGATCTTCACCAAGATATAATCATTTCTTCCTTGTCACACATCTAACCTCTCCACCAAATTTCGTCCAAATCCGTCCACAACTTTTTGAGATATGCTGTTCACAAACAAACAGCCAAATTGACAAACAGACAGGCAAGACATCATGATGACAGACAGACAGAAAACATCATGATTGGTTAGAGCATCCTCTTTGAGTTGAGGAGGTCGATTGGTCAAACTACAGCAGAGTCATTCCAAAGACTTTAAAAATGGGACGTGCTGCTTCCTTTCTTGACGTTCAGCATTTTAAAAAGATAGAGCACAGACAAACAACCAAAGGTTGGCAAAGCAACTAGACTTGATGGGCCTAAGAGCCTCCTCCTGCGTTAGTTATAGTCCCCGTTGGAATTCGTCCAAAACGGAGGCTTATGGATTTGGTCTTGTCCGTCCGTCCCTGTGTCTGTGCATCAGCAAGCACATCTCGGAGATGTATGGGCCCTTTTTGGTTCATACTTGGTGCAAAGACAATACATGTCGGGATACATATGCACGTCGCCATTTTGTTTCACGATTGTTACGTGCTCCTCCCCAAACCCCGGTCACGTTGTACCTCTGAGCCCCGAGAGGAGTCATGGCAGAAAGATGTGTTATTCTGTGTGTCAAAGATCAATGGTGAAACCACACCAATTGTTACCAACAAACAAGTTTTGTATTAAGGTCACACAAGAATAACAGTACAATAACAATATTAATCAATTGTACAACCAATATATCATTCCTATGATGGTACCATCAGTTTCGTACAATATAACTCACTGTGCTCCAAGTGAGCGAAAATAACATTCCCAATGTCTCTGTCCCGGCTTCAAGCCAAAGTCGATCCACGCTCCAGTGATCATCAGAACGATGTTGTATCGAGATCAGAATCCCGCTCGGTTGACAGTCACACTGCCAAAGATGGGCAAAGGCGTCCTCAAGAGGCGACTGGGAAATCACACCTTCGGGTATGGATGTTCAACGGCTCCCCACACGGCTAACCGCAAATTCCCACTCGAAATCCACGTTACACATGCAAACCAAGCTAACGACTGGATGCGTTGAAATGGTTGGAGCGAGGTGAAAAACCTGGAGCGATGCGAAATCAGGCACGAGGCAAAATGGCCAACAGTCCGTTCTCGAGACGTAACGGCACTCCAATGATTCTCTTCGGAATCAACCGCAAAACCTGTCATGCATGTTTATCTGTCACAGCGATAACAACTCTGTCGCAGGAATCCCTTTCCCAAGAAACCCAAAGCTCACTCGTGACCCCCATTCGCCTTCGTTTGCTCAAAACCTCAATGCAGCTCGGCTCCTTCTCCGACCTCACTCGCTCCGCCTCCTTTTTCTCTTCTTCCTCCTCTTCGTCCGGTTCCCGATCCGGTTTCCGGTTTCTTTTTAAAACATTAATTTTTTTTTTCCTTTTGAAAACAGTTATCTCCAATTCACTTAAACGATAACAATAATAGTACATGGAACCAAAAATGTTTACAGTGGATGAGAACCACAACAACGGAAGTGACGAATTCGTAACACGATGAAATCAAAGATGGCCGACTGGCGGCAATTTTAGTTGTAAAAACAACCCGATGTTGAGCACGTCCTCAACCATTTATCGGACATGCATTTGCCAATGTTGTTTAAACTTGGCACACTGCATACATGTGCAATGTGCATCCATGTGCCTACATTAGTCAGGTTCACTATGTTAACAAATATAATTTCGTTCAAAATTTTGGTAGATTAGCAAAACTATACATTTTTGGAATATTCAGGGCATGAGGAATCCAAAAATTAATGTTTACATTTGCGTAGACACCTTTGCGAAAATGACACTCAGGACAGTGATGAAGATAGTCAGGTTCACTATGTTAACAAATATAATTTCTTTCAAAATTTTGGGATTAGCAAACCTGTACATTTTTGGAATCTTCAGAGCATGGAGAATCTGAAAATCAATGTTGGCATTTGCACAGACACCTGCATGGCCGCCATTTTGGATTTTGAAAATGGCCGCCATAAAATACATATTTTGCGCGATCTCGGCTTCGAGTCAACCTAGAGACTTAATTAAATATGCTAATCCTATGTTTTCTGGGTCAAGGAATCCAATAAAGGCCTCAAAATAGTGGTCAGGATTATAGAAAAGCAACAAACAAAGGTGATTGAAAACCATTGTCTTTATATTTGTGATATAACTGTATTACATAATAGTCCTTTGAAGTTATAGGTTGTTATAGGAAGTTATAGGTAGTATCAGATTGAACTATAAGTCCTATACACAGGATCTACGAGGTCTATACCGTTCAGGAATATGCTTTTACAGATCTTCATCACTGTCCTGAGTGTCATTTTCGCAAAGGTGTCTACGCGAATGTAAACATTAATTTTTGGATTCCTCATGCCCTGAATATTCCAAAAATGCATAGTTTTGCTAATCTACCAAAATTTTGAACGAAAAAACATAGTAAACCTGACTACATGTGCCCGTCATTTTTCTTTGAGATCAGATTCAAGATGGTCGACGGGTGGCCATTTTGTTACTTAAACGTGTCTCCAACAATTTCTCGGACATGCATGGAGCAGTTTTGTTCAAACTTGGCAGAAGTGAACATGACGACATACACGGGCACCTCACGTTATTTTGCGATCTGATCAAATATGGCCGACTGGTATTCTGGCGGACATTTTAGTTGTAAAAAGCCGATGTTGAACACGTCCTCAACCATTTCCTGGGACATTAATTTGCCGATCTTGTTCACATTTGGCATGCAAATAAGGAATGATGGCTGCCAGATGCACCTCATTTTTTTTCGAGATCAGATCCAAGATGGCCGACCGTCAGCCATTTTGTTACTTAAACGTGTCTCTATCCATTTATTGGACATGCATGGACGGATTTTCTTAAAACTTGGCACAAAGCCAATGCATGAGTATTGAGTATACAGAACATATGCAGAAGATTTTGTTTTGTCATCCGACCAAAGATGGCCGACTGAAGGCCTTTAACTCCGTACAGAAAAATTAATAAAAATGCTGCGGGGGTTGACATTTTCCGTCTTTTTCTTCTTGTTAATTTATTAATTATTAATAGCAATACTGTTTAATTAATAATTATTAATACAATTAAAATTATTAATTAAATTAATTATAATTAATTATTAATAGCTCATTATTAATAGCAATAGGCATCCACAACCATCCTTTGATCATGTTGAGGAATGTCGGCAGAGGCCCTCACCTTTTTTCCACCCTCACTTTCTCACCTTTATTCGCTGTTCGATTCGTTTTCTCCGCAACCGCTTGAAAGATCGACACGAAACGTTCACCATCGGAGTGCCTACTCATGGATAATTTCTCAACAAAGTTACATGATGATTGGATGGAAAATGCGGCTGGCGTTCCAAAAAAAAAAAAAAAAATTTTGTTGGCATGGGTTGCAGGGTGTTTCACGTACCAGGAATAAACGGCCTCGACCTCGCCTCGCTCGGCCTCGGACATTCGTAGATGATGAACAAATACAAATATGTCGGATTTTGGGATTTCAACCTGAATTCTGAGCATCATGTAGCTGTTTCAGATGAGAAAACTAAACGGTTCGATTAATTTCATTCAAATCTTCCAATAAGCTCCTGAACCCTCACCTATATTGTTGTTGTGAACATGCTCTTACCAACCTTGATTTGTTAAGATCCACTGTTTATCTTGTCTGCCAATTCAGACCGACACTCGCTTTTACTGAGACTAGTATTGCATTGTATGCACACTCACCTGCACACTCCTTTGTTCCTATTGTCTCCTGCATCTCCTTATATCTATCCAGTCGAGCTCTTACATCACCAGATCACAAGCTGGTTATTCCAAGATCTCACTCGCACGACATTCGATTATATCTCAAAGATCAGACGGCTCGATGTCGCAGGGCCTGCCATGGTTATTACTCCCGCCAGGGAGTAATGCATTCGCTCGTGTCCGTGTGTGTATGTGTGTGTGTGTGTGTGTGTGTGTGTGTTCGTGTGTTTGTGTGTGTGTGTGTGTGTGTGTGTGTTCGTGTGTTTGTGAACAAGATATCTGGAAAAGTTCTGAACGGATTTGGATGAAAGTTGGTGGGATGATTGCCCTTGGGATAAGGAAGAATTAATTAGTTATTGGTGAAGCTCAGGATATTATTCCGGATCCAGGAATGTTTTTGGGGAATTTTTTTTTCTGTTTTACTTTAAAAACCATTTTCTCTGCAATAATTGGACCAATTGAGAGAAAATTTTCACCATAGAAGGGACTCTGTCTGTAGAATATTTTAATAATAATTATGACGTCACAGGTCACGTGGTTCGGCCGCTATATTGTTTTGAGTGAAAAACACTAAAATCCAATTTTCTCCAAAACGCCTGAACAGATCGAGGCCAAACTTTGCAGGCAGAATCGCATACCCATGGCGAACAAAAAAAGTCAGCGAGCATGACGTCATGCATCACATGGTTTCAGAGTTATGACGTTTTTAAGCACAAACCTTTAAAACCTAGCTCCTCCCTCATTTGTGATCCAATCGAGGGGAAACTTCACAAATCTGTTCATCATATCAGTCTACTAAAACCTCCTTTTGGAATTTGCGATAGGTCACGTAGTTTGGCAGATGTCGTTAATTAAACGCAAATAATAAAAACATTTATATCTCTTGAACCACTTCATTGATCGACGTGAAACTTCATACTGTAGTAGAGGTCATGAAGAGTAGCAAGTGTGCAAAATTTGAAGATGATTGGATGTACGGTCTGGAAGCTGGAAGTTGTTATTGCGTGAAGAAGAAGAGTCTTCTAATGTGGACGATTAATTTTATTTATCACATGTACAGACTTGCAGGCATCGTTTGACACAATCTCCAGGGTTAATTAGAACCTCAAATAAAATTACAATTCCAGATTTGTCAATGGCTGAGGTATATTAACAAACGAATAAACAGATTTGGCAAAATTCTGACATTTTATTTTTTATAGATCGCATATTCACCCAGGGTTGTGAGAGGCTGAAGAAGAAGAAACCTCGCAAGGGATTCCCAGACCAAATAAATAATTCTGGCTCTGCGATTTTCAGGTTTATTACTCCCACCAGGGAGTAATGCATTCGATCGTGTCCGTCCGTGTGTGTGTGTGTTCGTATGTTCGTGTGTTTGTGAACAAGATATCTGGAAAAGTTCTGAATGGATTTAGGGATGAAAGTTGGTGGGATGATTGCCCTTGGGATAAGGAAGAATTGATTAGTTTTTGGTGAAGCTCAGGATATTATTCCGGATCCAGGAATTTTTTTGGGAAAATTTTCTGGGAAAGACTTTTTCTGTTTTACTGCATTAAAGCTTTTATTCTTATCCTTAAATGATGTTTTTCTCCTCTAATTCCGAGATATATCGAAATACATTCTCTGACAGTTAGGGCTTACTTTCTTTTTCATTTATTGTTTTGGGGAGAGGGGATGTTAAACAAAACGTAGTATTCCAACTAAACCCACGGCGGGAGTATGCGCTCTACTGAGTGGCGTTCTAGTTTTGTTTGCGAAGGAGCCAAATAAGAAGCAAAACATATGTGCATCGCACATTCTGCGATACATTCGAGATTTTATATCACTGGAGAAGCTAAAAGATGTCAAGCTCCTTCTATTCCAAGCAAACAAAAAGATTATTCCATCTTTCTGAAATGATTTTGCCTTAAATGTTTACCTCCGCCACCGAAGGTGGATGGAGGTTATGTTTTCACCCCTGTCCGTCCGTTTGTGAACACAATATCTCAAAACGTTGTGGACGGATTCGGACAAAATTTGGCAGAGATGTAGCGTATATGACACGGACCAAATGATGAGATTTTGGTGAAGATCCGGATTCGGATCCGGCTACTACAACTTTTTAAGTGATTCTTCACCATTGGGAGAAAGGGCCAAAAACTATACATAGCAGGATATCTCAAAAAGTTGTGGACGGATTACGACTAAATTTGATGGACCAGTTTGGTGTCTGACAAGGACGATTCGATTCGATTTTGGTGAAGATCTGAATATGGATTCGGATATGAGAATTATTTAATTTTTGAAGTGATTCTTCACCATTGATAGATCGGGCCAAAAACGATTAATAGTAGGATATCTCAAAAAGTTGTGGACGGATTATGACTAAACTTGATGGACCAGTTTGGTGTCTGACAAGGACGATTCGATTTTGGTGAAGATCTGAATATGGATTCGGATATGAGAATTATTTAATTTTTTAAGTGATTCTTCACCATTGATAGATCGGGCCGAAAACGATTAATATTAGGATATCTCAAAAAGTTGTAGACGGATTATGACTAAACTTGATGGACCAGTTTGGTGTCTGACAAGGACGATTCGATTTTGGTGAAGATCTGAATATGGATTCGGATATGAGAATTATTTAATTTTTTCAGTGATTCTTCACCATTGATAGATCGGGCCAAAAAACGATAAATAGTAGGATATCTCAAAAAGTTGTGGACGGATTTGGACGAAACTTGTTGGATGAGTTGCTTAGATGATAAGAACAAGCCGATGCCATTTTGGTTCAGGTCCGAATCCAGATCTGACCTATCAGTGGGATACAAAACATAAACTGTTGAGCCTGGTGGTGGTATGCGCTCTACCGAGTGCTATTGTAGTTGTTTCTTTTTTTTAATGTTGTTTTTTTTTGCACAAGCCATGTCGACAGATAGCGAACTGTCTTTGTGCGCAGGTGTGCAGTCTCGGGATCACGACGTTTACCATTGCAGCACTGTGCTTGGATCGTTTTCATGCGGCCACCAACGTCCGTCTTCATTATGAGCAAATGGAGGGCTGCGGCTCTCGTGGAGGGAAGTTGGCCGTCGTTTGGCTCGGAGCACTATTGCTGTCTCTGCCGGAACTTTTGGTCCATCGGCTGAGCGGCTGGGGACCCGGGGGTGCAGTGACCGGCCTAGTTCAACGTTGCCTCGTCGAAGCCTCTCGGGACCTTCCGGAGCCCGCCTTTCTATTGGCTGCGACGTACCAGGTGGCACGGCCCTGGTGGTGCTTCGGATGCTACTTCTGCCTCCCCATAGTGTTCACCGTCATCTGCTCGACACTAACTGCGCAGCGGATGAAACATTCTGGGTGAGTGGGCAGTCGAGCAGGATGGCTTGAGCCATCAACAAAGCACAGCTGCAAGACAATCGGTTTCATGTGTGTGTGTGTTATGTGCACACGCATCTAGCAAAATGTTTATTATGTGTTTCTCGCATTACAATCTGAGTCATATGACTGCAGCTCATAATGGAAACCAATAATTACATGGGACCGATGAACCATTCCATTTGGTTTTTGGATAAAACATCTGGACTTTCCCCCAGCTCTCTCTGTGCTCTGTCCCCCAAATATTCGCACAGGTCGCACAAGATCTGCCAGCAACCCTCTTGTGGTTAAACTGCCAAAATCTCGGCTCTCTGCTCACCTTCACTCCCTCATTCCTCTTTTCTCCCACCTCGGGAACAAACTCCCCCACTCTCTTCAATCCCACTCCTCCCTCCAGGTCTTTAAAACAGCTGTTCACCACCATCTATTATCTTCCCCCATCCAAAACCTTGATCTTTTCTACCCCCGCTAATTCACCCCAGATACACTTTTCTAAAATTCCGACCTCTTTCCTGGAAGTCTTAGCAGTGTCTATTTGTTTTATACGTCTCCCATTCTCCCCCCTTTCACATGCCTCCTTGCCCCAAGCCCTCTCCCTCCCACAGATCTCCCAATGCCCCTGCTCTCAAATGTTGTACTTGTGTGCTTCCCCCTCTCTCCCCATCTCGTCTCCCCCTCCGTTTACTTCGTCTTATGTCCGTTTGTTTTTTTGTCATTAATGTCAGTTCTTACACGAGCCTCAATCTTGTATACAAAAAAAACAAAACAAAACAACACATTCCTTGGGATCAGGTGGTGACATTAGAAGCTTTCACCCCTCCGTACACATTAAAATTGCACCTGGCTGTGTACAAGTAGTCTGTGATTGCTTTATAGCAAGTAAATTCTATTTCAAAGGACAAACTTGTACTGTACCTGTTTTGTTTTTACTACTGCAGGATTCCAGCAGTGGGAAAGGCCGAAGAAGGCCAGGTGAAGCGTGGCACGGCATGTCGTCAAATGAGACTGGAGCGACAACTCAATTGTGCCGTTGTTGCTCTCGCCACGGCATACGGTTGCTGCGTCGTACCCGAAAACGTGTGCAACATCGTGGCGACATATGCAGGACCTAACAGCTCACCCACCACTCTTGCCGTCCTGCATGCCGTCGCACAATACCTGCTGTTCTGCAAGTCGTGCGTCAGCCCAGCTCTGCTTTTTGGCATGTGTCGACAGTTCAGCCGAGCCGTCGCAGTTTGCTGCTGCTGTTGTTGCGCCGATTGCGACCATCTTGGCGTGTCGTCTTCTTCGACGGCTTCGTCCCTGACCTCGTCTCCCTGTTCCCCCGTGGTGGTGCCGATCACCGCGGCATCGGATGAAAATCGCAATGAACGAGCACCAAGAAACGTCGAAATGCTCACTTTCAGCACAGTGCAGCAGCAGATGGCTTCCTACTCCAAGGCTTGACTTTGATATGCAAAAAGCTAGTAACTTAAACACATATGCAAGTACGTACATCTGGACTACACCTTTGTTGCACACGGAAAAGCAGCGCCAACCTTTAGATGGCACTTACGCAAGAAGCAGACGATGGATGTTTGTGCGTGTAAAACTTTTTATAACCTTTTACCGGCATCAAAACATCCACAAGACCGTTTGCAATCCTTGTATTTCAGAGAATCCAGAAAAACTCACAGATCCCTCCTGTTAACCCGGAGCTCTGCTCGGCGTTTACCTTGAACCGCCACGATGTGGATGACAAGTTCTGGTAGTGCTCCATTCCGGTATGCATAGAGGCAGCAAAATAACGTTGAAACAAACACAATAGATGCTTATTAGCATCACTTTGCACAGACACTTTGTGAGCAAAATGCAACAGATGACCAAACAGAATATGCAGTACGAGCTGAAACTTGGGAAATTTAAAATCTTGATTAATACTCCCATATCGCTCCCTTATCCAGAATATTTCTATTGAGGTATGGATATATATCAATGGATCATCCACGTATTATATCAAGCAGTTATTGTGAGATTGGCTAATAGACATTTCATATATTTTTTTTGGTTTAAAAAAAAACTTTCTGGTTGGGAGTTCCTTCTTTCTTTAAATATACAGACTTGGCATTTAATATGGAATTTTTTTTTTCTTGACTTGGGTTTACTTTCTGAACTCAGTATATCAATCTGGCGAGTTTCTTTTACCCTTCGGTGATGTCTTTGTTGAAAGAACCATGTCACTGATTATCTTTCGCAGCAAGAAGTCAATAACAGGATTATATCACAGGTGGCGTGACAAAATGTAAGGACAGGTACATTTGACGATTGGCTTCACAATCGGGTATATAAGGGTTGTTGCATTCTGTATTAGTGGAAAACAACTGCTGCACGTCCACAAAAGTTATTGCCGCTTCCTCTGGAGATGGTCCGTCAACTTGACAATGCTGTTTATCATGGAGTGGTGGCTTTACGAAATTCTGGCATGAAACAGCGTGCTATTGCTCAGCAGTATGGCATCACTCAAGGTCAGGTGTCAAAGATCCTGAAACGAAATGCTCAGAGGGGTGTCCCTCCTCCAATACCGAGGCCAGGACATCCACGCAGAACCACAAGGAGAGATGATCGCCAGATGCACTGGTTAGTCTGCAATGGCCGTACCAAGTCAGCTAATCGGCTTAGGGCTGAGTGGCAGCAACTGACAAATGTGCCTGTATCCAGAAGGCTAGTCAACCAACGACTGGTTCAAGCAGGCTAGCGTGCCAGGCATCCCCTGAGAAAGCCACGCCTGACCAGACAACACAGCCAGTGCCGATTGCAGTGGGCCAGAGAGCACCATCAATGGCAGCCAGGACACTGGAATCACGTGACCTTCAGTGACGAGTCTATATTTCTGGTCTATCGTCAAGATGGCCGAGTCCGAGTGTGCAGACAAGTGCATGAAGCCCACAACGAAGATTGTATAGTGCCAAGAGTCCACGCTGGAGGTGGTGGGGTGACTGCTTGGGCTGCTTTTCATGCAGGGGACAAAACTGACCTGGTTGTTCTGAATGGAAACCTGAACCAGTTCAAGTACAGGGTCATTCTGGAAGAAACATTACTTCCATTTGCTCGTGCAGCCTTTCGAAGAAACTTTGTCTTCCAAGATGACAATGCACGGCCTCATTGTGCTCGCATGATCCAACACTTTCTTGCTGACCATGGTGTCGAGCATATGGAGTGGCCTGCCATGTCCCCGGATATGAATCCGATCGAGAACTTGTGGGCAGAATTAATGCGTCAAATCGACAACTTGGACCAGCAGCCTACCTCTGTGCGTGAATTGCAGCAGACTATTGTCACTGCATGGCAAGCGATTCCTGTCCAAACCTTGGCAAATCTCGTGAACAGCATGCCTCGACATGTACGTGCTCTCCTGAATGTTTGTGGGGGTTACACGAAGTACTGAACTGTAATTTTACTGTCTGTAATCCCAGTCATAGTTTAGCTTTTGTTTTTGTTGAAAATTTTTTTGGCTAATGTGCAAAATAAAGAGATATTTCTGGAAAACGTACAGAAGTTTAACACAGTACTGTCCATGAATTGAGTTCCATATCAGTTTACATCACTTTCAAGGATCAATTTATTTGCTTCGAAATGTCAAATGTGGTTTTTGTTTCTTTTAAAGGTCACATTAACAAAATCTAGAATAATTTCAACATAATTCCAATGAACTTTTGGTTCTAAGTCATCTTGAAAAGTAAGTTCACCCCCACAAAAAAATATTCCATATTAAATGCCAAGTCTGTGTTTGTGTGTATATATATATATACATATCAAGATATATCTGTACCTTATGGAATCCAAAACTGTTTGTCTGACCTCCAGCAAATTTTGCATTCAGCTTAGGGTAGCCAGTGTCAGTTCCTGGCCATGAAATAACCCCTACCTCCTCCTCCCCGTGAGTGTAGGGAGCCAATTTGTGATTTTCCCCTGCACAGTGCAAGTGGTACAACCACTAACCCGAAGGGAGAACGGATTGTGTGTGGGGAAGCGATGTACTCTCGCAAGAAAACAAATTGACTAGTATAGTATATGTATATATATATATTGTTTTTTAAAGAAAGAAGGTGCATCCAACCAGAAAGTTAAATAAAGCATAAAAAATAAATATCTATTTTGTAAATTTGAACAGATGAGCATTCAGCCGCTTCACAGCAGGTTTCGTCAGGCCAATAGACCATGAGCCACAGCTTGTACCAGTTTTTATTCACCATGAGGCCACTTCCTGTCTGTCCTGTGCTGATGCTCGAGGTCAGGTGGAGGAGACATACATGTATATATATATATATATATATATATATAGCCATACAAACCAATGCAATAGATAATTACAGTCAAGAAGCAATACTGTATTTACTTTCACTGCAATTTGGCAATAGTTTTTTTGTCGAAATATTTCACTACGTGCATCTCATTGCAGTGTTGATGAGTTTTTTTCTTTGTTTTTTTTTTGAATGGCGGACATGAATGGCGGTTTACCTGTGGCATAAACATGGCTGAACTGTCGAGGCCGAGGGGTAAACATCATTTTCACTTGGAGTAGCCACTGGAGCGCAGGTGTGTGTGATTCTGGGCGTTTCCTCTCCGGTGTTCTATTTTTCAATGAACGTGCTTGAATCATTTTTTCATATTGAGCTTGAATAAGTAAATCTACGACTTACACAGCAGAACAATTTAAGCTGCATGGCCCAGAGTCTTTCCTAGATAATGAACCAATTTGTTTTTGATAAACAATATCAGTTGATTATTATCGGTCCCACTTCGTGAAGTCGCTTTTCTTCATTTTAATTCCTCATCCTTGTGTTGTTCCCTTTGCTAAAATCCTTTTGTTCTGGGGTGAGAAGATGGCGTCATAGTTCTGCTGGCTTTGTAGCCTGCAGCTCGAATCCGGTTCCAGACAGTTCTCGTGGATAACTTCCGAAGGAGATTCCATTGGTGCTGCAACACCGTTTTGTGGCAAAGGGATAAATAGTCTGATAAATCGAGAACGGAGCTGCAATTTCTCTGCTAGAAGTCATCCGGATCGAGGCCTATCTATAACACCATTGGTTTGTTGTTGGTTGTGGACCAATCAGCTGACAACAGTCACTGTAGGACATCCCAGTATTGTGCATCTTACTAGAATTCACCAAATGTCCGTCTGTCTGTCTGTCTGTCTGTCCATCCGTTCCCAGGTACCGCAAAAACGGCTGAACCGATCACAACGATATTTTGGGTGGGTATTCCTGGGACCCCTGGAGTAAAATAGGCTATATTGTTTTTCAAGTTTTCCAATTTTCCAGTTTTTCCAAACATGATGGAATAATATTTACCGATATGAACAGTGATGTGGCTTTTGTTGAAATTATACGTACCAGGAGAGAGTAGATCGACTCCTGACGAACTCTTGCTCTGTAAACGTGCGGCTCCGAAGAAACACGGCAGCGTGTGCAAAGCAACTGAGAAACAGGTGTAGCGGCCGCTTCCGTGTTACAGATTTGGCGCGCCGCATCGATCGACCTTCAATTTCCAATCTTTTGCCTTTTCATTTGGGCCTCCCAATTGAAGCCCCACCCATAGGGCTGGTACCGTTGCTAGTCTCAATAATTTGCCATCTTTCGGCCTCACTCATTTTTCTGGGCCTCCTCACTCAAGTAACGCAATTTTGTGAATGGAAGTAGGAGACGATATTGTTACTTTCTTCAAATGTTGACCAGTTGAAAGTGTTTTTTTTTTCAAGCCAAACTGCCTTGGCCTAGTGATGAATGTAAAACACAGTCTGTGCATGGGGGGTTCTTTCGTCTATATTGGAAAGAAAATTAGAATTTGATTCAATATTCTTACATACCAATTCTGGAGAAGTTTGTCGACGAGTTGTGAGCACAATGAACACCGTTTTTTGACTTGTTCATCACTTAATAAGATGTTATTTATAACTAGGTTGCATAACATGTAGATTTTAAGAACTACTTCCTGTCCCTGTCGTCAAACCTGCACCTTTCCCTACATGCTTTAACCTCCTTCATCCACATATTACGTTTTCACATTGTGGTGAAACGATGCATGTTGACGGTTGTGAATGTTGCACAGACTTTGAGCATGTCGGGGCATGCACTGATAACTTTTCTTCATTGTTTTATGTGCTTTGTGCCAACTTCCTGTTAGGTTTGAACGATTAGTGGGTTCAAAACGAAAATAGATAAATAATTTAGAAGTTTTCTTCGAATTAGTGCTGTTTTCGGAATGCCGTAAGTCATTTCAGATGAAGTCAAAATTTATGGATAATGTCTTCACAGACTCAAAGGGAATTCTTTTTCTTTCTCGTATGTGGCACAAGGCTGCGGGGTAGCATCATTGGCCGTGGGTGCGGATGTGCTGCTGATGCAGTGCCCTCTGCTGGTTAGGGCAGGAATTTGTAATTTGTTCATGGTGCCAGCGATAGTTCGCGTACTCTTCAGGAAGGACACCATGGAATCTTTAATGTCCACCAACTTATGCTGGCAGATGGGACGCTCAAATGGGACTCCATCTTATGCAGTGTGGGTACCTTGAGGCCATCGTGCCAGCCCAAAGGGAAAACTAATAGATAAAGTGTAACGACGTCACAGTAGATTTGAGGTCTAACAGAACACCTGTCAGATTGCTCAGGAAACAATCTTTGGTTTCTTCCATCACCAGCTGGAAGATTTGAAACATTATCTTCAAATCTTTTTTTTTGTCCTCAATGAAGTGATAAAAACTTATTGTTAATGCTGCTTCAAATGATCCTGAATATATTTCATTTAATCCACAACTTGCTTTTCTTATAATGTGGTGCTAAAGCTTCCCTCGGTTTCACAAATCACCACCCCGTTGTGCTCCCAGATAAATCAGGAATTTTTGGAATGATTTTACTGTAAGCACCTGTAAGTTTGGCAACGGTTCGTTGATTTTGCTTCATATTTTAAAGTTTTGAAGGCCATTCAAAAAAAAGTTATCAAAACGATATACAACCTTTCAATAACTCCAATTGTTTTTTTTTTTAATTATCCAACATATAAGTGAATGTAATTAGAAACTATTATTTTATTAATTAATTACCTAGATATCCAAAAAAAAAAAAAAAACTCGAGATTCTATGACGACTTTGTCTCGTGAGAACATTTTGAACGGCCCTCGTAATTGATCAGTATCACAGAGCTTTGACAAATAATTTCGAATGGTAATCATAACAATGATTAATAATCCTAATGTGACGGGGTTGTCATGAAAGTTAAATTCCTTACTATTGAGTAATATAATGTTTTGTTTCTCTAAATAATGCCTGCCTACATATTCCTTGGACTAGAACGAGTGTTTGTTTTTGTGAAGTATTCTTGTTTGTGGGTAGTTTAAGCTTTTAGCAGAAAAATGAATGAATAAAGTCAATAAACAATTTGTTATTGAGAAATGTTATGCTTGCTTTTTGCAACTTTTTGATGGAAATTTGCAACATTTAATAAATTGATACTTTCATCCATTGTAGCATCTGCTTTATATTATAATACAAGTCGGGTCACCTCATCAAGACCGGGTTGTTTATGGTTCAGTAAATCATCAAGAAGATTGATGTAACCTGGAAGTGCACCATGACAATGATGGGCCATATGGCCTTAGTTCCTTGCTTGAGGTCAATTTCTCCTCAGTCTCATGTTGTCAGTTTTTTTTTTCTATTGCAATCACACACAAGACACAAAATGGCAGTGACATGGTGGCAAGGAAGGCGGCTTGACTTGCCAGTTGTGCTGCCTCCCTCTCGTCTGGGATGGAGAGAACCAGGAGCTGTGTCCAATAAATCAGTTTTGAAGACAGGAAAGACTGACCTGAGAATGGTAACTTTGTTGGAACGAGATGGTAGTCGGTGTCATGCCGTTTGACATGCGTTTGAGCAGCCTGGCTCTGAAGCTTGGTGGGACTTGTCACTGGAGCTTGTCACTGGAGCTTGTCCCATGCTACCTGGTGGGAAGGCCCGAACTTTGATGGACCTCCTCCTGAAGAGCTCTGTCTGTTGAGTATGTGAGAGAACGAGGTGAGATAGATTATTTGTGCCATATGAGGCGTCTTTGGAGGGCACGGTGACTTTGGTGGGGCGGAGGGCTATGCACGTGGCGCCCGAAAATGTGGGGACCATCTGGGAAGCGCCTGGCCTGGCAGCTTACAGGGTTTCTCTGACCTCATCATGCTGAGAGCAAAAATCGGGGATTTGGTAACTCCCTTTATGCCATGTTATGCCTGCAGGGAACTGAGCTCCGCAAAATCCAGTGACGTGCCAAATACAACAGCTTCGTGTGCGGCTTCGGTGGGGGTAGGGAGAAGCACCCGTAGCTTGTTGAGTTTTGCTGACTCTAACACGTCGAGGAGGACGCACAAAGGGAGGGAGCCTGAGATTTGGTGGACCCGAGTGGAAGGGGGGCCTGAGATTTGGCAGACCCAAGTTGGAGGGAGGCCTGAGATTTGGCAGATCAGAGTGCAACGGGGGCCTGAGATTTGGCAGACCCGATTGGGAGGGCTGCCTGAGATTTGGTGGACCCAAGTGGAAGGGGGTCCTGAAATTTCACGGACCTCAGTGGAAGTGGGGCCTGAGATTTGGCGGATCAGAGTGAAACGGGGGCCTGAGATTTGCCAGACCTGAGTGGGAGAGGGAGGCCTGAGATTTGGCGGACCTGAGTGGGAGAGGGGGTTGAGATATGGTGGACCTGAGTGGGAGGGGGGCCTGGGATTTGGCGGACCCGGGTGGAAGGGGGGCCTGAGAAAGATTAAGACCAGTGGTGGTGATGCACACATGCATGCATACACACGTGCGCACATGCACGCACACACACATTTGCTTGGGTGGTGATTTGCGCTTTGCATTCTGGGATAATAGCCATCACCACTGAATATAGATTACGATTCAAACACAACATCGTATGATACAATAACTACATTATAAGTGAAAATTGGAAACGGTGTGGGATCAAAATGAGGAGCAGCCATCACAATCAGTCCCTGTTCCCTACTGTTGTTGTGCTTCCCTCTCTCTCCCCTCCCCCTCTTGTCTCCTGCTACCTTTATGATATGTTATATGTGTTAGGTCTTATACGAGCCTCGACTTAGAATACAAAAAAAGATTGTACATATGGGAAGTTAATTAATAAATACTTTTCGTGAGTAAATCTGGCTAACCATCTGTAATGTCTTTGTTATAAAGATGCGGACACACAGATGTGCGAAATGTGGTTTTCAAACACTAACACAAGTGTGAAAAGTGGTTTTTCAACACTAACACAAGTGCGAAAAGTGTTTTTTCCACACTAATACAAGTGCAAAAGTGGTTTCCTGCACCAACACAAGTGCGAAAAGTGGTTTTTCAACACTAACACAAGTGCGAAAAGTGGTTTTTCAACACTATCTCAAGTGCAAAAAGTGTTTTTTCCACACTAATACAAGTGCAAAAGTGGATTCCTGCACCAACACAAGTGCAAAAAGTGGTTTTTCAACACTAACACAAGTGCGAAAAGTGGTTTTTCAACACTAACACAAGTGCGAAAAGTGGTTTTTCCACACTAATACAAGTGCAAACGTGGTTTCCTGCACCAACACAAGTGCGAAAAGTGGTTTTTCAACACTAACACAAGTGCGAAAAGTGGTTTTTCAAAACTATCACAAGTGCGAAAAGTGGTTTTTCAACACTAACACAAGTGCGAAAAGTGGTTTTTCAACACTAACACAAGTGCGAAAAGTGGTTTTTCCACACTAATACAAGTGCAAAAGTGGTTTCCTGCACCAACACAAGTGCGAAAAGTGGTTTTTCAACACTAACACAAGTGCAAAAAGTGGTTTTTCAACACTATCACTAGTGCAAAAAGTGTTTTTTCCACACTAATACAAGTGCAAAAGTGGTTTCCTGCACCAACACAAGTGCAAAAAGTGGTTTTTCAACACTAACACAAGTGCGAAAAGTGGTTTTTCAACACTAACACAAGTGCGAAAAGTGGTTTTTCAACACTATCACAAGTGCAAAAAGTGTTTTTTCCACACTAATACAAGTGCAAAAGTGGTTTCCTGCACCAACACAAGTGCGAAAAGTGGTTTTTCAACACTAACACAAGTGCGAAAAGTGGTTTTTCAACACTAACACAAGCGCGAAAAGTAGTTTTTCCACACTAATACAAGTGCAAAAGTGGTTTCCTGCACGAACACAAATGCGAAAAGTGGTTTTTCAACACTAACACAAGTGCGAAAAGTGGTTTTTCAACACTAACACAAGTTCGAAAAGTGTTTTTTCCACACTAATACAAGTGCAAAAGTGGTTTCCTGCACCAACACAAGTGCGAAAAGTGGTTTTTCAACACTAACACAAGGGCAAAAAGTGGTTTTTCAACACTAACACAAGTGCGAAAAGTGGTTTTTCAACACTAACACAAGTGCGAAAAGTGGTTTTTCAACACTATCACAAGTGCAAAAAGTGTTTTTTCCATACTAATACAAGTGCAAAAGTGGTTTCCAGCACCAACACAAGTGCGAAAAGTGGTTTTTCAACACTAACACAAGTGCGAAAAGTGGTTTTTCAGCACTAACACAAGTGCGAAAAGTAGTTTTTCAACACTAACACAAGTGCGAAAAGTGGTTTTTCAACACTAACACAAGTGCGAAAAGTGGTTTTTCAACACTATCACAAGTGCAAAAAGTGTTTTTTCCACACTAATACAAGTGCAAAAGTGGTTTCCTGCACCAACACAAGTGCGAAAAGTGGTTTTTCAACACTAACACAAGTGCAAAAAGTGGTTTTTCAGCACTAACACAAGTGCGAAAAGTGGTTTTTCAACACTAACACAAGTGCGAAAAGTGGTTTTTCAAAACTAACACAAGTGCGAAAAGTGGTTTTTCAAAATTAACACAAGTGCGAAAAGTGGTTTTTCAACACTAACACAAGTGCGAAAAGTGGTTTTTCAACACTAACACAAGTGCGAAAAGTGGTTTTTCCACACTAATACAAGTGCAAAAGTGGTTTCCTGCACCAACACAAGTGCGAAAAGTGGTTTTTCAACACTAACACAAGTGCAAAAAGTGGTTTTTCAACACTATCACTAGTGCAAAAAGTGTTTTTTCCACACTAATACAAGTGCAAAAGTGGTTTCCTGCACCAACACAAGTGCGAAAAGTGGTTTTTCAACACTAACACAAGTGCGAAAAGTGGTTTTTCAACACTAACACAAGTGTGAAAAGTGGTTTTTCAACACTATCACAAGTGCAAAAAGTGTTTTTTCCACACTAATACAAGTGCAAAAGTGGTTTCCTGCACCAACACAAGTGCGAAAAGTGGTTTTTCAACACTATCACAAGTGCGAAAAGTGGTTTTTCAACACTAACACAAGTGCGAAAAGTGGTTTTTCCACACTAATACAAGTGCAAAAGTGGTTTCCTGCACGAACACAAGTGCGAAAAGTGGTTTTTCAACACTAACACAAGTGCGAAAAGTGGTTTTTCAACACTAACACAAGTGCGAAAAGATTTTTTTCCACAATAATACAAGTGCAAAAGTGGTTTCCTGCACCAACACAAGTGCGAAAAGTGGTTTTTCAACACTAACACAAGTGCTAAAAGTGGTTTTTCAACACTATCACAAGTGCAAAAAGTGTTTTTTCCACACTAATACAAGTGCAAAAGTGGTTTCCTGCACCAACACAAGTGCGAAAAGTGGTTTTTCAACACTAACACAAGTGCGAAAAGTGGTTTTTCAACACTAACACAAGTGCGAAAAGTGTTTTTTCCACACTAATACAAGTGCAAAAGTGGTTTCCTGCACCATCACAAGTGCGAAAAGTGGTTTTTCAACACTAACACAAGTGCGAAAAGTGGTTTTTCAACACTATCACAAGTGCAAAAAGTGTTTTTTCCACACTAACACAAGTGCGAAAAGTGGTTTCCTGCACCAACACAAGTGCGAAAAGTGGTTTTTCAACACTAACACAAGTGCGAAAAGTGTTTTTTCCACACTAATACAAGTGCAAAAGTGGTTTGCTGCACCATCACAAGTGCGAAAAGTGGTTTTTCAACACTAACACAAGTGCGAAAAGTGGTTTTTCAACACTAACACAAGTGCGAAAAGTGGTTTTTCAACACTAACACAAGTGCGAAAAGTGGTTTTTCAACACTAACACAAGTGTGAAAAGTGTTTTTTCCACACTAATACAAGTGCAAAAGTGGTTTCCTGCACCAACACAAGTGCGAAAAGTGGTTTTTCAACACTAACACAAGTGCAAAAAGTGGTTTTTCAACACTATCACAAGTGCAAAAAGTGTTTTTTCCACACTAATACAAGTGCAAAAGTGGTTTCCTGCACCAACACAAGTGCGAAAAGTGGTTTTTCAACACTAACACAAGTGCAGAAAGTGGTTTCCTGCACCAACACAAGTGTGAAAAGTGGTTTTTCAACACTAACACAAGTGCGAAAAGTGGTTTTTCAACACTAACACAAGTGCGAAAAGTGTTTTTTCAACACTATCACAAGTGCAAAAAGTGTTTTTTCCACACTAATACAAGTGCAAAAGTGGTTTCCTGCACCAACACAAGTGCGAAAAGTTGTTTTTCAACACTAACACAAGTGCGAAAAGTGGTTTTTCAACACTAACACAAGTGTGAAAAGTGGTTTTTCAACAGTAACACAAGTGCGAAAAGTGGTTTTTCAACACTATCACAAGTGCAAGAAGTGTTTTTTCCACACTAATACAAGTGCAAAAGTGGTTTCCTGCACCAACACAAGTGCGAAAAGTGGTTTTTCAACACTAACACAAGTGCGAAAAGTGGTCTTTCAACACTAACACAAGTGCGAAAAGTGGTTTTTCCACACTAATACAAGTGCAAAAGTGGTTTCCTGCACCAACACAAGTGCGAAAAGTGGTTTTTCAACACTAACACAAGTGCTAAAAGTGGTTTTTCAACACTATCACAAGTGCAAAAAGTGTTTTTTCCACACTAATACAAGTGCAAAAGTGGTTTCCTGCACCAACACAAGTGCGAAAAGTGGTTTTTCAACACTAACACAAGTGCGAAAAGTGGTTTTTCAACACTAACACAAGTGCGAAAAGTGTTTTTTCCACACTAATACAAGTGCAAAAGTGGTTTCCTGCACCATCACAAGTGCGAAAAGTGGTTTTTCAACACTAACACAAGTGCGAAAAGTGGTTTTTCAACACTATCACAAGTGCAAAAAGTGTTTTTTCCACACTAATACAAGTGCAAAAGTGGTTTCCTGCACCATCACAAGTGCGAAAAGTGGTTTTTCAACACTAACACAAGTGCGAAAAGTGGTTTCCTGCACCAACACAAGTGTGAAAAGTGGTTTTTCAACACTAACACAAGTGCGAAAAGTGGTTTTTCAACACTAACACAAGTGCGAAAAGTGGTTTTTCAACACTATCACAAGTGCAAAAAGTGTTTTTTCCACACTAATACAAGTGCAAAAGTGGTTTCCTGCACCAACACAAGTGCGAAAACTGGTTTTTCAACACTAACACAAGTGCGAAAAGTGGTTTTTCAACACTAACACAAGTGTGAAAAGTGGTTTTTCAACACTAACACAAGTGCGAAAAGTGGTTTTTCAACACTATCACAAGTGCAAAAAGTGTTTTTTCCACACTAATACAAGTGCAAAAGTGGTTTCCTGCACCAACACAAGTGCGAAAAGTGGTTTTTCAACACTAACACAAGTGCGAAAAGTGGTCTTTCAACACTAACACAAGTGTGAAAAGTGGTTTTTCCACACTAATACAAGTGCAAAAGTGGTTTCCTGCACCAACACAAGTGCGAAAAGTGGTTTTTCAACACTAACACAAGTGCTAAAAGTGGTTTTTCAACACTATCACAAGTGCAAAAAGTGTTTTTTCCACACTAATACAAGTGCAAAAGTGGTTTACTGCACCAACACAAGTGCGAAAAGTGGTTTTTCAACACTAACACAAGTGCGAAAAGTGGTTTTTCAACACTAACACAAGTGCGAAAAGTGTTTTTTCCACACTAACACAAGTGCGAAAAGTGTTTTTTCAACACTATCACAAGTGCAAAAAGTGTTTTTTCCACACTAATACAAGTGCAAAAGTGGTTTCCTGCACCAACACAAGTGTGAAAAGTGGTTTTTCAACACTAACACAAGTGCGAAAAGTGGTTTTTCAACACTAACACAAGTGCGAAAAGTGGTTTTTCAACACTATCACAAGTGCAAAAAGTGTTTTTTCCACACTAATACAAGTGCAAAAGTGGTTTCCTGCACCAACACAAGTGCGAAAAGTGGTTTTTCAACACTAACACAAGTGCGAAAAGTGGTTTTTCAACACTAACACAAGTGCGAAAAGTGGTTTTTCCACACTAATACAAGTGCAAAAGTGGTTTCCTGCACCAACACAAGTGCGAAATGTGGTTTTTCAAAACTAACGCAAGTGCGAAAAGTGGTTTTTTAACACTAAAACAAGTGCGAAAAGTGTTTTTTCCACACTAATACAAGTGCAAAAGTGGTTTCCTGCACCATCACAAGTGCGAAAAGTGGTTTTTCAACACTAACACAAGTGCGAAAAGTGGTTTCCTGCACCAACACAAGTGTGAAAAGTGGTTTTTCAACACTAACACAAGTGCGAAAAGTGGTTTTTCAACACTAACACAAGTGCGAAAAGTGGTTTTTCAACACTATCACAAGTGCAAAACGTGTTTTTTTCCACACTAATACAAGTGCAAAAGTGGTTTCCTGCACCAACACAAGTGCGAAAAGTGGTTTTTCAACACTAACACAAGTGCGAAAAGTGGTTTTTCAACACTAACACAAGTGTGAAAAGTGGTTTTTCAACACTAACACAAGTGCGAAAAGTGGTTTTTCAACACTATCACAAGTGCAAAAAGTGTTTTTTCCACACTAATACAAGTGCAAAAGTGGTTTCCTGCACCAACACAAGTGCGAAAAGTGGTTTTTCAACACTAACACAAGTGCGAAAAGTGGTCTTTCAACACTTAAACAAGTGCGAAAAGTGGTTTTTCCACACTAATACAAGTGCAAAAGTGGTTTCCTGCACCAACACAAGTGCGAAAAGTGGTTTTTCAACACTAACACAAGTGCTAAAAGTGGTTTTTCAACACTATCACAAGTGCAAAAAGTGTTTTTTCCACACTAATACAAGTGCAAAAGTGGTTTCCTGCACCAACACAAGTGCGAAAAGTGGTTTTTCAACACTAACACAAGTGCGAAAAGTGATTTTTCAACACTAACACAAGTGTGAAAAGTGTTTTTTCCACACTAATACAAGTGCAAAAGTGGTTTCCTGCACCATCACAAGTGCGAAAAGTGGTTTTTCAACACTAACACAAGTGCGAAAAGTGGTTTTTCAACACTATCACATGTGCAAAAAGTGTTTTTTCCACACTAATACAAGTGCAAAAGTGGTTTCCTGCACCATCACAAGTGCGAAAAGTGGTTTTTCAACACTAACACAAGTGCGAAAAGTGGTTTTTCAACACTATCACAAGTGCAAAAAGTGTTTTTTCCACACTAACACAAGTGCGAAAAGTGGTTTCCTGCACCAACACAAGTGCGAAAAGTGGTTTTTCAACACTAACACAAGTGCGAAAAGTGTTTTTTCCACACTAATACAAGTGCAAAAGTGGTTTCCTGCACCATCACAAGTGCAAAAAGTGGTTTTTCAACACTAACACAAGTGCGAAAAGTGGTTTTTCAACACTAACACAAGTGCGAAAAGTGGTTTTTCAACACTAACACAAGTGCGAAAAGTGGTTTTTCAACACTATCACAAGTGCAAAAAGTGTTTTTTCCATACTAATACAAGTGCAAAAGTGGTTTCCTGCACCAACACAAGTGCGAAAAGTGGTTTTTCAACACTAACACAAGTGCGAAAAGTGGTTTTTCAACACTAACACAAGTGCAAAAAGTGTTTTTTCCACACTAATACAAGTGCAAAAGTGGTTTCCTGCACCAACACAAGTGTGAAAAGTGGTTTTTCAACACTAACACAAGTGCGAAAAGTGGTTTCCTGCACCAACACAAGTGTGAAAAGTGGTTTTTCAACACTAACACAAGTGCGAAAAGTGGTTTTTCAACACTAACACAAGTGCGAAAAGTGGTTTTTCAACACTATCACAAGTGCAAAAAGTGTTTTTTCCACACTAATACAAGTGCAAAAGTGGTTTCCTGCACCAACACAAGTGCGAAAAGTGGTTTTTCAACACTAACACAAGTGCGAAAAGTGGTCTTTCAACACTAACACAAGTGCGAAAAGTGGTTTTTCCACACTAATACAAGTGCAAAAGTGGTTTCCTGCACCAACACAAGTGCAAAAAGTGGTTTTTCAACACTAACACAAGTGCTAAAAGTGGTTTTTCAACACTATCACAAGTGCAAAAAGTGTTTTTTCCACACTAATACAAGTGCAAAAGAGGTTTCCTGCACCAACACAAGTGCGAAAAGTGGTTTTTCAACACTAACACAAGCGCGAAAAGTGGTTTTTCAACACTAACACAAGTGCGAAAAGTGTTTTTTCCACACTAATACAAGTGCAAAGTGGTTTCCTGCACCATCACAAGTGCGAAAAGTGGTTTTTCAACACTAACACAAGTGCGAAAAGTGGTTTTTCAACACTATCACAAGTGCAAAAAGTGTTTTTTCCACACTAACACAAGTGCGAAAAGTGGTTTCCTGCACCAACACAAGTGCGAAAAGTTGTTTTTCAACACTAACACAAGTGCGAAAAGTGTTTTTTCCACACTAATACAAGTGCAAATGTGGTTTCCTGCACCATCACAAGTGCGAAAAGTGGTTTTTCAACACTAACACAAGTGCGAAAAGTGGTTTTTCAACACTAACATAAGTGCGAAAAGTGGTTTTTCAACACTAACACAAGTGCGAAAAGTGGTTTTTCAACACTATCACAAGTGCAAAAAGTGTTTTTTCCATACTAATACAAGTGCAAAAGTGGTTTCCTGCACCAACACAAGTGCGAAAAGTGGTTTTTCAACACTAACACAAGTGCGAAAAGTGGTTTTTCAACACTAACACAAGTGTGAAAAGTGTTTTTTCCACACTAATACAAGTGCAAAAGTGGTTTCCTGCACCAACACAAGTGCGAAAAGTGGTTTTTCAACACTAACACAAGTGCGAAAAGTGGTTTTTCAACACTATCACAAGTGCAAAAAGTGTTTTTTCCACACTAATACAAGTGCAAAAGTGGTTTCCTGCACCAACACAAGTGCGAAAAGTGGTTTTTCAACACTAACACAAGTGCGAAAAGTGATTTTTCAACACTAACACAAGTGCAAAAAGTGTTTTTTCCACACTAATACAAGTGCAAAAGTGGTTTACTGCACCAACACAAGTGTGAAAAGTGGTTTTTCAACACTAACACAAGTGCGAAAAGTGGTTTTTCAACACTAACACAAGTGCGAAAAGTGTTTTTTCCACACTAATACAAGCGCAAAAGTTGTTTCCTGCACCATCACAAGTGCGAAAAGTGGTTTTTCAACACTAACACAAGTGCGAAAAGTGGTTTTTCAACACTATCACAAGTGCAAAAAGTGTTTTTTCCACACTAATACAAGTGCAAAAGTGGTTTCCTGCACCAACACAAGTGCGAAAAGTGGTTTTTCAACACTAACACAAGTGCGAAAAGTGGTTTTTCAACACTAACACAAGTGCGAAAAGTGGTTTTTCAATACTATCACAAGTGCAAAAAGTGTTTTTTCCACACTAATACAAGTGCAAAAGTGGTTTCCTGCACCAACACAAGTGTGAAAAGTGGTTTTTCAACACTAACACAAGTGCGAAAAGTGTTTTTTCAACACTATCACAAGTGCAAAAAGTGTTTTTTCCACACTAATACAAGTGCAAAAGTGGTTTCCTGCACCAACACAAGTGCGAAAAGTGGTTTTTCAACACTATCACAAGTGCAAAAAGTGTTTTTTCCACACTAATACAAGTGCAAAAGTGGTTTCCTGCACCAACACAAGTGCGAAAAGTGGTTTTTCAACACTAACACAAGTGCGAAAAGTGGTTTTTCAACACTAACACAAGTGCGAAAAGTGGTTTTTCAACACTATCACAAGTGCAAAAAGTGTTTTTTCCACACTAATACAAGTGCAAAAGTGGTTTCCTGCACCAACACAAGTGCGAAAAGTGGTTTTTCAACACTAACACAAGTGCGAAAAGTGGTTTTTCAACACTAACACAAGTGCGAAAAGTGGTTTTTCAACACTATCACAAGTGCAAAAAGTGTTTTTTCAACACTAACACAAGTGCGAAAAGTGGTTTTTCAACACTAACACAAGTGCTAAAAGTGGTTTTTCAACACTATCACAAGTGCAAAAAGTGTTTTTTCCACACTAATACAAGTGCAAAAGTGGTTTCCTGCACCAACACAAGTGCGAAAAGTGGTTTTTCAACACTAACACAAGTGCGAAAAGTGGTTTTTCAACACTAACACAAGTGCGAAAAGTGTTTTTTCCACACTAATACAAGTGCAAAAGTGGTTTCCTGCACCATCACAAGTGCGAAAAGTGGTTTTTCAACACTAACACAAGTGCGAAAAGTGGTTTTTCAACACTATCACAAGTGCAAAAAGTGTTTTTTCCACACTAATACAAGTGCAAAAGTGGTTTCCTGCACCATCACAAGTGCGAAAAGTGGTTTTTCAACACTAACACAAGTGCGAAAAGTGGTTTTTCAACACTATCACAAGTGCAAAAAGTGTTTTTTCCACACTAACACAAGTGCGAAAAGTGGTTTCCTGCACCAACACAAGTGCGAAAAGTGGTTTTTCAACACTAACACAAGTGCGAAAAGTGTTTTTTCCACACTAATACAAGTACAAAAGTGGTTTCCTGCAGCATCACAAGTGCGAAAAGTGGTTTTTCAACACTAACACAAGTGCGAAAAGTGGTTTTTCAACACTAACACAAGTGCGAAAAGTGGTTTTTCAACACTAACACAAGTGCGAAAAGTGGTTTTTCAACACTATCACAAGTGCAAAAAGTGTTTTTTCCATACTAATACAAGTGCAAAAGTGGTTTCCTGCACCAACACAAGTGCGAAAAGTGGTTTTTCAACACTAACACAAGTGCGAAAAGTGGTTTTTCCACACTAATACAAGTGCAAAAGTGGTTTCCTGCACCAACACAAGTGTGAAAAGTGGTTTTTCAACACTAACACAAGTGCGAAAAGTGGTTTCCTGCACCAACACAAGTGTGAAAAGTGGTTTTTCAACACTAACACAAGTGCGAAAAGTGGTTTTTCAACACTAACACAAGTGCGAAAAGTGGTTTTTCAACACTATCACAAGTGCAAAAAGTGTTTTTTCCACACTAATACAAGTGCAAAAGTGGTTTCCTGCACCAACACAAGTGCGAAAAGTGGTTTTTCAACACTAAGTGCGAAAAGTGGTCTTTCAACACTAACACAAGTGCGAAAAGTGGTTTTTCCACACTAATACAAGTGCAAAAGTGGTTTCCTGCACCAACACAAGTGCAAAAAGTGGTTTTTCAACACTAACACAAGTGCTAAAAGTGGTTTTTCAACACTATCACAAGTGCAAAAAGTGTTTTTTCCACACTAATACAAGTGCAAAAGAGGTTTCCTGCACCAACACTAGTGCGAAAAGTGGTTTTTCAACACTAACACAAGCGCGAAAAGTGGTTTTTCAACACTAACACAAGTGCGAAAAGTGTTTTTTCCACACTAATACAAGTGCAAAAGTGGTTTCCTGCACCATCACAAGTGCGAAAAGTGGTTTTTCAACACTAACACAAGTGCGAAAAGTGGTTTTTCAACACTATCACAAGTGCAAAAAGTGTTTTTTCCACACTAACACAAGTGCTAAAAGTGGTTTTTCAACACTATCACAAGTGCAAAAAGTGTTTTTTCCACACTAATACAAATGCAAAAGAGGTTTCCTGCACCAACACAAGTGCGAAAAGTGGTTTTTCAACACTAACACAAGCGCGAAAAGTGGTTTTTCAACACTAACACAAGTGCGAAAAGTGTTTTTTCCACACTAATACAAGTGCAAAAGTGGTTTCCTGCACCAACACAAGTGCAAAAAGTGGTTTTTCAACACTAACACAAGTGCTAAAAGTGGTTTTTCAACACTATCACAAGTGCAAAAAGTGTTTTTTCCACACTAATACAAGTGCAAAAGAGGTTTCCTGCACCAACACAAGTGCGAAAAGTGGTTTTTCAACACTAACACAAGCGCGAAAAGTGGTTTTTCAACACTAACACAAGTGCGAAAAGTGTTTTTTCCACACTAATACAAGTGCAAAAGTGGTTTCCTGCACCATCACAAGTGCGAAAAGTGCTTTTTCAACACTAACACAAGTGCGAAAAGTGGTTTTTCAACACTATCACAAGTGCAAAAAGTGTTTTTTCCACACTAACACAAGTGCGAAAAGTGGTTTCCTGCACCAACACAAGTGCGAAAAGTTGTTTTTCAACACTAACACAAGTGCGAAAAGTGTTTTTTCCACACTAATACAAGTGCAAATGTGGTTTCCTGCACCATCACAAGTGCGAAAAGTGGTTTTTCAACACTAACACAAGTGCGAAAAGTGGTTTTTCAACACTAACATAAGTGCGAAAAGTGGTTTTTCAACACTAACACAAGTGCGAAAAGTGGTTTTTCAACACTATCACAAGTGCAAAAAGTGTTTTTTCCATACTAATACAAGTGCAAAAGTGGTTTCCTGCACCAACACAAGTGCGAAAAGTGGTTTTTCAACACTAACACAAGTGCGAAAAGTGGTTTTTCAACACTAACACAAGTGTGAAAAGTGTTTTTTCCACACTAATACAAGTGCAAAAGTGGTTTCCTGCACCATCACAAGTGCGAAAAGTGGTTTTTCAACACTAACACAAGTGCGAAAAGTGGTTTTTCAACACTATCACAAGTGCAAAAAGTGTTTTTTCCACACTAATACAAGTGCAAAAGTGGTTTCCTGCACCAACACAAGTGCGAAAAGTGGTTTTTCAACACTAACACAAGTGCGAAAAGTGGTTTTTCAACACTAACACAAGTGCGAAAAGTGGTTTTTCAACACTATCACAAGTGCAAAAAGTGTTTTTTCCACACTAATACAAGTGCAAAAGTGGTTTCCTGCACCAACACAAGTGCGAAAAGTGGTTTTTCAACACTAACACAAGTGCGAAAAGTGGTTTTTCAACACTAACACAAGTGCGAAAAGTGGTTTTTCAACACTATCACAAGTGCAAAAAGTGTTTTTTCAACACTAACACAAGTGCGAAAAGTGGTTTTTCAACACTAACACAAGTGCTAAAAGTGGTTTTTCAACACTATCACAAGTGCAAAAAGTGTTTTTTCCACACTAATACAAGTGCAAAAGTGGTTTCCTGCACCAACACAAGTGCGAAAAGTGGTTTTTCAACACTAACACAAGTGCGAAAAGTGGTTTTTCAACACTAACACAAGTGCGAAAAGTGTTTTTTCCACACTAATACAAGTGCAAAAGTGGTTTCCTGCACCATCACAAGTGCGAAAAGTGGTTTTTCAACACTAACACAAGTGCGAAAAGTGGTTTTTCAACACTATCACAAGTGCAAAAAGTGTTTTTTCCACACTAATACAAGTGCAAAAGTGGTTTCCTGCACCATCACAAGTGCGAAAAGTGGTTTTTCAACACTAACACAAGTGCGAAAAGTGGTTTTTCAACACTATCACAAGTGCAAAAAGTGTTTTTTCCACACTAACACAAGTGCGAAAAGTGGTTTCCTGCACCAACACAAGTGCGAAAAGTGGTTTTTCAACACTAACACAAGTGCAAAAAGTGTTTTTTTCCACACTAATACAAGTGCAAAAGTGGTTTCCTGCACCAACACAAGTGTGAAAAGTGGTTTTTCAACACTAACACAAGTGCGAAAAGTGGTTTCCTGCACCAACACAAGTGTGAAAAGTGGTTTTTCAACACTAACACAAGTGCGAAAAGTGGTTTTTCAACACTAACACAAGTGCGAAAAGTGGTTTTTCAACACTATCACAAGTGCAAAAAGTGTTTTTTCCACACTAATACAAGTGCAAAAGTGGTTTCCTGCACCAACACAAGTGCGAAAAGTGGTTTTTCAACACTAACACAAGTGCGAAAAGTGGTCTTTCAACACTAACACAAGTGCGAAAAGTGGTTTTTCCACACTAATACAAGTGCAAAAGTGGTTTCCTGCACCAACACAAGTGCAAAAAGTGGTTTTTCAACACTAACACAAGTGCTAAAAGTGGTTTTTCAACACTATCACAAGTGCAAAAAGTGTTTTTTCCACACTAATACAAGTGCAAAAGAGGTTTCCTGCACCAACACAAGTGCGAAAAGTGGTTTTTCAACACTAACACAAGCGCGAAAAGTGGTTTTTCAACACTAACACAAGTGCGAAAAGTGTTTTTTCCACACTAATACAAGTGCAAAAGTGGTTTCCTGCACCATCACAAGTGCGAAAAGTGGTTTTTCAACACTAACACAAGTGCGAAAAGTGGTTTTTCAACACTATCACAAGTGCAAAAAGTGTTTTTTCCACACTAACACAAGTGCGAAAAGTGGTTTCCTGCACCAACACAAGTGCGAAAAGTTGTTTTTCAACACTAACACAAGTGCGAAAAGTGTTTTTTCCACACTAATACAAGTGCAAATGTGGTTTCCTGCACCATCACAAGTGCGAAAAGTGGTTTTTCAACACTAACACAAGTGCGAAAAGTGGTTTTTCAACACTAACATAAGTGCGAAAAGTGGTTTTTCAACACTAACACAAGTGCGAAAAGTGGTTTTTCAACACTATCACAAGTGCAAAAAGTGTTTTTTCCATACTAATACAAGTGCAAAAGTGGTTTCCTGCACCAACACAAGTGCGAAAAGTGGTTTTTCAACACTAACACAAGTGCGAAAAGTGGTTTTTCAACACTAACACAAGTGTGAAAAGTGTTTTTTCCACACTAATACAAGTGCAAAAGTGGTTTCCTGCACCAACACAAGTGCGAAAAGTGGTTTTTCAACACTAACACAAGTGCGAAAAGTGGTTTTTCAACACTATCACAAGTGCAAAAAGTGTTTTTTCCACACTAATACAAGTGCAAAAGTGGTTTCCTGCACCAACACAAGTGCGAAAAGTGGTTTTTCAACACTAACACAAGTGCGAAAAGTAGTTTTTCAACACTAACACAAGTGCGAAAAGTGGTTTTTCAACACTAACACAAGTGCAAAAAGTGTTTTTTCCACACTAATACAAGTGCAAAAGTGGTTTACTGCACCAACACAAGTGTGAAAAGTGGTTTTTCAACACTAACACAAGTGCGAAAAGTGGTTTTTCAACACTAACACAAGTGCGAAAAGTGTTTTTTCCACACTAATACAAGCGCAAAAGTTGTTTCCTGCACCATCACAAGTGCGAAAAGTGGTTTTTCAACACTAACACAAGTGCGAAAAGTGGTTTTTCAACACTATCACAAGTGCAAAAAGTGTTTTTTCCACACTAATACAAGTGCAAAAGTGGTTTCCTGCACCAACACAAGTGCGAAAAGTGGTTTTTCAACACTAACACAAGTGCGAAAAGTGGTTTTTCAACACTAACACAAGTGCGAAAAGTGGTTTTTCAACACTATCACAAGTGCAAAAAGTGTTTTTTCCACACTAATACAAGTGCAAAAGTGGTTTCCTGCACCAACACAAGTGTGAAAAGTGGTTTTTCAACACTAACACAAGTGCGAAAAGTGTTTTTTCAACACTATCACAAGTGCAAAAAGTGTTTTTTCCACACTAATACAAGTGCAAAAGTGGTTTCCTGCACCAACACAAGTGCGAAAAGTGGTTTTTCAACACTATCACAAGTGCAAAAAGTGTTTTTTCCACACTAATACAAGTGCAAAAGTGGTTTCCTGCACCAACACAAGTGCGAAAAGTGGTTTTTCAACACTAACACAAGTGCGAAAAGTGGTTTTTCAACACTAACACAAGTGCGAAAAGTGGTTTTTCAACACTATCACAAGTGCAAAAAGTGTTTTTTCCACACTAATACAAGTGCAAAAGTGGTTTCCTGCACCAACACAAGTGCGAAAAGTGGTTTTTCAACACTAACACAAGTGCGAAAAGTGGTTTTTCAACACTAACACAAGTGCGAAAAGTGGTTTTTCAACACTATCACAAGTGCAAAAAGTGTTTTTTCAACACTAACACAAGTGCGAAAAGTGGTTTTTCAACACTAACACAAGTGCTAAAAGTGGTTTTTCAACACTATCACAAGTGCAAAAAGTGTTTTTTCCACACTAATACAAGTGCAAAAGTGGTTTCCTGCACCAACACAAGTGCGAAAAGTGGTTTTTCAACACTAACACAAGTGCGAAAAGTGGTTTTTCAACACTAACACAAGTGCGAAAAGTGTTTTTTCCACACTAATACAAGTGCAAAAGTGGTTTCCTGCACCATCACAAGTGCGAAAAGTGGTTTTTCAACACTAACACAAGTGCGAAAAGTGGTTTTTCAACACTATCACAAGTGCAAAAAGTGTTTTTTCCACACTAATACAAGTGCAAAAGTGGTTTCCTGCACCATCACAAGTGCGAAAAGTGGTTTTTCAACACTAACACAAGTGCGAAAAGTGGTTTTTCAACACTATCACAAGTGCAAAAAGTGTTTTTTCCACACTAACACAAGTGCGAAAAGTGGTTTCCTGCACCAACACAAGTGCGAAAAGTGGTTTTTCAACACTAACACAAGTGCGAAAAGTGTTTTTTCCACACTAATACAAGTGCAAAAGTGGTTTCCTGCACCATCACAAGTGCGAAAAGTGGTTTTTCAACACTAACACAAGTGCGAAAAGTGGTTTTTCAACACTAACACAAGTGCGAAAAGTGGTTTTTCAACACTAACACAAGTGCGAAAAGTGGTTTTTCAACACTATCACAAGTGCAAAAGTGTTTTTTCCATACTAATACAAGTGCAAAAGTGGTTTCCTGCACCAACACAAGTGCGAAAAGTGGTTTTTCAACACTAACACAAGTGCGAAAAGTGGTTTTTCAACACTAACACAAGTGCAAAAAGTGTTTTTTCCACACTAATACAAGTGCAAAAGTGGTTTCCTGCACCAACACAAGTGTGAAAAGTGGTTTTTCAACACTAACACAAGTGCGAAAAGTGGTTTCCTGCACCAACACAAGTGTGAAAAGTGGTTTTTCAACACTAACACAAGTGCGAAAAGTGGTTTTTCAACACTAACACAAGTGCGAAAAGTGGTTTTTCAACACTATCACAAGTGCAAAAAGTGTTTTTTCCACACTAATACAAGTGCAAAAGTGGTTTCCTGCACCAACACAAGTGCGAAAAGTGGTTTTTCAACACTAACACAAGTGCGAAAAGTGGTCTTTCAACACTAAAACAAGTGCGAAAAGTGGTTTTTCCACACTAATACAAGTGCAAAAGTGGTTTCCTGCACCAACACAAGTGCAAAAAGTGGTTTTTCAACACTAACACAAGTGCTAAAAGTGGTTTTTCAACACTATCACAAGTGCAAAAAGTGTTTTTTCCACACTAATACAAGTGCAAAAGAGGTTTCCTGCACCAACACAAGTGCGAAAAGTGGTTTTTCAACACTAACACAAGCGCGAAAAGTGGTTTTTCAACACTAACACAAGTGCGAAAAGTGTTTTTTCCACACTAATACAAGTGCAAAAGTGGTTTCCTGCACCATCACAAGTGCGAAAAGTGGTTTTTCAACACTAACACAAGTGCGAAAAGTGGTTTTTCAACACTATCACAAGTGCAAAAAGTGTTTTTTCCACACTAACACAAGTGCTAAAAGTGGTTTTTCAACACTATCACAAGTGCAAAAAGTGTTTTTTCCACACTAATACAAGTGCAAAAGAGGTTTCCTGCACCAACACAAGTGCGAAAAGTGGTTTTTCAACACTAACACAAGCGCGAAAAGTGGTTTTTCAACACTAACACAAGTGCGAAAAGTGTTTTTTCCACACTAATACAAGTGCAAAAGTGGTTTCCTGCACCAACACAAGTGCAAAAAGTGGTTTTTCAACACTAACACAAGTGCTAAAAGTGGTTTTTCAACACTATCACAAGTGCAAAAAGTGTTTTTTCCACACTAATACAAGTGCAAAAGAGGTTTCCTGCACCAACACAAGTGCGAAAAGTGGTTTTTCAACACTAACACAAGCGCGAAAAGTGGTTTTTCAACACTAACACGAGTGCGAAAAGTGTTTTTTCCACACTAATACAAGTGCAAAAGTGGTTTCCTGCACCATCACAAGTGCGAAAAGTGGTTTTTCAACACTAACACAAGTGCGAAAAGTGGTTTTTCAACACTATCACAAGTGCAAAAAGTGTTTTTTCCACACTAACACAAGTGCGAAAAGTGGTTTCCTGCACCAACACAAGTGCGAAAAGTTGTTTTTCAACACTAACACAAGTGCGAAAAGTGTTTTTTCCACACTAATACAAGTGCAAATGTGGTTTCCTGCACCATCACAAGTGCGAAAAGTGGTTTTTCAACACTAACACAAGTGCGAAAAGTGGTTTTTCAACACTAACATAAGTGCGAAAAGTGGTTTTTCAACACTAACACAAGTGCGAAAAGTGGTTTTTCAACACTATCACAAGTGCAAAAAGTGTTTTTTCCATACTAATACAAGTGCAAAAGTGGTTTCCTGCACCAACACAAGTGCGAAAAGTGGTTTTTCAACACTAACACAAGTGCGAAAAGTGGTTTTTCAACACTAACACAAGTGTGAAAAGTGTTTTTTCCACACTAATACAAGTGCAAAAGTGGTTTCCTGCACCATCACAAGTGCGAAAAGTGGTTTTTCAACACTAACACAAGTGCGAAAAGTGGTTTTTCAACACTATCACAAGTGCAAAAAGTGTTTTTTCCACACTAATACAAGTGCAAAAGTGGTTTCCTGCACCAACACAAGTGCGAAAAGTGGTTTTTCAACACTAACACAAGTGCGAAAAGTGGTTTTTCAACACTAACACAAGTGCGAAAAGTGGTTTTTCAACACTATCACAAGTGCAAAAAGTGTTTTTTCCACACTAATACAAGTGCAAAAGTGGTTTCCTGCACCAACACAAGTGCGAAAAGTGGTTTTTCAACACTAACACAAGTGCGAAAAGTGGTTTTTCAACACTAACACAAGTGCGAAAAGTGGTTTTTCAACACTATCACAAGTGCAAAAAGTGTTTTTTCAACACTAACACAAGTGCGAAAAGTGGTTTTTCAACACTAACACAAGTGCTAAAAGTGGTTTTTCAACACTATCACAAGTGCAAAAAGTGTTTTTTCCACACTAATACAAGTGCAAAAGTGGTTTCCTGCACCAACACAAGTGCGAAAAGTGGTTTTTCAACACTAACACAAGTGCGAAAAGTGGTTTTTCAACACTAACACAAGTGCGAAAAGTGTTTTTTCCACACTAATACAAGTGCAAAAGTGGTTTCCTGCACCATCACAAGTGCGAAAAGTGGTTTTTCAACACTAACACAAGTGCGAAAAGTGGTTTTTCAACACTATCACAAGTGCAAAAAGTGTTTTTTCCACACTAATACAAGTGCAAAAGTGGTTTCCTGCACCATCACAAGTGCGAAAAGTGGTTTTTCAACACTAACACAAGTGCGAAAAGTGGTTTTTCAACACTATCACAAGTGCAAAAAGTGTTTTTTCCACACTAACACAAGTGCGAAAAGTGGTTTCCTGCACCAACACAAGTGCGAAAAGTGGTTTTTCAACACTAACACAAGTGCGAAAAGTGTTTTTTCCACACTAATACAAGTGCAAAAGTGGTTTCCTGCACCATCACAAGTGCGAAAAGTGGTTTTTCAACACTAACACAAGTGCGAAAAGTGGTTTTTCAACACTAACACAAGTGCGAAAAGTGGTTTTTCAACACTAACACAAGTGCGAAAAGTGGTTTTTCAACACTATCACAAGTGCAAAAAGTGTTTTTTCCATACTAATACAAGTGCAAAAGTGGTTTCCTGCACCAACACAAGTGCGAAAAGTGGTTTTTCAACACTAACACAAGTGCGAAAAGTGGTTTTTCAACACTAACACAAGTGCAAAAAGTGTTTTTTCCACACTAATACAAGTGCAAAAGTGGTTTCCTGCACCAACACAAGTGTGAAAAGTGGTTTTTCAACACTAACACAAGTGCGAAAAGTGGTTTCCTGCACCAACACAAGTGTGAAAAGTGGTTTTTCAACACTAACACAAGTGCGAAAAGTGGTTTTTCAACACTAACACAAGTGCGAAAAGTGGTTTTTCAACACTATCACAAGTGCAAAAAGTGTGTTTTCCACACTAATACAAGTGCAAAAGTGGTTTCCTGCACCAACACAAGTGCGAAAAGTGGTTTTTCAACACTAACACAAGTGCGAAAAGTGGTCTTTCAACACTACCACAAGTGCGAAAAGTGGTTTTTCCACACTAATACAAGTGCAAAAGTGGTTTCCTGCACCAACACAAGTGCAAAAAGTGGTTTTTCAACACTAACACAAGTGCTAAAAGTGGTTTTTCAACACTATCACAAGTGCAAAAAGTGTTTTTTCCACACTAATACAAGTGCAAAAGAGGTTTCCTGCACCAACACAAGTGCGAAAAGTGGTTTTTCAACACTAACACAAGCGCGAAAAGTGGTTTTTCAACACTAACACAAGTGCGAAAAGTGTTTTTTCCACACTAATACAAGTGCAAAAGTGGTTTCCTGCACCATCACAAGTGCGAAAAGTGGTTTTTCAACACTAACACAAGTGCGAAAAGTGGTTTTTCAACACTATCACAAGTGCAAAAAGTGTTTTTTCCACACTAACACAAGTGCTAAAAGTGGTTTTTCAACACTATCACAAGTGCAAAAAGTGTTTTTTCCACACTAATACAAGTGCAAAAGAGGTTTCCTGCACCAACACAAGTGCGAAAAGTGGTTTTTCAACACTAACACAAGCGCGAAAAGTGGTTTTTCAACACTAACACAAGTGCGAAAAGTGTTTTTTCCACACTAATACAAGTGCAAAAGTGGTTTCCTGCACCATCACAAGTGCGAAAAGTTGTTTTTCAACACTAACACAAGTGCGAAAAGTGTTTTTTCCACACTAATACAAGTGCAAAAGTGGTTTCCTGCACCATCACAAGTGCGAAAAGAGGTTTTTCAACACTAACACAAGTGCGAAAAGTGGTTTTTCAACACTAACATAAGTGCGAAAAGTGGTTTTTCAACACTAACACAAGTGCGAAAAGTGGTTTTTCAACACTATCACAAGTGCAAAAAGTGTTTTTTCCATACTAATACAAGTGCAAAAGTGGTTTCCTGCACCAACACAAGTGCGAAAAGTGGTTTTTCAACACTAACACAAGTGCGAAAAGTGGTTTTTCAACACTAACACAAGTGTGAAAAGTGTTTTTTCCACACTAATACAAGTGCAAAAGTGGTTTCCTGCACCAACACAAGTGCGAAAAGTGGTTTTTCAACACTAACACAAGTGCGAAAAGTGGTTTTTCAACACTATCACAAGTGCAAAAAGTGTTTTTTCCACACTAATACAAGTGCAAAAGTGGTTTCCTGCACCAACACAAGTGCGAAAAGTGGTTTTTCAACACTAACACAAGTGCGAAAAGTAGTTTTTCAACACTAACACAAGTGCGAAAAGTGGTTTTTCAACACTAACACAAGTGCAAAAAGTGTTTTTTCCACACTAATACAAGTGCAAAAGTGGTTTACTGCACCAACACAAGTGTGAAAAGTGGTTTTTCAACACTAACACAAGTGCGAAAAGTGGTTTTTCAACACTAACACAAGTGCGAAAAGTGTTTTTTCCACACTAATACAAGCGCAAAAGTTGTTTCCTGCACCATCACAAGTGCGAAAAGTGGTTTTTCAACACTAACACAAGTGCGAAAAGTGGTTTTTCAACACTATCACAAGTGCAAGAAGTGTTTTTTCCACACTAATACAAGTGCAAAAGTGGTTTCCTGCACCAACACAAGTGCGAAAAGTGGTTTTTCAACACTAACACAAGTGCGAAAAGTGGTTTTTCAACACTAACACAAGTGCGAAAAGTGGTTTTTCAACACTATCACAAGTGCAAAAAGTGTTTTTTCCACACTAATACAAGTGCAAAAGTGGTTTCCTGCACCAACACAAGTGTGAAAAGTGGTTTTTCAACACTAACACAAGTGCGAAAAGTGTTTTTTCAACACTATCACAAGTGCAAAAAGTGTTTTTTCCACACTAATACAAGTGCAAAAGTGGTTTCCTGCACTAACACAAGTGCGAAAAGTGGTTTTTCAACACTAACACAAGTGCGAAAAGTGGTTTTTCAACACTATCACAAGTGCAAAAAGTGTTTTTTCCACACTAATACAAGTGCAAAAGTGGTTTCCTGCACCAACACAAGTGCGAAAAGTGGTTTTTCAACACTAACACAAGTGCGAAAAGTGGTTTTTCTACACTAACACAAGTGCGAAAAGTGGTTTTTCAACACTATCACAAGTGCAAAAAGTGTTTTTTCAACACTAACACAAGTGCGAAAAGTGGTTTTTCAACACTAACACAAGTGCGAAAAGTGGTTTTTCAACACTATCACAAGTGCAAAAAGTGTGTTTTCCACACTAATACAAGTGCAAAAGTGGTTTCCTGCACCAACACAAGTGCGAAAAGTGGTTTTTCAACACTAACACAAGTGCGAAAAGTGGTCTTTCAACACTAACACAAGTGCGAAAAGTGGTTTTTCCACACTAATACAAGTGCAAAAGTGGTTTCCTGCACCAACACAAGTGCGAAAAGTGGTTTTTCAACACTAACACAAGTGCTAAAAGTGGTTTTTCAACACTATCACAAGTGCAAAAAGTGTTTTTTCCACACTAATACAAGTGCAAAAGAGGTTTCCTGCACCAACACAAGTGCGAAAAGTGGTTTTTCAACACTAAAACAAGTGCGAAAAGTGGTTTTTCAACACTAACACAAGTGCGAAAAGTGTTTTTTCCACACTAATACAAGTGCAAAAGTGGTTTCCTGCACCATCACAAGTGCGAAAAGTGGTTTTTCAACACTAACACAAGTGCGAAAAGTGGTTTTTCAACACTATCACAAGTGCAAAAAGTGTTTTTTCCACACTAACACAAGTGCGAAAAGTGGTTTCCTGCACCAACACAAGTGCGAAAAGTGGTTTTTCAACACTAACACAAGTGCGAAAAGTGTTTTTTCCACACTAATACAAGTGCAAAAGTGGTTTCCTGCACCATCACAAGTGCGAAAAGTGGTTTTTCAACACTAACACAAGTGCGAAAAGTGGTTTTTCAACACTAACACAAGTACGAAAAGTGGTTTTCAACACTAACACAAGTGCGAAAAGTGGTTTTTCAACACTATCACAAGTGCAAAAAGTGTTTTTTCCATACTAATACAAGTGCAAAAGTGGTTTCCTGCACCAACACAATTGCGAAAAGTGGTTTTTCAACACTAACACAAGTGCGAAAAGTGGTTTTTCAACACTAACACAAGTGTGAAAAGTGTTTTTTCCACACTAATACAAGTGCAAAAGTGGTTTCCTGCACCAACACAAGTGCGAAAAGTGGTTTTTCAACACTAACACAAGTGCGAAAAGTGGTTTTTCAACACTAACACAAGTGCGAAAAGGGTTTTTTCCACACTAATACAAGTGCAAAAGTGGTTTCCTGCACCATCACAAGTGCGAAAAGTGGTTTTTCAACACTAACACAAGTGCGAAAAGTGGTTTTTCAACACTAACACAAGTGCAAAAAGTGTTTTTTCCACACTAATACAAGTGCAAAAGTGGTTTCCTGCACCAACACAAGTGCGAAAAGTGGTTTTTCAACACTAACACAAGTGCGAAAAGTGGTTTTTCAACACTAACACAAGTGCGAAAAGTGGTTTTTCAACACTATCACAAGTGCAAAAAGTGTTTTTTCCACACTAATACAAGTGTAAAAGTGGTTTCCTGCACCAACACAAGTGCGAAAAGTGGTTTTTCAACACTAACACAAGTGCGAAAAGTGGTTTTTCAACAATAACACAAGTGCGAAAAGTGGTTTTTCAACACTATCACAAGTGCAAAAAGTGTTTTTTCAACACTAACACAAGTGCGAAAAGTGGTTTTTCAACACTAACACAAGTGCGAAAAGTGGTTTTTCAACACTATCACAAGTGCAAAAAGTGTTTTTTCCACACTAATACAAGTGCAAAAGTGGTTTCCTGCACCAACACAAGTGCGAAAAGTGGTTTTTCAACACTAACACAAGTGCGAAAAGTGGTCTTTCAACACTAACACAAGTGCGAAAAGTGGTTTTTCCACACTAATACAAGTGCTAAAAGGGGTTTTTCAACACTATCACAAGTGCAAAAAGTGTTTTTTCCACACTAATACAAGTGCAAAAGTGGTTTCCTGCACCAACACAAGTGCGAAAAGTGGTTTTTCAACACTAACACAAGTGCGAAAAGTGGTTTTTCAACACTAACACAAGTGCGAAAAGTGTTTTTTCCACACTAATACAAGTGCAAAAGTGGTTTCCTGCACCATCACAAGTGCGAAAAGTGGTTTTTCAACACTAACACAAGTGCGAAAAGTGGTTTTTCAACACTATCACAAGTGCAAAAAGTGTTTTTTCCACACTAACACAAGTGCGAAAAGTGGTTTCCTGCACCAACACAAGTGCGAAAAGTGGTTTTTCAACACTAACACAAGTGCGAAAAGTGTTTTTCCACACTAATACAAGTGCAAAAGTGGTTTCCTGCACCATCACAAGTGCGAAAAGTGGTTTTTCAACACTAACACAAGTGCGAAAAGTGGTTTTTCAACACTAACACAAGTGCGAAAAGTGGTTTTCAACACTAACACAAGTGCGAAAAGTGGTTTTTCAACACTATCACAAGTGCAAAAAGTGTTTTTTCCATACTAATACAAGTGCAAAAGTGGTTTCCTGCACCAACACAAGTGCGAAAAGTGGTTTTTCAACACTAACACAAGTGCAAAAAGTGGTTTTTCAACACTAACACAAGTGTGAAAAGTGTTTTTTCCACACTAATACAAGTGCGAAAAGTGGTTTTTCAACACTAACACAAGTGCGAAAAGTGGTTTTCAACACTAACACAAGTGCGAAAAGTGGTTTTTCAACACTATCACAAGTGCAAAAAGTGTTTTTTCCATACTAATACAAGTGCAAAAGTGGTTTCCTGAACCAACACAAGTGCGAAAAGTGGTTTTTCAACACTAACACAAGTGCGAAAAGTGGTTTTTCAACACTAACACAAGTGCGAAAAGTGGTTTTTCAACACTATCACAAGTGCAAAAAGTGTTTTTTCCACACTAATACAAGTGCAAAAGTGGTTTCCTGCACCAACACAAGTGCGAAAAGTGGTTTTTCAACACTAACACAAGTGCGAAAAGTGGTCTTTCAACACTAACACAAGTGCGAAAAGTAGTTTTTCCACACTAATACAAGTGCAAAAGTGGTTTCCTGCACCAACACAAGTGCGAAAAGTGGTTTTTCAACACTAATACAAGTGCTAAAAGGGGGTTTTCAACACTATCACAAGTGCAAAAAGTGTTTTTTCCACACTAATACAAGTGCAAAAGTGGTTTCCTGCACCAACACAAGTGCGAAAAGTGGTTTTTCAACACTAACACAAGTGCGAAAAGTGGTTTTTCAACACTAACACAAGTGCGAAAAGTGTTTTTTCCACACTAATACAAGTGCAAAAGTGGTTTCCTGCACCATCACAAGTGCGAAAAGTGGTTTTTCAACACTAACACAAGTGCGAAAAGTGGTTTTTCAACACTATCACAAGTGCAAAAAGTGTTTTTTCCACACTAATACAAGTGCAAAAGTGGTTTCCTGCACCAACACAAGTGCGAAAAGTGGTTTTTCAACACTAACACAAGTGCGAAAAGTGGTTTTTCAACACTAACACAAGTGCGAAAAGTGTTTTTTCCACACTAATACAAGTGCAAAAGTGGTTTCCTGCACCATCACAAGTGCGAAAAGTGGTTTTTCAACACTAACACAAGTGCGAAAAGTGGTTTTTCAACACTATCACAAGTGCAAAAAGTGTTTTTTCCACACTAATACAAGTGCAAAAGTGGTTTCCTGCACCATCACAAGTGCGAAAAGTGGTTTTTCAACACTAACACAAGTGCGAAAAGTGGTTTTTCAACACTATCACAAGTGCAAAAAGTGTTTTTTCCACACTAATACAAGTGCAAAAGTGGTTTCCTGCACCATCACAAGTGCGAAAAGTGGTTTTTCAACACTAACACAAGTGCGAAAAGTGGTTTTTCAACACTATCACAAGTGCAAAAAGTGTTTTTTCCACACTAACACAAGTGCGAAAAGTGGTTTCCTGCACCAACACAAGTGCGAAAAGTGTTTTTTCCACACTAATACAAGTGCAAAAGTGGTTTCCTGCACCATCACAAGTGCGAAAAGTGGTTTTTCAACACTAACACAAGTGCGAAAAGTGGTTTTTCAACACTAACACAAGTGCGAAAAGTTGTTTTTCAACACTAACACAAGTGCGAAAAGTGGTTTTTCAACACTATCACAAGTGCAAAAAGTGTTTTTTCCATACTAATACAAGTGCAAAAGTGGTTTCCTGCACCAACACAAGTGCGAAAAGCGGTTTTTCAACACTAACACAAGTGTGAAAAGTGGTTTTTCAACACTAACACAAGTGCAAAAAGTGTTTTTTCCACACTAATACAAGTGCAAAAGTGGTTTCCTGCACCAACACAAGTGTGAAAAGTGGTTTTTCAACACTAACACAAGTGCGAAAAGTGGTTTCCTGCACCAACACAAGTGTGAAAAGTGGTTTTTCAACACTAACACAAGTGCGAAAAGTGGTTTTTCAACACTAACACAAGTGCGAAAAGTGGTTTTTCAACACTATCACAAGTGCAAAAAGTGTTTTTTCCACACTAATACAAGTGCAAAAGTGGTTTCCTGCACCAACACAAGTGCGAAAAGTGGTTTTTCAACACTATCACAAGTGCAAAAAGTGTTTTTTCCACACTAATACAAGTGCAAAAGTGGTTTCCTGCACCAACACAAGTGCGAAAAGTGGTTTTTCAACACTAACACAAGTGCGAAAAGTGGTCTTTCAACACTAACACAAGTGCGAAAAGTGGTTTTTCCACACTAATACAAGTGCAAAAGTGGTTTCCTGCACCAACACAAGTGCAAAAAGTGGTTTTTCAACACTAACACAAGTGCTAAAAGTGGTTTTTCAACACTATCACAAGTGCAAAAAGTGTTTTTTCCACACTAATACAAGTGCAAAAGAGGTTTCCTGCACCAACACAAGTGCGAAAAGTGGTTTTTCAACACTAACACAAGCGCGAAAAGTGGTTTTTCAACACTAACACAAGTGCGAAAAGTGTTTTTTCCACACTAATACAAGTGCAAAAGTGGTTTCCTGCACCATCACAAGTGCGAAAAGTGGTTTTTCAACACTAACACAAGTGCGAAAAGTGGTTTTTCAACACTATCACAAGTGCAAAAAGTGTTTTTTCCACACTAACACAAGTGCGAAAAGTGGTTTCCTGCACCAACACAAGTGCGAAAAGTTGTTTTTCAACACTAACACAAGTGCGAAAAGTGTTTTTTCCACACTAATACAAGTGCAAAAGTGGTTTCCTGCACCATCACAAGTGCGAAAAGTGGTTTTTCAACACTAACACAAGTGCGAAAAGTGGTTTTTCAACACTAACATAAGTGCGAAAAGTGGTTTTTCAACACTAACACAAGTGCGAAAAGTGGTTTTTCAACACTATCACAAGTGCAAAAAGTGTTTTTTCCATACTAATACAAGTGCAAAAGTGGTTTCCTGCACCAACACAAGTGCGAAAAGTGGTTTTTCAACACTAACACAAGTGCGAAAAGTGGTTTTTCAACACTAACACAAGTGTGAAAAGTGTTTTTTCCACACTAATACAAGTGCAAAAGTGGTTTCCTGCACCAACACAAGTGCGAAAAGTGGTTTTTCAACACTAACACAAGTGCGAAAAGTGGTTTTTCAACACTATCACAAGTGCAAAAAGTGTTTTTTCCACACTAATACAAGTGCAAAAGTGGTTTCCTGCACCAACACAAGTGCGAAAAGTGGTTTTTCAACACTAACACAAGTGCGAAAAGTAGTTTTTCAACACTAACACAAGTGCGAAAAGTGGTTTTTCAACACTAACACAAGTGCAAAAAGTGTTTTTTCCACACTAATACAAGTGCAAAAGTGGTTTACTGCACCAACACAAGTGCGAAAAGTGGTTTTTCAACACTAACACAAGTGCGAAAAGTGGTTTTTCAACACTAACACAAGTGCGAAAAGTGTTTTTTCCACACTAATACAAGCGCAAAAGTGGTTTCCTGCACCATCACAAGTGCGAAAAGTGGTTTTTCAACACTAACACAAGTGCGAAAAGTGGTTTTTCAACACTATCACAAGTGCAAAAAGTGTTTTTTCCACACTAATACAAGTGCAAAAGTGGTTTCCTGCACCAACACAAGTGCGAAAAGTGGTTTTTCAACACTAACACAAGTGCGAAAAGTGGTTTTTCAACACTAACACAAGTGCGAAAAGTGGTTTTTCAACACTATCACAAGTGCAAAAAGTGTTTTTTCCACACTAATACAAGTGCAAAAGTGGTTTCCTGCACCTACACAAGTGCGAAAAGTGGTTTTTCAACACTAACACAAGTGCGAAAAGTGTTTTTTCAACACTATCACAAGTGCAAAAAGTGTTTTTTCCACACTAATACAAGTGCAAAAGTGGTTTCCTGCACCAACACAAGTGCGAAAAGTGGTTTTTCAACACTATCACAAGTGCAAAAAGTGTTTTTTCCACACTAAAACAAGTGCAAAAGTGGTTTCCTGCACCAACACAAGTGCGAAAAGTGGTTTTTCAACACTAACACAAGTGCGAAAAGTGGTTTTTCAACACTAACACAAGTGCGAAAAGTGGTTTTTCAACACGAACACAAGTGCAAAAAGTGTTTTTTCCACACTAATACAAGTGCAAAAGTGGTTTCCTGCACCAACACAAGTGCGAAAAGTGGTTTTTCAACACTAACACAAGTGCGAAAAGTGGTTTTTCAACACTAACACAAGTGCGAAAAGTGGTTTTTCAACACTATCACAAGTGCAAAAAGTGTTTTTTCAACACTAACACAAGTGCGAAAAGTGGTTTTTCAACACTAACACAAGTGCGAAAAGTGGTTTTTCAACACTATCACAAGTGCAAAAAGTGTTTTTTCCACACTAATACAAGTGCAAAAGTGGTTTCCTGCACCAACACAAGTGCGAAAAGTGGTTTTTCAACACTAACACAAGTGCTAAAAGTGGTCTTTCAACACTAACACAAGTGCGAAAAGTGGTTTTTCCACACTAATACAAGTGCAAAAGTGGTTTCCTGCACCAACACAAGTGCGAAAAGTGGTTTTTCAACACTAACACAAGTGCTAAAAGTGGTTTTTCAACACTATCACAAGTGCAAAAAGTGTTTTTTCCACACTAATACAAGTGCAAAAGAGGTTTCCTGCACCAACACAAGTGCGAAAAGTGGTTTTTCAACACTAACACAAGTGCGAAAAGTGGTTTTTCAACACTAACACAAGTGCGAAAAGTGTTTTTTCCACACTAATACAAGTGCAAAAGTGGTTTCCTGCACCATCACAAGTGCGAAAAGTGGTTTTTCAACACTAACACAAGTGCAAAAAGTGGTTTTTCAACACTATCACAAGTGCAAAAAGTGTTTTTTCCACACTAACACAAGTGCGAAAAGTGGTTTCCTGCACCAACACAAGTGCGAAAAGTGGTTTTTCAACACTAACACAAGTGCGAAAAGTGTTTTTTCCACACTAATACAAGTGCAAAAGTGGTTTCCTGCACCATCACAAGTGCGAAAAGTAGTTTTTCAACACTAACACAAGTGCGAAAAGTGGTTTTTCAACACTAACACAAGTACGAAAAGTGGTTTTCAACACTAACACAAGTGCGAAAAGTGGTTTTTCAACACTATCACAAGTGCAAAAAGTGTTTTTTCCATACTAATACAAGTGCAAAAGTGGTTTCCTGCACCAACACAATTGCGAAAAGTGGTTTTTCAACACTAACACAAGTGCGAAAAGTGGTTTTTCAACACTAACACAAGTGTGAAAAGTGTTTTTTCCACACTAATACAAGTGCAAAAGTGGTTTCCTGCACCAACACAAGTGCGAAAAGTGGTTTTTCAACACTAACACAAGTGCGAAAAGTGGTTTTTCAACACTATCACAAGTGCAAAAAGTGTTTTTTCCACATTAATACAAGTGCAAAAGTGGTTTCCTGCACCAACACAAGTGCGAAAAGTGGTTTTTCAACACTAACACAAGTGCGAAAAGTAGTTTTCCAACACTAACACAAGTGCGAAAAGTGGTTTTTCAACACTAACACAAGTGCAAAAAGTGTTTTTTCCACACTAATACAAGTGCAAAAGTGGTTTACTGCACCAACAAAAGTGCGAAAAGTGGTTTTTCAACACTAACACAAGTGCGAAAAGTGGTTTTTCAACACTAACACAAGTGCGAAAAGGGTTTTTTCCACACTAATACAAGTGCAAAAGTGGTTTCCTGCACCATCACAAGTGCGAAAAGTGGTTTTTCAACACTAACACAAGTGCGAAAAGTGGTTTTTCAACACTAACACAAGTGCAAAAAGTGTTTTTTCCACACTAATACAAGTGCAAAAGTGGTTTCCTGCACCAACACAAGTGCGAAAAGTGGTTTTTCAACACTAACACAAGTGCGAAAAGTGGTTTTTCAACACTAACACAAGTGCGAAAAGTGGTTTTTCAACACTAACACAAGTGCAAAAAGTGTTTTTTCCACACTAATACAAGTGCAAAAGTGGTTTCCTGCACCAACACAAGTGCGAAAAGTGGTTTTTCAACACTAACACAAGTGCGAAAAGTGGTTTTTCAACACTAACACAAGTGCGAAAAGTGGTTTTTCAACACTATCACAAGTGCAAAAAGTGTTTTTTCAACACTAACACAAGTGCGAAAAGTGGTTTTTCAACACTAACATAAGTGCGAAAAGTGGTTTTTCAACACTATCACAAGTGCAAAAAGTGTTTTTTCCACACTAATACAAGTGCAAAAGTGGTTTCCTGCACCAACACAAGTGCGAAAAGTGGTTTTTCAACACTAACACAAGTGCGAAAAGTGGTCTTTCAACACAACACAAGTGCGAAAAGTGGTTTTTCCACACTAATACAAGTGCAAAAGTGGTTTCCTGCACCAACACAAGTGCGAAAAGTGGTTTTTCAACACTAATACAAGTGCTAAAAGGGGTTTTTCAACACTATCACAAGTGCAAAAAGTGTTTTTTCCACACTAATACAAGTGCAAAAGTGGTTTCCTGCACCAACACAAGTGCGAAAAGTGGTTTTTCAACACTAACACAAGTGCGAAAAGTGGTTTTTCAACACTAACACAAGTGCAAAAAGTGTTTTTTCCACACTAATACAAGTGCAAAAGTGGTTTCCTGCACCATCACAAGTGCGAAAAGTGGTTTTTCAACACTAACACAAGTGCGAAAAGTGGTTTTTCAACACTATCACAAGTGCAAAAAGTGTTTTTTCCACACTAACACAAGTGCGAAAAGTGGTTTCCTGCACCAACACAAGTGCGAAAAGTGGTTTTTCAACACTAACACAAGTGCGAAAAGTGTTTTTTCCACACTAATACAAGTGCAAAAGTGGTTTCCTGCAACATCACAAGTGCGAAAAGTGGTTTTTCAACACTAACACAAGTGCGAAAAGTGGTTTTTCAACACTAACACAAGTGCGAAAAGTGGTTTTCAACACTAAAACAAGTGCGAAAAGTGGTTTTTCAACACTATCACAAGTGCAAAAAGTGTTTTTTCCATACTAATACAAGTGCAAAAGTGGTTTCCTGCACCAACACAAGTGCGAAAAGTGGTTTTTCAACACTAACACAAGTGCGAAAAGTGGTTTTTCAACACTAACACAAGTGTGAAAAGTGTTTTTTCCACACTAATACAAGTGCGAAAAGTGGTTTTTCAACACTAACACAAGTGCGAAAAGTGGTTTTCAACACTAACACAAGTGCGAAAAGTGGTTTTTCAACACTACCACAAGTGCAAAAAGTGTTTTTTCCATACTAATACAAGTGCAAAAGTGGTTTCCTGCACCAACACAAGTGCGAAAAGTGGTTTTTCAACACTAACACAAGTGCGAAAAGTGGTTTT